>NC_089586.1:130419303-130778408 GCF_019320115.1 Miscanthus floridulus
ACCACGCGGCCGGCGGTCACGGTCGCGTAGGCCAGAGAGGGCGCCACCTGCCGCCACGCCTTAATTGTCCCGTTCGCTTTGCTGACGACTCATGGCTTAAAATACTGTTGACAAATTTATCGTGAAAGAAGTACTGACCTGTAGAAGCGGTCGTCATTGCTGGTTAAATCCGAGCTCGCTCACCAGCCGGGCAGCCACAGGCGCACGCAGTGCCCACCACCCATGGTTCTGGCGAGGCCTCCATGGCCTCGGCCACGGACACGCAGGCGCAGCAGGCTGCCCCCTGCAGCCCAGCGCCCGTGGAAATGGATTGATCGAGCCGGCGACCTGGGTCGCTCGTCGGCGCTCGGTGGCGCTTTTTTTTAGGCTGTGTTTAGTTCGCGAAATGAAATTTTTGGATGCTATATCGGATGTTTCGGGAATATCGGAAGGGGTTTTCGGATACTAATAAAAAAACTAATTACATAGCTCGTCTGGAAACTGCGAGACGAACTTATTAAGCCTAATTAATCCATCATTAACGCATGGTAGTTACTGTAGCACTTTATGGCTAATCATGGATTAATTAGTCTTAAAACATTCGTCTCGTGATTTTCAACCAAACTGTGCATTTAGTTTTTTTTCGTCTATATTTAATACTCTATATATGTGCCGTAAGATTCGATACGATAGTTTAGGTTGAAAATTTTTGGAAACTAAACCATGCCTTAGTGTCGGCAGGCGAAATTACCCTTCTCGTGATGGTTGGTACACTGCCAGTAGGCAGGCACTAGGTCGGCTGTGGCGTGCCGTTCGTACCAGACGATGGCGCCACTGCCACCACTAGCACCAGTGTCACGATCACGGAGATCACGCTCATGTCGTGACAGACTGCGTTTCCAGTCAGATATTCAGCAGAACCGAAGACGCATTCTTATGGATACAACGGTCCATTTCCTTTGGGAAAAAAAAACAGATGTAAGCTCCGTCGTTTTATTATTCATTCACACATTAATATATATATATATATATATATATATATATATATATATATATATATATATATATATATATATATATATATATATATATATATATATATACTTCACAGAGCTGCAGTTGTAGCCGATGAATGCTACTCGGTATGAACTATGAAGTCCAAACTCGGTCTCTGGAACCCATTTAGCGCACCTCCAGCTCGGAGATTGGTTTATGCTAGATCTGAAGTTTATAAAGTAAACTAATGTAGTTTAACTATTTGTATTTAATTTAAACTAAAATGAAATAAACCATATAAATCCACAGAATTTTTAAGAACTATATAAATTTTCTAGAGCGGGAGCTCTGACAACCAAGACCTTAATTCTGTTTTTTTTACTGAAGCCGCTCTTTAATTCTGAGTGAACAATCGAACTATACTGCTCTTTAATTCTATACGTATATATACATATTACTATACGGAATACTCTACGTGTACTGAAACGCCAAGCTTGTCTGACGTACTGTAAATAAATAATGGAACATGAATTTTCTAGAGTAGCAGGAGTGAGCAGTCCATCCACGCCACAAACAGCCAAATGAGCCGTCAAATCTGAGGCCGCAGATGGTGCTGCTGCTGTGCGGCAGCTGCGCACGGCACGGCGCAGAGGAGGAGGAGAGGAGTTATTGAACTGGCCCTCTTTTCGGCGCGCCAAATCCCCACGGGTACTCCAACTCGCGTCCCACAAAAAATGCTACGCTCACAAATCACAACGGGACCTACAACATCTCAATCTCCTTGGAACCCTGTAAGCTGAGACCCACCGGACCATGAGTTCCTTTCTTCAAGAATCATGATGTCATGTGAATAAATATATATAATATGTAAACACCTGTGGTAAAGCGATAACATTCTTAATTTCTTTTCATGCCTGTCTGGCATAGTGAAATTGAAAGACTCAACAAGCAGCGTGCACGTAGTTGGACTTCAAATAGCTCAACTCTGAGTTAACCCGGTGAGTATTGACTAGAAAAGGTCCATTTTGCTGCCAGCAACGACTATTCTTTTCCTAGTTTAATAATCTCATAAAAATATGCACTACAATGCACAACCATAGAAGTAGAACCACCACAAAACAAAACAAAACAAAACAAAATTGTTTCAGAACCCCTTTTTTTCTTCTTCTTTGGTTACTATTTTCATGAGTTGGAAGTTTGAAATGTATGAAAACAATCATGGAAATTATTGTATTTGTATAGGCTATTATGATGTCAATTAACATCCAAAAATACTAGTCCCGAGACACACCTCGTGCACTAAAAAAGGTTACATGGGAATTCAGTGATACCCGAGGCATAATCTTTCTCATCTTAAAACTCCTCGATAGTAGTAAATTCCGTAATATTAGACCAATTTCAATAGTTTGTCATAGTGAATTTAGTGATATTTTTTGTATAAAAAAGTCAGATGGACTGAATATAATATTTCTAAGAAAAAAAGTCTTACCTTTTTTACGTGAAAAAAAACGCACCAACTGATCCGAGCATGTGATCTACTCATAGCTCGCTCAAGTGGTGGCTTCTTGTTTTCCACTCAAAAATAGTTTAAGCAATACATGTAGTAGTCTATTACCAGGCATGTGGCAGCCAGTTGGTAGTTAGCAGGCAATTAATGCAAAGGAGACGGATCCGGCGGATAGTTTTAGGGGTGATGCGAAATTTAGAAGGTGTGATGGGAGGATGTTGCATGGAGTGTTCGGATATTAATAAAAAACAAATTACATAATCCGTCAGTACTCCACGAGACGAATTTTTTAAGCCTAATTAATCCGCTATTAGCATATGTACTGTAGTAAACATTGTCAAATCATGGACTAATTAGGCTCAAAAGATTCGTCTCGCAAATTAGTCGCAAACTATATAATTAGTTTCGTAATTAATCTATATTTAATACTCCATGCATATATCAAACATCCGATGGGACAGCGACTAAAATTTAGGAGGGGCAACCAAACACCCTCTTATGGACGATGATGATTAGTAATAACCTGCGCGGGAAGGAGACGGATCTGACGCACGTAGATTTTTTTTTGTTCTTTGTTTAAGCTCCACTAAAATACGAGATTGTTTTGTTTAATAAGCTCCACGTACAATAGAAATAACCATTAGAAGCCTTCCCATTGGGGTGTCGATCTCCAGTAGTGGACAGGCAAACCCCTACATGTATCGCTGCCACGCACAGCAAATTGGCCAATTGCAATGCTGGAAAGGATAACGACAACTGCATATAATAAAAAGCAATGTTTGAAAAGAGGGCCATGTTGCAATGTACTCCCTTTCCCATTGTGCTCCGGTGATAGCTAAGCGTAGTAGCGCCGACACGCCGCTCTTAGCAGATGTATTATCACTCTAAATGGTGTGGTCAGTTGTGAACACTTCCTCCAGATGTGGAATCAGGAGGAAAGAAACCAAAGTTCAATGTGAAGGCAGCATAACACTACCGAGTTAACGTTAGATCTCACCATTCTGCGAACCGGTCCAGGCGGAAAAAAGCTCGGTGTGTTTAGGGCTGAAAATTCATGCCCCACAAACATTTCACGGCTTGAGCCAGGCATAGATGAGATGACTACTATTTTTAATACAAAAACAATTAAAGTTAATACATCTGATTAGGCTTGAACCGAGATTTTTTTAGGCTCATGTTTTGCTATTCATGCCTTGTCAACTAAGAGTTGAGGCGTCGAGCCGGCCCTACGGTCCGAGCTTGAAATGCTCTGGTCTATTCCCACACACTTCCCACCATTAAAACTTGCCAAGTTATTTATGCAAAGAAAACCTTATTTAAATTTGATTGACATCAACATTAAATCACTAGATTAGTTTTCGTACCTCAGTATTTAAATTTTTTTTTTCATATATCTTTTTGGTGTTGAAAATGTTGCTACACCATTTATAAATTTGACCAAACCTAAACCATTAATTATTTTTAATAGATCTAATAAAGTGCGCGCCTTAATTTTTGAACGTATAGATAGTACTATATACAAATATTTGTACACCAAATGAGCATATTATAAAATTTTTGTTGATGTATCTAATGATATTTAACTTAGTGTCATAAATCTTGCTGCTCTTTTCTATAAATACAGTTGAACTTACAAAAGTATGATTTAGGACAACTTTAGGAATTGATTGATTCAAAGATGGAGGGAGCATATATGACCGTGGACTTCCTTTCGTGAGAAAGACATCCATTTACTGTCATTTAAACAGTGTACTATTCATTACGACCCTGCATGTGCCCAGTTTTTTTTAATTAGCGTCACTGTTGAGGATATAAATAGCACGAGAGCAAGACATAAGGACAGTGTGAAGGGAATTAGGTTCCTAGCTCTCCAGAGGAAAGAAGAGATGCTGTCATCGCTGATTCTAACGGTGGCTTGAAACACGTATGTAAAGCGGATAAGAGAATTAGAGAAGTATCGAAATTCAGAAGGCATTGGTATGGGCGCACATCTCATCACCTCTCTAATCTCAAAGGGATGCATGTACATACATCAGTAGAGATGTGGGACAGCAACGGGGATGACTATCTTCACTTCCGCGGATCTCAAAATAACTACACATTTCAAACTTCACTTTTTTAGGAATCAAACATTTTAAAATTTAACATAAAACTATACTAACAGTTATGACATGTAATGGTGAAATATATTTTCATATAATAAATATATTAGGAGATGCAAATGCAGATAATATTTTTTTTTACAAATTAGCCACTCGAAAAGCAAGATGCGCTATTACGGGATAGAGTGAATAGGTCTTGGTATCAAGACTTCCACTGAAACTGAACACAAGTCTGTGCAGGATAGGATAGGACACGCGTGGAAAAAAGGTCTATCTTGTTCATCGTCAGCTTCCCAATCAACCTGCGTCATAGTTTTGCACATCTAGCTATTGCCATTTCACTCGTTTTTTCAAACACAGATCGAGCTAGTCATCGTAAGTCTCTTGTCCTCTTGGGGTTTTTTTTTTGACTGCTAAGAGTTCGTGGAGCATCGCTTTTGGTGCTCTCATAACTCCAACATTTTTCCTCGAACAGGAAACCGTTTCACTAAAAAAAAAGTGGAGCGGATCGAGCTTAAAAAAGCATGGAATGGAGCAGTTCCAAACACCCTCTTATTATTAGTCAATCGAAACAGATAAACCCACCAAGTTTCTTTTGTATTTCCATTTGTTGTATTTTTCTTTTTGGATTTTGGATCAGATAAGGCGATCGATCGAAGACGTTGACGACGCACCTCGCCATGTGTGTGTCATTTTAGAAGCAACCAGAGGAGAGAGGACGATGCACACTTTTCTTGCGGCGCCATCTCAGCTACGTATTCCCTTTCTTTTTCCCCTGCCCTCCTCAATCTCCGCTGGTCTGCGCTGCCCCGGTTGCCAAGCTCGGCTGAATGAAAGGCTGAAACCGACGGGCGAGGGCGTATCTGCAGGCGATGTGGACGGACGTCCCGGGCCCTGAGGCCCTGCCTTGTCGGTTGGTTGGTTTGGAACTTTATTTGGATCCAAACTGCCGCAGCGCAGCGTGCATGTAGGCATCGTCGTCCAACGTCGACCGGCCATTATTAGCGACGCACCTAGCTAGCCAGATACTACTACCGAGGAACGTGCATGTGCATCGTCCATCGGCAGGCCATCATGCATCATATGGTCATTGGTCACTGTACTGAACAGAGGGCGGGCACGAGCTGCGAAGGAGAAGCGTGGGTGCACTGTTCCACGTCAACCGTCTCCTTCTTCCCGGCGATCATCATGTGGCTACCTCAGCTAACAAGTAACTAATAACGCATGTGGAGTGGTCATACTCCTGTGTTAGTACGCAACTACTATGACTCTGTGAGTGAGCTGTTTTATTTCTATATAGGAGTCTAAAAAAGCGTAATTTTATATATGATATGAATCTGAATAGTACATTCAAGAGATATAATTTTAGTAGATGTGAATCTGAGCATCCTGTTTGGATCACCATGGGCTACTTACTAGTTGGAGCTAAAATTTAGTTTAAATTAGTTAAGGTTTGGCTAGCTACCTAGCTAATTAGGTAACAACTAGTCGTTGAGCAATTCCAAGAAACTCTTTAAATTTTTTCTAAATGCTAGGAATAGATTTTGGTAAAAAAACTACCCTCCAATAGCTTCTCTAAATGGTTATCAAAATATAGCCATCTTATATTCCGGATTTCTCGCTAGCCAAAATAGAAGATGAGAATGACTCTCTAAAGTGCACATAAAATATAGAAAGACTGTTGGAGAGTAAAAATATATAGAAAGTGATTTTTATATAAGTGACTTTCTAAATTATTATTTAGAGAGTGAGATTTAGAAAGGCTCTTGAGATGCGATTGGCTAACAAATTAGCCTATTTATTTGCCCTTGTTTAGATGGTCTATAGGTAATTTTTAGCTGACTAACGATCAGCCTTTGTATCAAACATGCTCTAAATTTGGTTTTTTTCTTTACGGAAGACATAGAAAGAATAATGAATTAACCGCCGCGCCTGGCCTGAAGCCAAGCAAGATCCCCTCCCCCCACATGCGTGCAAGTACCCCTTGCCGTGCTAGCGAGTAGCGACTTGTTTTGTTTAGGAGCGAGTGCATCGAGCCCCGTGGCAGTGCCGGAAAAAAGGTGGAAATTTTCACCATGACTGCAGGACACGTGGTGTTGGAGCAACAAAACCGCTGGTACTGGCTCTGGTTAGCGAGACCTGCGGATGGATTAGTTGAAAATTTTAAGAGACGGGACAGTGCACTGTAATAATAACATGACCATGTGAGCCTAGTTAGATTCAACAAATATTCTAATTATTAGTTCGAAGCATTTGTAGACGGCCGGAACAGTACATTGATGAACTGCATGCCGAGTGTAGAATATGGATTACTTATTGCAAGGTACCAGTATCTAACTTACGTGGTCCTTAAGCCCGAATCTTGCGATGGTAGATGCGTTCCTTGTCCTCAGTCTTGCGATGGTAGATGCGTTCCTTTTCTGGCAATACGCTACTTGAGAGTTGAGACGAAGGTGGAGGTCAGTAATTCCCTGAATATCTTGAATGAGTCTCTCGATGATAAATACTTAGGGTTGCCGGCTTTAGCCGGGGCCGACAGAAGTGACTGCTTCCGACACCTTGTTGATATATAGAATCAGGTTGAGGATTAATGGTTGGAAGGAAAAACAGCTAAGTATGGGAGGGAAAGAGGTCCTGGTCAAATCAATCGCTCAAGCCATACCAACGTTTGCGATGATGGTATTCAAAATTCCAAAAAATATATGCAAAGGGATGACGGATGCTATCTCGCAATTTTGGTGGGGGGATGACGATGAGAAGAAGAGGATCCACAGGCATGCTCGGTGAAAGCTGTGCATACCGAAGAACAAAGGAGGTATGGGTTTTAGAGATTTTCAAAGTTTCAATTTAGCAATGTTGGCGAAACAGGTCTAGAGGTTGCTTAGTGATCTAGAATCGCTATGTGCAAGAGTATTAAGAGCGAAATATTACCCTGATGGCAAACTACTCCAAGCAAGAATGAAGAGTGGTAGCTCATTTACGTGGCAGAGTGTTCTAGCGGGGTTGGAATGTTTCAAACGTGGCTATATATGGAGAGTTGGGGATGGTTCACAGATTAATATCTGGAATGACAACTGGATCCCCGGTAGTCATAATATGAAGATTTTAACTCCACGGGGCAATGTCTTAGTTTCCACGGTGGATGAGTTGATTAACCCCATTGATGGAAGATGGGATGTGCAATTGATTCGATCTATATTTTGGTCTGTTGATGCTCAAAGAATTCTTCAAATCCCCATCGTTAATGGACGTGAGGATGTGGTGGTGGCCTGGCGAACCGGAATGGCCTATCCTCGGTAAGATCAGCTCATCATGTCAAATGGAATTATAAGTACGGAAATCTCAATTATAATGCAGCACCAGGCAGTACAGGGCCCAACTCAGTATGGCGCCAATTGTGGAAGCTCTCAATTCCAAGTAAGATCAAAATCTTTGTATGTGCATTGTTCTCTTGTAGTCGAGCAAGGGAGGTTTGGCTCTCTCTTGGTATGTGGGAATCAATTGAAAAACTGCTGCTGGTGGACAGATCAGGATCAGTAATAATTCAGGAGATTATTCGGCAAGAGGTCTAGCCAAGGAGTTTAAAAATGTGGGCTTTGCTGAAATTATACTTACAGGTTGTTGGTTCATTTGGTGGCAACGAAGACAAGTTGTACATGGGGAAGAAATTCAGAACCCATCAAGAGCAGCCATGTCAATTGCAGCGATCTCAGCAAATTATGCTTTAGCGCCTAAGATTTCGACCGTGGCTAACAATACTTGGAAGAAGCTGGCGGAGGGAATCCTTATGATTAATGTAGATGGATCCTTTGACGAAATTAAGGGGGTGGGAAGTACTGGAGCGGTTATAAGAGATGCCTTGGGCGGCTTTATCGTAGCTTCGTACAGCTACATCTCTCACGTGTTGGACGCAGCTATGGCGGAAGCTTCAGCTTTGAGAGACGGTTTATTACTGGCTCAACAGATTGGTTCCAATCGGGTGCAAATCCAAGCTGATTGTATGGAGGTGGTTGATACAATGCTAGGTAGAAGTTTCTCAGCTACAACTTCGGCGGCAATATATGATGAATGTTGTATGCTCTGGGAGGATTTTGCTGCAATTTCTATTAGACACTGTAATAGGGAGAGTAATTCAGTAGCTCGTGAGCTGGCTAGGCAAGCAATGGTAGAGGAAAGATCTTATGTTTGGATAGACGATCCCCCTGCATCTATTCACCAATTACTTGTAAATGATGTAACTATTTTCTCGAATCAATAAAATTTGCCGATTGGCTTAACCTAAAAAAAAAAGATGCGTTCCTTGTCGGTGCCTACCTCTAGAGGATTTAATTCTAGGACAGGTTTTAGTACAGCTCTCGTAAGTTTGGCCACATATGTATACAAATCTATTAATACTTATCATACTAGAAACATGTTATTATTAGTATATTTCCGTAGTGTTTGAAGCCATAATTGTAAATCAAGTCCCTCGAGTAGAAACTTGCAGCACATTCATCAGATTTTGACAGGCGACGGGGAATACAGAGCGGACGAAAGAAAGAAAAAGGAATTAGCCGGCGAAAAACGATCCCGAGTCGGGTTTCCGTTGACAACTTGGGCCCAAGATAGCACAAATGCTTCCAGGATACACGTCGCGAAGCTACAGAAATGGCCCACGCCGAGGCGCCACCATTGCCGAAAGCCCACAGGCCGAACGGGGCTGGCAACGTCACGGTCCTCACGAGTCACGACACGGGCTGGTGCTGGGCAGCGGCTGAAAAGTGAGTGAAAATTCGGAAGACACACACAGCACAGCAGACTGGCGGACGCCCGCGTCCCTCTGCTATCGCTGATACTGAGGCACTGTGTCAGTAGGCATTTGGCTCGCCAAATCCATCCATCGAAATCCTGCATGCCCTTCGCCGCCCAGCCCAGATTGCACGCAGGCAGCGTAACGGCACCGCGCTTTGCCTCTGCGACTGCGAGGGCCATCGACAAACAAAGCAGAGCACGCAGCGTCAACTTTCTGTTTTTGACGCGAGATGGTCGATGAGTTTCAGAAATGGCATCCATCCGATTCCGATCCTATGGGCTGCTGTAATGGATCCAATCCACCGGTCACCGATGGATGGACGTGTGAACACGCACCAGATACATACAGATACAGGTAGCTCTGTCCGGGCGTGAAGTTGACGGACGGCCAACGGATGCAATGCAATGCCTTACTACATGTAGGGTGTAGGCGTATCCGGTCGGCCATGCTCATGCATAACCTGGCCGTCCGTCCGGCCGTTTGCCGCTGTCACGCACAGCACAGAGCTGCATGCAGGGCCAGGGGACCCGGCAGGTCAGGTGATGAGTGACCAAGCAGAAGCAGACACGACACGACACGCGACGCGTGGTGTGGTATCATATCATTCATCACTGCACATTGTACAAGCAGGACAGGAGCAGGGTGTGTCACGGGCTGGTCCAAGCCACAATTATCAGTAGCAGTACGAGACGAGCAGAGCGCAACACCAACGCTTGCAAAATCTGCTCCTGATTTGAGGTCGTCAATCGTCGATTGGACGAGATATGAGAAGAGCAGCTCAGCAACGGGAAGTTTACAAATGCATGAGTTTGAAGAAGAAGAAGATGATGATGATGATGCTCATCCTTTTGTACATCCATTCCATTCATTCTCTTATGAAGAAGAACAAGAAGAAGATACAAGCAAACGAAGCACTGTGGCTCCAGCACGGAGCAGCAGGAAGCATGGAGGAGCGAGACGACGCCTAGGCCTAGGCCTAGCTAGAGCGGCCTCCAGGAGCAGAGCTGCGTAGCAAGGGACAGGGAGGGAGCTTGCACCGTCGCCGTTCGCCGGAACGAACACGGACGGCGGAGTTCACGGATCTACGCACCTCTGACCTCCCTGCCTACCGATTGGAGTCCGGGTTGGGGCCACTGGGGACCTCGTGCTTGCTGTCCTGGAGCCCCTGCCCCGCGTAGTTCCATCTCCCGCGCGGCCGGGGCCGGGGGCGCCACGACGACGACCTCGCCGCGGCCGGCCGCGGGAGGGCGCGGCGCCCGGCGGCGGGCCACGAAGACGAGAACGCGACGGGGAACTCCTCCGTCTCTTCGTCCCCGCGCCGAGCCGCCGGCGCGAACAGCAGGAGGACGGCGCAGAGGAAGCCGCACAGGAGGAGGACGAGGAGCAGCGGCGGTGGCGGCGCGGCGCGCGGTCCTGTGGCGCATTGAGCTCCCGCCATGAGCAGGAGCCGCGGCGTCTTCAGTGGCTGGAGCAAGAACCGCGGCCAACGCCCATGGGCCGAGCGACCGAGCACCGGGCAGCGCGAGCGAGACGGCGAGACTGTGGGAGAGAGGGAGAGAGAGCAGCCAAGCAAAGCAAGCAGGTAGAGTGTGTGTGGGTATGGCCGTGCCCGTGGCCGTGTGGGCGCGTGAGCTCGTTCACTTCACTCCACGGTGCTACGTCCCGGGTGGGGTGATATTTGTGACACAGGGGGAGAGAGAGAGAGAGGAGGAAGCTATCGTCGGGCTAGAGTAGAGGGGATGACCACACTCTCACTCTCCAGAGACCAGGCAGGCACGCCCCTGAGTTTTCTGAACCTCTCGGCGGGGCCTCTGCAGCTTGCTGCTGCAGGTGGAAAATGAGAGGCAACCATGTGCGGATGTGCATGCAGGAATGCAGGATGCTGGAGGGAAGATGCAGGGCGGCAGGAGCATTTTCTGAAGAAATACTCCTACTATATGGCCAGGTGATCCCATCCCAGGTGTGTGCATTTGACTGACACCATCATCACCATACACTGATGGCCTGTTGAGTGAGCACCCGTTGTCGCTAGAACACCACCCCACCCTGTTCATTGATGCTGAAATTTGATTTATGCTGATGCATATGCTAAAATGTTATGAGAGGAGCTGAAAAGTAATTCTCTGAGTAAGCTCAAGCGAACATGTACGGGCGCCGCATGCCTTTCGTCCATTCCTTCCTTCCTTGCAGGCGCATACGTACGTACTCATTCGTAACGGAATGTTGTTGCAGTAGACTCCAATGAAGGCAAACCACAGAGGACCACTGCACTGCACATAGTTTCCAACTGTGCAACTGTTATCTGTTTGAACTTTGAAGGCTCAAGACGGTGGTCCGTCAGGAGCACGAGCACTGCAGATTTGAAAAAAGTTTACCACGGGATGGAAGGAGAGCGCCCGAAAGGGGAGGGGGGCGAAAGCAGAGGATGGAAAAGACGTAAGATGGATGGCATCAAATGAAAGCTTTGGTTTTGCAAAGGCTGTAAAGTGCCAATGCCCATTGAGGCATTGACGGAATATATATCTACTCCCTATCTATCTATCGCTGTTACTCACTCCCTCAATGGTAAATCGGTTTCTGAAGTTACGAAACAATTTTAATTTGACCGAGTCTATAGAAAAGCAGAGTGTCAAAGTTTATGATCCAAATTTAGTGTCAATAGATTAGATATACAATCATAAACTATATTTTTTATAATGCAGTATTCATTTGGAATATAAATTAAGTTTGATTTCAAACAACTTTAAGATTTGATTTATTTATTCAATAATAGAGGTAGTACTCCCGAGCAAGTAGCACATACCCCCTCAGTCTTGTGCATGGCAAAGAAAAGGATTTGAAATATACTTTGACCATTAATTTTCTACAAATGTGAACCCTAATGATAACATCTTTCATGTCATCCGTTCTAGGTCAAATTGTATAATTTCTTTAGAAAGATCTGGATACCCGGTTTTGATTAATAATAAGAAAAAAGTAGCAAACAACTATTTCATACACGAGGGGCGCTACCCTCCACAGTGCGGAGGTTTGAGGTTTTACATCAACTTATTACACACTAGGAAGTCGCACAACCGTTATATGCTTTTCCACGTATCCTAATACGCAGCTTCTGTTACTTTTAACCGTCATGGAATTGGTAAGCGTATTGACATACGTATTGTGTATAGAGAGAAAGTCATTTTTGTACTAATTTTTTTTGCCAACAATTGATGATATTACATACAGTACAAGTTTAGAACATAAAACTTGCATCAACAGTTTTATATTCAAAGTGGTTCTGAGGCGGCATTGATTCTCAAGCAAATGACAATATATTCAAAAGGACAGTAAAAGATAAAACTCTAATTTTATATGCCTTTTCCATCAAACTACACCTATCATTTTTGGACTATCGCACGCTCGATTAAAGTTTGTTTGAATGTGGACATCATATGCAATGCAAGTATCGAACTATTCTGCCCCAGTGTCTAGGCTACAGTCTCCTACAACTAAAAAGAACAAAGTATGAACACCATTTTGGTGCGATAATTGCCTTGATTCGTCCGTCTACCACCCCATGCGATCGATCCCACCTCCCACGCTGTCCAACGGGCGAGCGATAAAAGGAAAGGCGCGATAGAAAGAAACTGTTATTCTTGCGATCCTCGCCTGCTTTGAAGGAAACAAATCGATCACCTGAGGCCACATGCATAAAAGGAAACAGTAATCATGCATGGAAGGAAACGATAATCATGCATGAAACAATAATCATACATGGAAGGAAACAATAATCATGCATGGAAGAAAACATCAGTGGTGCCAAATAAAAGATGTGCATGTTATATATGGTGAGACTGGTGAACCTTCTGCAATTTTCTAAACGAATATTCCCACCATTAGTATATAGGTCCATTCCCCTACGTTTCTTCGTGCTCCCATTAGCATATAATATGAAAGTATTATTGTGTTCATCACCACTTCCAGTTGATTACTCCCATTAGCATATACTTCCTCTACCCAAAAATATAAGTCGTTATGGGATGCGTGCATGTCAAACTTTCTCAACTTTGACTAGGTTTATAAAAAATATGTGCAACATTTATATCTCCAAATAAGTTTATTATGAAAATATATTCAATGTTCTATGTAATGATACTAATTATGTATTATAAATATTAATATTCTTTTATATATAATTGGTCGAAGTTAAAAAAAATTAACTTCTCGGAAAGCGAGAATAAATTCTATTTTGGGACAGAGGGAGTATATGAAAGCAGTGTTGAAAATATTTTAACAATCAAGTTTGTCTCTGTCTGATTGGTAAGCTTAGACATCATAATGACATAAAAAATTTCGACTCTCATGGACACCCTCATAGATCAGTCTTGTGCATGGCAAAGAAAAGGATTTGAAATATACTTTGACCATTAATTTTCTACAAATGTGAACCCTAATGATAACATCTTTCATGTCATCCGTTCTAGGTCAAATTGTATAATTTCTTTAGAAAGGTCTGGATACCCGGTTTTGATTAATAATAAGAAAAAAGTAGCAAACAACTATTTCATACACGAGGGGCGCTACCCTCCACAGTGCGGAGGTTTGAGGTTTTACATCAACTTATTACACACTAGGAAGTCGCACAACCGTTATATGCTTTTCCACGTATCCTAATACGCAGCTTCTGTTACTTTTAACCGTCATGGAATTGGTAAGCGTATTGACATACGTATTGTGTATAGAGAGAAAGTCATTTTTGTACTTTTTTTTCCAACAATTGATGATATTACATATAGTACAAGTTTAGAACATAAAACTTGCACCAACAGTTTATATTCAAAGTGGTTCTGAGACGGCATTGATTCTCAAGCAAATGACAATATATTCAAAAGGACAGTAAAAGATAAAACTCTAATTTTATATGCCTTTTCCATCAAACTACACCTATCATTTTTGGACTATCGCACGCTCGATTAAAGTTTGTTTGACTGTGGACATCATATGCAATGCAAGTATCGAACTATTCTGCCCCAGGGCCCAGGCTACAGTACTTGTTATATTATATATATATGAGAGCATGCATTGAGATTATATATAATAAATAAACTGAACTTTCGAAAAAAAGATTATATTCTCCCCTAGAAAACCCGTAGGGCTTCCCTAGATAACGCTACTCCACGTCACTTTCATTAATTTCGGCCGTTGGATCTTCCATCGTGTGGCTGTGATCGCTAGGAGCCGATTCTCGTATGTAGCAGCTTCTCCTGTTTCTCCTCTGCTTCTCCCGCTTCTCTTCAGAATCCGGAGAACCAAATATATAACGCTGCTCCCGCTTCTCGTTCCAGATTCTTTCCCCTCCTCTCTCCCTCTTCCTCCCGACGCGGACAGGGGCGACGGCGCCGGGCGTGTGAGCGGGATACGGCGGCGGCGGGTGCCCTCCTCCTCCTCCTTCCTTCACCTGCCTCTGATCTCCATTTCTCCCTCACCTTCCTCTCTCTCTCTCCCTTCCCCTCCCGATGCGGCGGCGGGCACGACGCGAGGGCGTGCCCCCTGCGGGCGGCGCTCCTGCTCGGGTGGGGCCCGACAGCCCCCTACCTCTCCCCCATCCTCCGCACGCGTGCTTCGCTCCTCCATGAAACCCTAGCTTCGTTTTTTTGGCGGGATTGATTTCATCTTCCTTTATTCTCTTCCCTAGGGTTCCCACGTTGTTCCTGTTCTCCGTTTATCTACGTGATTGATTCCAGCTTCACATATAAGTGTGCGTCATCTCGAACCCCAGCACCCTTTATGTTTTGTTATATTTTGTAATTGATCTTAATCTCATGTCTCATGTTAAATTGTTCAACAACAAAATAAAATTAATTGCTAAACTATTCCCAGATGATTGTCTTGTACCTCAATCAATCGGCTACTAGTATTGCATCTCATATATAGAGTACTTCAAGATATGATTGTGCTCTGTAATGACACAGAAAATGTTCTATTCATGTTTCAGGTCATAGATAGATTGTCATGTGTCTTAATCAATCAGCTACCTGTATTGCATCTTATAAGTTATATCTAGAGTAGCTGAGGATATACAGTCTTGCTGTTGCCATCTAAATCATAATATTTTCTATTTTCCATTGGAAATACATGTTCCCATCTTTGTTTCACCTTTTTGAAGCTGATCGTAGAGCTTAATATTTTCTATTTTCCATTGGAAATACATGTGCTCATCTTTGTTTCACCTTTTTCGCCCTGATCTTTGTTTATCAAAATGGAATATGGGGTCATGATCTAATGGATCAGGAATATTAAAACACATGCCGCTACAAAGACAAATCAAACTTTTGATCCATTCATTTCTCCTTTCTCACAGTGCTATTCTGTACTGGTCATTTGTTACTCATTGCATCAAATATTTTAGATATTTCACATTCTTAGTGGCCTCAAAATGGTCCCATCTGCTCACTGCTTACCTTGCATTATACTCCTTCCTTTCTTTTATAATACTTAATTTGATCTTTCGCATAACAAAAGATTGAGAGAAACTTATATGGATACCTTATGACATCAATGATTTGCAGTGGCAGTAGACTCATATGTAAGTTTTTTCCTTCAATTTTCATAGGATTGATTGATATGGACATACGGCGATGTCGTATTACTATATGTCTTCCTTGCTGCCAATAATTATTTTCGTTCTAAACTTCTAATACTATAAGTCACCTTAATTAGTTGATTATTCATGAGTTTGAGACATCCATGTCACCTTAGTCGGTTATTCCTATTGTTACCCTTATCATTCACTAAGATGAATCCTTTATTAGGATGCAGTATAATGAACAAACAGTAAATACATTTTTTATGGGATTACCTGGTTTCCATGGCTCCATGTCAGATTTTGTGTCACCAGATGCATTTATATGTATGCTCTCTGTCACTGCATGTCCCTTTTAATTAGGTTGTTGGTCACAGGTAATTTTGAGTGCTGGACTTCCCTTTCTTGATTTATGCACCATAAGTGTTCCATGAAGTGCCATGATTTTGTAGCATCCACGACCCTGCTATTTATTTGTTACTGATAAAAATTTCTATAGATTTTTTTAGACTGGCATCCACAACTCTGCTATATATTTGCTACTGATAAATGTTTTCTCCTCAGCTATTTTTTTTTCAAATCTTCATGGTAGAAATACTTGTAATTATATATCTTCACATCCTGTACTTGCATGGGTCTGTCAATAAAACTGATGTCAGACTGTCAGCATAGGTACATTTCCTTTTAGAGTTTCGATTAGAGAACTATGAGTTTGCATCGTTGATTTTTTAATCTGTTTTTCAGCCCTACGTACCTTGTTTTGGATTTCAGGAACCTGCTCATGCGGCAAGACATTGATGGGCTACTTGTGTCGCTCCCGCCTATATTGGCTTATGGTCTAATGTTTTCTTTTTTTTAAAATTCTTCCTCCTAACACATGCCACTGTTTGTTACCTGAAACACATGCCTATTATATGCCTGTGATGAACATTTCGGTTCCATTACTCAGGGATATGATCTGATGTTCGTTCACCTGTGAGGTACTGGGCATGGCCTGTCACCTATATTATGGAGTTTTTTAAGAGTGACCCATTTGTCAGCATGCCCTGAAGCTCCAGGTTCATGAACAAATGATGATTGACACATTACTGAGGCCTTTAAGAACCTCTGCCGACTTTCTATATGGTCCAAGCCTATTTGCTAATAATCTCCTGTCCTACCTATTTGCCGGTTCGTGCATTCCACATTCGTTATGGTCTCATGTTTTGACCATTTGCCATTTGCTATTTTTCCCTACTTTAGGCTGCTATGAAAATTTGGCATTTGTCACTCGACGTTATGATCTGATGGCCAGACACTTCCGGTTAATCTCAGACTACATTGGTGCTTACAAAAGTCCCTTTTTTCATTTGAACTGCTATACAACAATAAGGGAAGGGAGTGATTTCAATGGAAGCAGCCGTTTCTTGTTCTGGAGATTTTGTTCTTAGTGTTAACACTTAGTTCAGATGTGTTATTAACATAAGACTATATTGTCATATTCCCCTTATATCCTATGCAGGCTTAAGATCTTGGATTAGTTGATTGGTGCTTAAATTAAACAGCTTTTGTTAACTTTTTTCTCACATCCCTTCTAAAAATCCTTATGTGCCGTGGTGTTTTACTAAAAACTATTATTAAGCCTCTTATGCATCTGCCGTGATGGCAACATCTTTTCTCTTATTCGTTACTAAAAATATTATTTGGACACAGTTTCTGATTCTTTCCTTCTGCCAACAATTAATAATGCTTTTTAAAAGTCAGAAAATAGCACATGTAAACTTGTAATTCCTATTGACACTACAGGTAAGAGTAGTCATTTTCGAACCTAATGACTTGGCATTTTAAATGCATGTTCTGGTTTACATTTCATATTGATTATAGCTTGCTATATCGAGACTCTGGCCCACTTCAATTATGCCAGTATATTAGATTTTTGCTCCTCCCATATTGTTCTACCAAAATTCTCGCATAGTACAAAGGCTAAATTCAGAACTTCCTCTGTTTTCATTCCCTATGTAGTTTCCTATCTCTTTTCGCATATACATGTGCCTGCTAATTGTAGTTATTTTTCAACAGATTACAGAGGTTGAAACCATCAATGATAAAGAAGAATATCTGTCCAAAATGAAATGAACAACAGCGTAACCTTTGCAGCTCCTGTAAAAATAGTATGCATTCTGTTCCATATCATCTCTCCCTTTGTTTCCTAAATCTATTGCCTTTTTTTATTCCACTCACTTCCATAGTAATGCCGCTGCTGCTTTAGCACATAGCACATTAGCTCCATTAACATTGACATGTAAATATTTCTGTTTATTATTCATGACAATTGTATTTCGCATTTTGCTCATCTATGGTTTGTCACCAATGCCTGGAGCAGAACAGACTTGCGTAGACTCTTTGTCAGCTACGGCGGCGGCACCTCAGCTCGGCGTCCGGATCTGGTAATATTTTGCTTGCGTTGTCATGAACAATGATTTCCTTTTCTCCAGACATGTGCCGACTGTTTGTGTTCTTAGCGACAAATATTGCTATGTCTGCACATTTAGTAACAAAATAATACATATTTGATCATTCTACATATATTCTACAAAACTTCATTTCAGTGGTTATAGCGTTGGGATATCATACCTTTTTTTTTAATTTAGCAACATCTAGCTATGAAAGGCAAAGGGTTTTGAATGTAATAGTTATTTTGAGAAAGCTGACTCAGTGATAGGTTTCTGATCCTTTAGTATTACTGAATAAATCTGGTTTGACATCTGCAACGGTTATCTCTACGAAGTTTTCAAATAACAAAACAGTATATATGAGACTGGTTGATAAACCATTTTCAATATGCACCAGACTGTTTTGATGCATCGGCAATTCACATCTTATTTAACCATCCGTGACTTGCGTGATGCTTAATTTGTAGTCATACTGCTTATATTTTTTTCTGAATATTTTTTGCTTTCTTCCTGCACAGGTTAGGTTGGTATTGTTTTCATTTTGTTGCATGATTGCGTTATTAATAGTATTCGTGTCTCCACTCCATGTTGGATTCCTTCATATGCATGTCGCCTGTTGCTGCCTTGTGGATCATTTAGGCTTCCTCTTGTTTATGTCGACCTTTTCTATTTTCCCATCTATTTATGCCTGCTGCTTGCTGAGATCAGTGCTGTCAATTTTTTACAATCCTAAGATGTCTTCACCTAGAAGGGCGGGCCTAGTGCAAGCGGTAGAGTCTTACCGCCTATGACCGGAAGGTCCTGGGTTTGAGTCGCGGTCTCCTCGCATTGCATAGGCGAGGGTAAGGCTTGCCACTAACACCCTTCCCCAGACCCCGCACAGAGCGGGAACTCTCTGCACTGGGTACGCCCTTTTTAAGATGTCTTCACCTAATGTCAGCTTCTTTGTTTTTGTCTCTTGCTTTTTGGGACTAGGTAGGTACTACTATAGCCATCCATGCTTTTTCGGACCAGATAGATCCTGTTATATTCATGTCGTTGATATTTATTTTATTCATATGCGTTCAGCTAATGTTACCTCTTTGCTCATATTTTGATCTTGGTACAGACGAATGGGAAACAACAGCCCACACGCACGCCCCACCAAATTTACACTGACGTTAAGCATAGTGTGGTAGTTCCCAAGATACAGTGTCTTCATACCCCTCATATGTTACATGAAATGCGGATGTAGCATAGCCCAACTCTAAAAATCGATTTTAGTTGTCACCAGATGTGGGTCAATCACTACATTGTTCTCATGTCATTGATGTTCATTTAGAGACCAAAGAAAATCATGACATACCATGTTCTAGGTTTATTTTTCCACTCTTGGTATCATTACCGTTCCTAGACTGGCACGTTTGATAGTGCCAAAAGGTGAATTTGAAGACTTTAGGCAAATGTCATGGGTTAGTGTGTTTATATTGGGAAATGCGTGCTATCCGTGTGGAGTATCGATTAGAATAAAACAGTCGTTGAAACTCATAACAATTTTTCACTGATACAAACTGTGATTCATTTGTTATGTGTCATTTATTTCCAGGTCTTGAAGATGAGCTGGTGGAATTCGTGGGCAACAC
Organism: Miscanthus floridulus; assembly: GCF_019320115.1. Taxonomy (NCBI): domain Eukaryota; kingdom Viridiplantae; phylum Streptophyta; class Magnoliopsida; order Poales; family Poaceae; genus Miscanthus; species Miscanthus floridulus. The sequence continues at coordinate 130,439,299 of NC_089586.1, forward strand.
ATAGTGTTCCAAGTTGCTTCCACCGTGGGCAACTCGGTTCTAATATTACATGTTATTATCACCACCATGAAGCAATCTGGGATCGTTTACTCTCGCGTGCAACGGCGCGCGCCATCCACTAGTATATAATAATAAAGCACACCTGCCTCAAGAAGAGGACGGCAAAGAAGAAAGCTAACATGGGCCGCCGTGTAAGTCCAAGGCAGACAAGCCGCTTTTTCCTTGGCCATTGACAAGCACAGGCTGCCTTCTCATGTCCCCAACGTGGCCTGCAATCGTCCCTTCACTTCACTTGTATAGTCTTGTACCAGACCCTAGAGCTTGCCCGCCGAAACCCAGCCGCAGATAGATCGGCATGCATGGTCCAACATCCAACAAACACCCACGTACAAGTCACTTCTCACCTCACCCCACCATGTCGAGTCAGCTTATTACTCCTTACCATCGCTGCAACTTTCTGTCGTATGTATATAATAGTTTCTGGCCACGTACTTGGCTGGTTCGTATCGTTGCTGGTTCGTGAAGAAGCACTGTTGACTGGTTTGTGTGAGAGAAAAATACTGTTCCGGCTAAAAATTTACGATCGTTTACGACAAGCCACAGCCAAGCGAACAGGCTTTATACTCTGTAATTCATACTCGCTCTGTCACAACATAGATAACCTTTTATTAGCTATGTATCTCGAACGGAGGATGCTTCGGCCCTACAGGCTACAGTTACTCCTTCAATGTACACCGTAGAAGTAACTCTCGTCCCATAAAGAATGACGCTACGTGGCACAAAGTAAGGGTAAAACAGAATAATTTGGATACCCCTCAAAAGTTGATAAATAGTGCTGAACAGTGTACCAATTCGATATCAAACAATGTTATAATACCTTTTTCACAGGATACATTTTTTTACATATTATTGTAAGGTGATTTTTTGTGGGACAGAGATAGGGGCAGGCCGCAGGTGTTTGGTCACTGGTCAGGCCGTTATTTTCTTTAACCAAATTCTTGGGTTCTTTCGATTAGTTATGTCCACCTAGACGGAGGGAGTATGCTACTGCTGCAAAGGAAAGGTCTGTCCGACTTTGAAGCGCGCGGCCATGAATCCATGATTGATGAGTGCAGGAAGAGCATGCAGCAAAGTAGTCTGCCAGAACAAATCGTCCAGAACTGGCACTGTAGTAGTAGGAGAATGAGAAGAACAAATATATATATATATATACACACACACACTGTATGTTGGTGCAATTCTCCCCGTGCTGAACCTGAACCGCCAGCCGGGCTTTACGGGGGGCATCGTCAGGAGTCAAGGCACCTTGTTCTTGGAGCTCCAGTCCAGTCAGTCTCCAGTGCCTTTTTACTCTTTCTGGACACACTGGACACTGCAGCCTGCAGTGTTGGTGTTGTTGGTTCAGGGCTTTTGTGCGTGATTACGCCTGCACCCGCGGTCCTTGAGGCCCTTTTGGAACGCTACATGAATGAAAGCAAAAACACGCGTACAAGAAAAACCTAAGAATTCTACCGTTGCAAACCAAAGGGACTGAAATTGGAAATACAGGCAGCTTGGAAGAATGATCATCATTTGGATATGTCATAGAAATAGCGTAGGATTTTTACCTATAAGAAGAAGAGGCTTGAGTGGATGCTAATTTTCCTGTAAAGGCAAGAACAACAGCAGTTTCTATAGGATTCCCACTCCCATGTTTTTCCCTTCGTTTTTTCGTATGAACCAAAGGATACCTCAAGTCTGAATTCTGAAAACTCTGGATAGTACGTAATCCTGCAGAACTTGAGCTCCGTTACCGTCAGTCACAGTCACAGAGTTACCAGCTCGCCCTACTACTAGCAAGTACTAGTGGCAAGTAGGGTAGTAGTAAGGCAATAAGAGCGAATATTTAGTTTGTCCCAAGAGTTACGCACGCCCTACTACATAAACATTAGAGTTGATGTCGATATCGATGCAAATGCATGTCCGGGGCCGGCTGCTTTTTGAGGCTTTTCAGCAGCAGGCCAGCAGTCGTGCCATCTAATTATTATCTAGTGCATGCTACTAACCTGGTACTGTAGTCTGTAGTAGTAGTAATAATGGTATTGGCCCTGTTCGTTTGGCTGATAAGCCATAGCTGAAAGTATTACTGGTTGATTTGTTGTGAAAGAAAAACACTGTTCGTTGGTTGAAAAAGTATGGCTTATAAGCCAAGCGAACAGGACGATTATTTGTGGATGCATGGAACAAAGCCATGGAAGAGACTCATGATTCGGATACCCACGCACGGCATCAACGCGACGCGAAGAAAAGGTTATGGAAAGACGGGCGTATGTAGGCTTTTAATATATATATAAATATAAATAAATAAACTCGAGTATTTGCAGTAGGTCCTCTGTACACCGTCGAACTGGAAGCCTCGTGGTCCGGTTCCTTAAGACTGCTGACTGCTGCGTGTGTAATGGCACTTTCCATTGTTGGCATCGATGACCGATCAGAGTTTAGAGATCACAACACAAGACGGCGGCTGGTTCAGCGTTACCGTGAAAAAACCATCGCCTGACAGTGATAACAGAGTGCAGCACAGTAGCCTACAAACACCGAAAACATCTCCAAGAGATCAGATACTGTGAAAAATCCATCGTTGTTGCTCTTGCGCTTGCGGGGCCGGTCAAGCTCCTTCTACCCCCAGTCCGTGCAGGTGCAGGAGCGTACGCGGATGATGGATTTTGGACGGTCAAGGGAACAACTCAACTCACACTCACGTAGGAGTACTGCGACCGAAACAGCTTTTGCTTCCTTTGCAGGAGAACAAGGCAGGAAAAAGCTGCTCGTTGCCAGCTTGGAGCTCGACGTCGCTCAACTGTGAATCATCACCGTCGTTGCCATACGGCTGTCAGTGTCTTCATTCATTCATCGAACACAAGTTTATGCCTTTTCTTCCACTTCTTCTTAAAAAAAATAAAAATAAAATAAAAGCCCAAACAAAGCCCAATTCCGATCTGCGACGCTGTCAGGTCCGTCATCACACACTGGGCCTACTACTTTCCTGCGACAAGTGACGCGATTAGAGCTCAACTGCGCGATCGCGCTAATTCCTCGGCCGCCCGCCCAACTCGCGACACCGCATGGGCTGTAGTCGTAGCCCACCCCGAACGGCCAATCCATTTCACCGAGGAAGGAAACGAGCGTCGGAAATGTAGCCCAACTGCATGATCATGGGCCTCCACAAGTTCCAACTCCCCCAAGCGACCGACACCATTTCTATTGCGGCAAATCTGGGCTGGCTGCAAACCCAAGCCTGAAACAGAGCCAAATCCTAGCCGGGGTCCAGCAACGATTTTCTTTCGTCACAAGCGGTCAAGCCCTTGTACGAACGATAATGGTACAATTTGGACGTCCGGATGGACAGAGGCCTCACTCACTTCCACGTCAAAAAAAGTTTTATCCCTCACTTCCTCGCCCCTTCCACGCTCGTGCTCTGTCCCACCCCGACGCGTGGCCATGGCTGCCTCCCTGGCCGACAGCGACGCCTAGTGGATGGAACGCGCCGTTGCACGCGAGAGTAAAGGATCCCAGATTGCTTCATGGTGGTGATAATAACATGTAATATTAGAACCGAGTTGCCCACGGTGGAAGCAACTTGGAACACTATGTGTTGCCCACGTATTCCGCCAGCTCATCTTCGAGACCTGGAAACAAATGACACATAACAAATGAATCACAGTTTGCATCAGTGGAAAACTGTTAAAAGTTTCAACGACTGTTTTATTCTAATCGATACTCCACACGGATAGCACGCATTTTCCAATATAAACCCACTAACCCATGACATTTGCCTAAAGTCTTCAAATTCACCTTTTGGCACGGTCAAACGTGCCAAGTCTAGGAACGGTAATGATACCAAGAGTGGAAAAATAAACCTAGAACATGGTATGTCATGATTTTCTTTGGTCTTTAAATGAACATCAATGACATGGAGAACAATGTAGTGATTGACCCACATCTGGTGACAACTAAAATCGATTTTTAGAGTTGGGCTATGCTACATCCGCATTTCATGTAACATATGAGGGGCATGAAGACACTGTACCTTTGTAACTACCACACTATGCTTAACGTCAGTGTAAATTTGTTGGGGGCATGTGTGTGGGCTGTTGTTTCCCATTCGTCTGTACCAAGATCAAAATATAAGCAAAGAGGTAACATTAGCTGAACGCATATGAATAAGATAAATATCAACGACATGAATATAGCAGGATCTATCCGGTCCGAAAAAACATGGATGGCTATAGCAGTACCTACATAGTCCCAAAAAGCAAGAGACAAACAAAGAAGGTGACATTAGGTGAAGACATCTCAGGGGAGTAAAAATTTAACAGCACTGATCTCAGCAAGCAGCAGGCATAAATAGATGGGAAAATAGAAAAGATCCACATAAACGAAAGGAAGCCTAAATGATCCACAAGGCAGCAACAGGCGACATGCATATGAAGGAATCCAACATGGAGTGGAGACACGAATACTGTTAATAATGCAATCATGCAACAAAAATGAAAAAATACCAACAATATTCAGAAAAAAAATATAAACAGTATGAGTACAAATTAAGCATCACGCAAGTCACGGATGGTTAAATAAGATGTGAATTGCCGATGCATCAAAACAGTATGTTGCATATTAAAAATAGTTTATCAACCAGTCTCATATATATTGTTTTGCTATTTGAAAACTTCGTAGAGATAACCGTTGCAGATGTCAAGCCAGATTTATTCAATAATACTAAAGGATCAGAAACCTATCAGTGAGTCAGCTTTCTCAAAATAAAAAATTACATTCAAAACCCTTTGTTGCTAAATTTTAAAAAGGTATGATATCCCAACGCTATAACCACTGAAATGAAGTTTTGTAGAATACATGTAGAATGATCAAATATGTATTATTTTGTTACTAAATGTGCAGACATAGCAATATTTGTCGCTAAGAACACAAACAGTCAGCACGTATCTGGAGAAAAGGAAATCATTATTCATGACAACGCAAGCAAAATATTACCAGATCCGGACACCGAGCTGAGGTGCTGCCGCCGCAGCTGACAAAGAGTCCACGCAAGTCTGTTCTGCTCCAGGCATTGGTGACAAACCATAGATGACCAAAATGCGAAATACAATTGTCATGAATAATAAACAGAAATATTTACATGTCAATGTTAACGGAGCTAATGTGCTATGTGCTAAAGCAGCAGCCAGGCCCGACCCTGGAGCGGGGCGGGAGGGACAACCGTCCAGGTCCACTGAGCCAAGCCCAAACATTTAGTACTCAGCACAAGCCCAAACATACGGCAAACATACGGCAAACACCGGTGATCATGCATTCACCGCGTGAGTGGCGACGCTGCGGCTTCCTTTCCTCTTCTTCGAGTTCGAAGTTGGACTTCCGCGATTTCTGCGCTTCCTTTCTCAGCGAGCCAGAGTCGAGCGCCCCAGCGACGACAGGGGCCTGCCCAGCGAGTTGCCGCTCGCCGGCACCTCCGTGCAGCTGCGCACCGCAGTCCGAAGACGTGACGTGATCTCATGTCTCTTCCAATTCTATCACCATCAGGCAGGCTGCAGGCGGCAGCAAGCTAGCAATAATCAGGTACGTGATCGTGATCTCTTATCTGTCCGATTCCCTATTTTATAAAACTGCAATTAATAATTGTTTCTCTAAATAGCTCATCCGGCATTAATTTAAATGATCTAATTTATGAGCTAAGGGTTATGCAATCCACTTTGCTCGATAGACAAATGATAGCTTTGGAGATTTTTGAGTTTGTTACATAAGGTGATTGTTATCCTAGTACTTCCATTATTGCTTATCGCAAAAGCTCCTCAAATTTAAAATCGTTGAAGAGCTATTTGAGATCTACAATATCACAAGAGATGTTAAATGAATTGGCAATTTATGCATTGAGAAGTGATTGTTGGATGAGATTGATATTGACACCGTCATCGATGACTTCGCATCGAGGAATGTTAGAGATTTGAGGTAATTTAATATGTATATACAAATTATTTCATATGAATATTGTTTTTGCATTCAGTTAACCGCTTAGTAATAACATTTCATATATGTGTGTGTATATACTAGCAACGAGTAGTACTAGTAATATTATCATATTTATATAAAAGGCCTAAACTTTTAGTTTCGTTCTAGGTCCAAATAAACTCAGGACCGGCCCTGGCAGCAGCGGCATTACTATGGAAGTGAGTGGAATAAAAAAAGGCAATAGATTTAGGAAACAAAGGGAGAGATGATATGGAACAGAATGCATACTATTTTTACAGGAGCTGCAAAGGTTAAGTTGTTGTTCATTTCATTTTGGACAGATATTCTTCTTTATCTTTGATGGTTTCAACCTCTGTAATCTGTTGAAAAATAACTACAATTAGCATGCACATGTATATGCGAAAAGAGATAGGAAACTAAATAGGGAATGAAAACAGAGGAAGTTCTGAATTTAGCTTTTGTACTACGCGAGAATTTTGGTAGAACAATATGGGAGGAGCAAAAATCTAATATACTGGCATAATTGAAGTGGGACAGAGTCTCGATATAGCAAGCTATAATCAATATGAAATGTAAACCAGAACATGCATTTAAAATGCCAAGTCATTAGGTTCGAAAACGACTACTTTTACCTGTAGTGTCAATAGGAATTACAAGTTTACATGTGCTATTTTCTAACTTTTAAAAAACATTATTAATTGTGGCAGAAGGAAAGAATCAGAAACTGTGTCCAAATAATATTTTTAGTAACGAATAAGAGAAAAGATGTTGCCATCACGGCAGATGCATAAGAGGCTTAATAATAGTTTTTAGTAAAACACCACGGCACATAAGGATTTTTAGAAGAGATGTGAGAAAAAAGTTAACAAAAGCTGTTTCATTTAAGCACCAATCAACTAATCCAAGATCTTAAGCCTACATAGGATATAAGGGGAATATGACAATATAGTCTTATGTTAATAACACATCTGTACTAAGTGTTAACACTAAGAACAAAATCTTCAGAATAAGAAACGGCTGCTTCCATTGAAATCACTCCCTTCCCTTATTGTTGTATAGCAGTTCAAATGAAAAAAGGGACTTTTGTAAGCACCAATGTAGTCTGAGATTAATCGGAAGTGTCTGGCCATCAGATCATAACGTTGAGTGACAAATGCCAAATTTTCATAGCTGCCTAAAGTAGGAAAAAATAGCAAATGACAAATGGTCCGAACATGAGACCATAACGAATGTGGAATGCACGAACTGGCAAATAGGTAGGACATGAGATTATTAGCAAATAGGGTTGGACCATATAGAAAGTCGGCGGAGGTTCTTAAATGCTTCAGTAACGTGTCAATCATCATTTATTTATGAACTGGAGCTTAAGAGCATGCTGACAGATGGGTCACTCTTAGAAAACTCCATAATATAGGTGACAGGCCATGCCCAGTAGTCTGTAGTAGTAGTAGTAATGGTATTATTTGTGGATGCATGGACAAAGCCACGGAAGAGACTCATGATTCGGATACCCACGCACGGCATCAACACGACGCGAAGCGAGCATGCCTGCCGGTTAGAGTACAGATTATACAAATAATATGAATGAAATTGCGCCGCTGCATGCATTGCACGCTGGAGGACGGTGGAGAAAAGGTTATGGAAAGACGGATGAAAAGGTTACGGAAAGACGGGTACATATCTTTTAAGTGTTTTAGAAGTTTTAAATGTACGTTGCAATTGTTTTATATAGATATTGTAAAGGTAGATTGAGGGATGTTGCGTATGTTGTATATATTGCAATGGTATTAGAGGCATGTTGCAAGCATATGTTTCAAGTGTTTTAGAGCTATGTTTTATTTGTGTTTTCTGGACGCATGTTGCAAGTGTGTTTATCTGAATATTGCATATGTTTCACACATGCGTTGCACGTGCTTTATTTGGATGTTGCATATGGTTGCAATGGTTTTCAAATGTTTTCAGGTGTTTTTTTAAAGTGTTATGCATGTTTCGAAGTGTTTCAACTGCCTTAAGACGTATATTGCAACTGTTGTATTTGGATGTTTCAAAAATAAATCGGGTGTTGCATCTCTCATCTTCAGCTTCTACTGTATCATCTTGGTATGTTCTCCTCCCGGTGCCGGCAGGGCATCCATACGACGCCGTAGCTAGGTCCTTCCGAATCGAAGGCGCCGCGCCCCTTCCCTTCTTGTCGCTCAGGCAGCGCGAGCCCCACGTGAAGCACGTGAAACGGAGTGCAGCGCGCGGGTGTCGAACGTCCGGACGCTAGCACTAGGAAAGCGAGGATTTGCTCAAAAAAAAGAAGAAGGGAAGGGAAGGGAGGAGCAATTCCTTTGCGCGTTCGGTTGCCGGTGCTTCTCGTGTTGGGGGCCAAGGCACGCAATGAGAAATGAGATCGGGGCCACGTCGGAGGAGACAGAAGAAAGTGAGGACAAGACGACAATGATGACGACGATGTCTAGGGCGAGGATGATGATGAGTAGTTGCTCCTCATCTCCTTTTTGTTTTCCTTTCTAGCGCTGGATGCTAGAGGAGGGACAAATTTTGTTCAAACTTCTGTTTGCAACGCTTGCTGTTCATGATCCCACTCTGGCATTCCCTCCAAAGGGACACCTTGGGCTTGGGCGAGCGTGTGTGTTGTGTTGCATCCGAACTAGCCAACTAGGGGTGAAGCCACGTACAGCTGAAAAAATTAGGGGACGCATTGCACCGCGAAAAAACCATAAAAAACGATAGTTCGGATGCAACATCTAGAATTAGGCCCCGTTTGCTGGTCTGAATTTTGGCTGAAACTGGCTGAAAAACACTGTTCCGGCTGAATTGTTGTGAGAGAAAAACACTGTTCCGGCTGAAAAAACAAGCCGAACAAGCCAAATTTAAGACAAGCGAACGGGGCCTTAGTGTAGACCTTAGATGCACGTGTATCCACCTCAATTCATATGTGTTGAAGTATAATGAAATGGAATTTTGTTTAATTCCACTTTAATTCATTTCAACACACATAGATTAAGATGAATAAGCCAGACCGGTATCCACACACACGATCTAAACCGATCAATAAATAATATAGTCTTTCCCGCTTTGCTTCCTCTCCGCGGCTTCGGCTTGCTTTTTTTTTTAAGAATTACGGCTTGGCTTACTAGCCCCGGCACAACACAATGCAATCACTTGCTGTGCTAACGTTAGCTCCCTCGGCCCGGTCTTATTTCTAGAACGGCATCATGGACGCATGTTGCACGACTTTGGCATGAACTGATTTTTTTTCTAAATAATATTATTTTAATAAGTAATTATAAATCTAGACGCGGTTATGAAAAAATTGCAAGAATAAATATCTATCGGCGGTTGAAAAGCCAATTGGATACTTATCGGCTACTGGTTAGCCGATATGGGCATATCGGCGGCTTGGATACCGATTAGTCGCGCCACGTAAATCTGAGAATGACCACGTCAAAGTTATCTGCGCCGACAGACATATTGGCATGCCAAGGGCCGACTAGCCATCAAACCGGTCTATCAGCCGTCATGTGGCCAATAAGCCTCAGGCTCAGGCTCTGCTGCTCCGCCACAGCAGCGTGGCAGAACCGTCTAATCTAATGCCTCCTAGGAGTGCTCGTCTTCCATTAGACACTAAGCACTCAAGGGAGAACACCAAATTACACGGTTCCGTCGGGCACACCCTAGGGGAGAACCCAAAAATCCATATTTTTACCATCAGGATCACAAATGATAGAATAAAGCTTACATCATTCTTAACCATTTCTTACATCACTTTTAATACTACATCAGAGTATAATATTTATTATTATAACAGCGGAATGTAATCATATTATTAGTGTTATGAACAATTTAATTGAACAGCGGAATATAAACATGTGATCAGAATTACAACGAAAATAATTATCTAAGCATGACATGATGAATCATGGATATGTAAACTATGACAACCGATTATAAAACTTTCATTTATAAAAATATTTAGTGAGAGTTATAAATAAAGACTATGATCGCAGTGTAAAGGAATCATCTCTGAGCCCACCAGGAGGAATCCACACACAAAGGTCCGCTCTAGCCTCCATCTGTCACCTGCAACAGGGGAAATAAAATCCTGAGTACTCAATTGTACTCAGCAAGACTAACCCGACAGGAGTAAAGAAAAGATTCCAAGGATATACAAGGCTATCTGGCTTGTGGGTTTATTGCATTTGCAGGAAGCATTACTAAGCGTGCATCCTTATATTCGATTTTTATTAATAGTCGCGTTGGTTCATTAACTAACCATCCTATGTAAGCACATGTGATACTTTCAAGCAGGTGGTAAGCAATGGAGCTAACACTGTGCTGCGGGGAGGTACAGCACCGCGAGGCAGTTGGTCCAGCGTGGACCGCGGAACTCACATGCGCGCGAGGTGGGGAAAAAGAAGGGCGCCGGTGCACGCGCGGATGAGCAGCGCAATGGAGCGTAGCGGGGCTCGGTCGACAGCGGACTGGAGCTGGGGCGCTTCCACCTCGGTAGCAGAAAAAGAGAGGGAGGGGGGAAACAGCGCGAGGTTCGGCCTCCATGAGTTGACGCGACGCGAAAGAGACAGCACATCACAGGCACCGACACGGCATGGCCACCTGGCTGTCCCCGCCACAGTGCCCAGCACAGGAACGTACAGGGCCGGTGACGATGGTTGCAGACCTACCTGGCGTACTGGCACGACAGCGCAACAGAGACAGACGACAGACAGAGGCAAAGCAAGGAGACGCATGCGGGTTCACCACCAATTTCAAGCACATGAAGGGAAGCAGATGGGATGGCACAACGTGGCCAGAAGCGGCGAACACAGAAAGGTGAGAGGACACGGCGTGGCAGGGGCAGAACCACGTGCTCTTATTAAAATTTAGATACGACGCAAGCGAGGAAGAGAAGACAGGATCGCAGGCAAACCGAGGCGTCGAGATGCGGAGCCACGGCGGGAGACGAGACGGTACAATTGCAAAGCAACAAATACGTTGTACGTCAGGAAAAATAAAGGAAGCTGCTGCGCTCTTTCTCTCGTCAATTCGTGCTTATCAAAATAAACCGTGAGTATATACATATATCGTTCTATTTATTAATGAATTTTATTTTATTTATAAAAGTTGTTTTTCCCACTTAATCTAATAGAACAAACCGTCCGCTATCTCTTCGCTAGAATTGTTGTACGACATTCCTAAATATTTCTACGCACTGCGTAATTTAACTTGAGCGTTTATTTGAGTCCACGAACTAAGTCACACATGATTCGCTTATTGCATCAAGTACATTTTAAATCCAAAATTCCGAGAAACTCATTTCGAAAATTTCACGTAGGCCTAAATCGCGACGCTAAACAATCTCGTAACACCAGGGGTGTTACAAGCAGGTACTCAACGGTCAAGTCATTCCTTCAATTTACATTCACAACATTGCTTCTTTACCTTTGCATTTACTAGTGCGCCTGTTGCATGTGCTTTTGGCATTTAGATGTGTCCGTTGGAATCAAGCCGACAGTTGATCGATGGAACTGGACATCGAGTGTTTCAATTTGCAAGAATTCGTATAAAATTTGAATATGGATATATGTATCCATATTCATATTAATATTCATTTTATGATATAGTGAGAGATTTTAAACATTGCAAATGATTAATGACTATTGTTATAAAAAACAAATATTTTAAAAAGAGCATGTTAAAAACTAAAAAAAATTAGTAACTAGCGTTTTAGTCGCGCCAAATGTCGTAGCGCGACTCGTCACTATAGTCACGCTAAATGAATCGATGTGACTAACTAACTATGTTAGCGCATCCAGAGAACACATTACATGTCCTGGAGTAGTGGAGCTGACGAAGTCTTAGGCTGAGCGAAAGGCCTAGAGGGCAGCTCGGACAGATGGTGATCTACTGTAACGTCAGAGTCCTCGTGGCGGGATCAAAGGCCGCTCACCGAGTCCATATTGGGCCGGGTTGGTCGGCACCCCCTCCCTTGCGCTCTTGCTGATGCACAATCGATGAAGGTAGAGGAAGTGAGGCTAGATCAGGCTGTAGCGGACCAGTGCACCTTCCTGCCGCTTGATCCACCCGCAGGGAGTCAGCATAGGAGGAATATTTTTTATTATTTGTTTTTATATTTATAGGAATAATAGAATCGTTACAGAATCACTAGCCATAGATCTAGCATACCTACTACTATTTAATAAAGTGTAAACCCTAAAACATGTACTAGTACGGGATTGACAAATAGAGTGAGAGAGAGAGGTTGAGAAGGTGCAAACCATCAGATGCCTTCGTGGAAGACGAACTGGCCATGGGGTTTGCTTGACGGTGGTGTGGTGAAGACCGACGGTGAGGGCGTTGTCGCTGTGGCGGCGGTGCAGAGGCGGCGGTTTCCGGTGGCGGTCTTACCGTCGCTGGTAGCACCTCCTTCTTAGATCGGTTAGGGTTTAAAGACTGCAGGTGAGGCGTCTGGCGGCTCAGGTGAACCTTGTGCCTTGTGCCCCGGCCCCCATCTCATTTTTTATGGCGTTGTGCGACAGGGGCCCACCAACCATGGAACGGTTGGGCACCCCCGATCGGGGCGCGGATCCAAGAGACCAATTGACCAGTTGGAGATCATCTAACAATATCAAATATAATAATGGTATGCCAACTAATGATTATGATGTGAGATTCTCTCTATTTGTCACGTGGCAACACACTCATGGGGGGTTTTCACTAATGCATGTGTACTATTTGTTCACATTTGATTAGTTGAACCATGGATGAACCAAATTACAATAAGATAAGTTTTGTTCTTAATCAAAATTACATCAACAACTTGCATCAAAAAAATTACATCAACAACTTGGTGATGAAAATCTTTATATTGTAGAGAAAGTTCAGGATTCAACGACCCATGATTGTTTTTTATTCTTGTAAAATAAATAGATAGAAAAGGATTGAAACCAAAAAAAAAACTTCCAGTGGTTATAAGGAACAGCCAAAAGCATGATGTTAGATCCAAGTAAAATAGGTTGTGTTTGCTTTTCTTAGCATCTACTTAGAAATTTACAACTCTTTTTGAGATCTTTAGATATTTTGCCTAATATAAAAAGGAAATTCTAAAAGCAAAAAATAGTAAAGAGACGTGACTTGCTTTGTTGCGGTGGGAGGCCGGTCTGCATTCCTATCGGCCAATGGAGAGCCGATTGGAACAGGATGGTCAATAAGACTTTAGTCGGCAATCCAATAGCCGACAGCTATCCTATCAGCTATTGGAAAGCCAATAGGATGGTAGTTTTGCAATTCTGTACAAAGGACACCAATTACTTATTAAAATAGTATTATTTGAAAAAAAATCCGCATGAACTGCAGTCTGCAGCTCGAAAGGTGCCATGGAGACGCTTGGTCGTCACGGGCAGCAGCAGCGTGAAATTTTCGTATTTTGGTCTCTTTTGAAAACAATTTTTAGAAAAATACCAACGCCAAAACATTTTCTGAAAATAGACCATTTTTAGGCGTCTTAGCACATGACGCCGAGATATGAGGCTCGGCGTCGTGTCACTCGACGCCGAGGTACTGCCACGTCACGGAAGACCGGGGTCGTCGTCGACACGTTGGCGCATGGGTCCGAGACGTCGGCGTCGTGTCAGCCGTCGCCAAGTACCCAACCTCAGCGCGTTCGGACCGAGCGCCGAGCTCTGGCCCCATCCGGAGCGCGGCCCAGGCGGCCCAACAAAGCACGGTGGCCCAGCAGCTCGGCGTTGGGTCACTTAACGCCGAGCCTCCAGACCTTGGCGTGACCCGACTCAACGCCGAGGTCTGGACCCTTTAGGCCGCGCCGAGGCCCCTTCTTCTTCCTCCCTTCATTCTGAAACCGTCGGCCTCCATCTCTTTCTCTTCTCCCCCGCGCCGCCAGCAAACCCTAACCCCCAAAATCGACCCCCGGTCCCACGATCTCGGCTCCCGAAGCTTCCTCGAGGTAATGGTCCCTCCCCTCCTCCATTCTATCCGCGTAGATATGCTTACATTGTCCCTAATCATTTAGAATCATGGTTGTTTGGTGATTTGGTATATTTGTGTTTGCATTTGCAAAATATATGGCTAAGGATGATTGAGTGCATTGTTGTTTAACTGTTTTATGTGACGAACATGTTAGGTTAGTTTGGTTTCTAGTTATTTTGGTCATTAGGGTTATTTGTTTATTGTAGGTGTCATTAGGGTTAGTTATTTGTTGGTCATTAGGGTTACTATGTATTTTATTTATTGTTGGTCATTACATTTCAATTTGTTATGACTAGAAATAATTATGTTGTTGGGGTTGAAAAATGATGAAATGATATATTTTAGTTTCTACTTATTGGATTGAAATATATTCATATGTTACACTACTTATTGTGTGATGGCTGTAGATGGATAAATTAGTGAGGTTGCATCATGGAGGCCGTATTGTTAGGACAAGAGATGATAGTTTGGAATTTCTGGACATGTGTGAGGAGTTGTTGATTTTTTCTGAAACACCATCTTTGACCTAGTTAGTGGAGCGAGTGAAGGTTAAGTTAGGCTGGAATGAAGGAGACGTGCATGTTTAGTTTGAAGGTGTCATAGATGTTGGGTCGTCGAAGGGTCCTCGGATCAAGCGGTTGCTCAAAATTACAAACGAGTCTGAATGGAATGATTACAAGGCAGTTGTATTGGCCTCAGAAGTGCGATCTTTGGATTTAGTAGTAAGTAAGGAGTCCAGCTTAGGAAAGGACAACTTCGAAGCATGGCTATCTTCCCCCGCTCACATAGGTTATGGTCCTTTGCCTGAAGAAGAAATACTTGTCACACAACTAGGCTACGTTGGAGATGAGGAAGAGAATCCGGTTGCCGATGGTGAGGGCAATCATGATAGTGATGAAGAGGATGATGATTATGTAATTGTTGATGCAGAAGAAGGTTTGGACGACGCTAGCGGAGACTTTTCTATTGAGGATGAGCTTAGCGACGAAGATGATCTTAGTAGTGAAGAAGACTTTGGTGATGCTAGGGCTACGAACCGTTTTGACATGGAGATAGCTGGAGATGATGAGTCCTTCGTAGAGGAGATAGCCGAAGACTCTGATGACGATCGCCCTGTTGGTCGTCTGAATTTAAGGGAAATAGAGATATTGTCTAGGGTCTTGCCTTAGAGAGATCCACTAGTTGGTGATTTCGAGGACCTTAGCCATGGTCATAGGGCAGTAGCTGATGGTGGGCCAAGTGATACAACTGTGCCTGATGTTAGCGGTTGCCTCATCATACGGAAGGGCATATTGTTTGCTACCATGGATGAGTTAAAATCATGGTTGCAAGAGTACTCCATTGTACACAACCGACCTTTTAGGGTCATCAATTCATTCAAGGAGAAGAGGTACACTGTTGCTTGTGAAGAACAACAGTGTGGTTGGAGAGTATGTGCTAGGAAGACGAAGGCAGGCAAATGGAAGATTACCTCAGTGAAGCAACCACATGTTTGTGCCACTGCTGAGGCAGAAGAGAACCATCTGCAGCTCAATTCTAGGTTTATTGCAAGGCAATTATGCCCCGTGGTGAAGCATATGCCAACCATTACAGTGTCTGCATTGGTTGAGATCATCTTCCAACGGTACAATTACTATGTCAAGTATGGGAAAGCATGGAGGGCAAAGCAGCGTGCACTGGAAATAATATTTAGAAATTGGGAAGAAGCTTATGAGCGCCTCCCTATAATGTTGAACGCAATGAGGGCCGTAAATCCTGGGATGCACTTCGAGTATTTACCTAAGGAGGGTGAAACAAGAAATGGTAGCCAGGTATTTGGAAGGGCGTTTTGGACGTTCGGGCAGAGCATCGAAGCATTCAAGCATTGCAGGCCCGTCGTCTCAATTGATGGGACCTTTCTTACAGGGAAATTTGAAGGCACAATGCTTATTTGTATTGGGACAGATGTAGAGGACCAGCTTGTGCCATTGGCCTTTGCGATTGTTCGGAAGGAGGACACGGATAGTTGGTGTTGGTTTCTCAGGCTAGTAAGACAAGTGGTAATTGGTCTGGGACGTGATGTTTGTGTGATATCCGATAGGCATGCTGGCATTCTGAATGCCGTAGAACAAGAGATTCCTGGTTACGGCCAAATACATCACCGGTGGTGCACCAGATACCTTGCTCAGAATCTTATAAGGCGTGATCACACAAAGGACAACTTCAAATTATTTGAGGAGGTTTGCAGGCAGCAAGAGGTTCAATTATTCAAAGACAAGTTAGATGCCCTGAAGTTAGCCACAAATGTTGATGGCAGGCAATTTTTGAGCGAGTTGATGGCGTCGAAGGATAAGTGGTCACTTGCATATGACACGGGTGGTTGGAGATGGGGCTTCATGACTAGTAACATGGCAGAGATGTTCAACAGCCTTCTAAGAGGTTGTCGTGGTCTGCTTGTGACTGCTATTGCCTCATTCACCTTCTACAAGTTGAATTCTTGGTTCGTTTCGAGGAAGAAGCATGCGAGGTCTCTATGGACAGCAGGCAAAGCTTGGCCACTTTTAGCATCTCAGGAACTAGCTTTCTCAAAGAAAAAGTCTAAACGACAGACGGGTTCATGTTTCGATCCGATCAATCATGGATATGAGATTCTAGAGGGTGGCGGAACTAACATTGGTGGTGAAGACCGGGGTGCTCGAAAACATAAAGTAGTGATCAATGAGAACAAGTGTACGTGTGGAAAACCGATCATATACCATAGGCCTTGCTCCCACATGATTACAGCCTGTCGCCTTAGACGTGTTGACCCTGAGGTCCCTCCCCGTATGGCCGCGGAGTTCTCTTTGAGGAACCTAAGGAGCACCTGGAATCCTCAGTTCGAGCCATTTCTTGACGAGAGTCAATGGCCTACTTATGATGGCCCCAAGTATGTGGCTGATCTTGGTTTACTCTGGAAGAGTAGAGGACCTAGGCGGCGGAAGCGGTTCAGGATGGACATGGACCGAGCCACGAAAGGTAGCTCAACCACGAGTAAGGTTGGGAGACATTTTGTAGAGGACACCCAAAAGAGCCGTTGCTCTGGTTGCCATAAGCCGGGCCACAATAAGAGAAAATGTCCTGAACTACTTAGACAACAGGTATCCATCAAGCTAGCTACTAGAATTGCTTTGTATAATGGTACATTGGTTTACTTTTGTTTTTTTTATTTTTATGTTACTTCGTACCACATACACATGCTTTAACTTATACTAATGGTTTGGCATTGCTTATGTTGCAGGATGGATCGGTTCCCCCTTCTTGATCCAAGGTTCGATGAGCACCACCGGGCTCGGAGGATCGAGAACGGAGAGGTATATTCAACAATTCGTATGAAAACATTGCATTGTTCATGTTTTGCTCTATAGTCCATGCTCTTTATAAAGTGACATGAACTAATACTTTTTCATGCTTGTTTTTTTGCAGGTTTTGAATGTGCTGAGGCCAATGACACATGAGGCCTCTACGACCATGGTCTACGACGAGAGGTACACGCCCCTCCTGAAGCTGGCGAACCTTGCTACCGTTGCTCGTGTTTGTCGTCGAGGCACGCCACCTTTCAACCCAGCGGCGCTGACGGCGTTGATAGATCGGTGGCGTCCGGAGACACACAACTTTCACCTACCATGCGGGGAGATGATGGTCACTCTCGAGGACGTTGCCATGATCCTTGGAGTCAAAATCCGAGGATTCCCAGTGACAGGAGACACGGAGTCTGAAGGATGGCAGCAGCGGGTTGAGCACTTCTTGGGACGGCCCCTAGCGGCAGTTGAGGCTGGCAAGAAACGGCGCAGCAGTGGGGTGTCCCTGAGGTGGCTTCGTCAGCAGTTTCGGGAGTGCCCACCGAACGTAGACGCCGAGACCGTGACATACTACTGTCGGGCCTACGTCCTCCACATGTTAGGTACAGTTTTCTTCCCTGACGGCACTGGAGACACGGCGTCCTAGATGTACATCCCGTGCCTTTTGAACTGGGAGGATGCCGGCAATAGGAGTTGGGGCTCGGCTATACTTGCCTTCCTGTACCGTCAGCTTTGCGAGGCTTGCCGCCGTCCTAGAGGCGTGCACGCTACAATATCAGGCTGCATCACACTGTTGCAGGTAATAAAGCAAAGTTGTACAAGTTACCACTACAATTCAATGTTTTATCTTAACAAAAGTAATTAACATTCATGTTTCCACTCTTTTTTTGCAGATTTGGATGTGGGAGAGGCTTCCAGTTGGGAGACCGCATCAGCTTGATCCCCCACAACCTTAGTTTCCTCAAGGAGACGCAGTTGTCGCCCCTACCGTGGCACACCTCTACGAGCGAGCCCACGGAACATACCATGTGTCACGCCACGCGTACATCAGCTTCACCAACGAGCTGGACACCCTTTTGCCACAGCATGTAAGTTTCCCACCCTTTTGCCCTAATCGAGGATATGTGCACAAATTGAGCGTCGACTAGTTGATGACGACGTTGTGTATAGGTTCAATGGAGCCCATATCGGCGGAGGCAAGTAACGGATCTCAACTTGAGCGCCTTGTGCATGGCAGACGAGGACGTCTAGACGATGAGGACCCCCCTTATTTGTTTCTATGCAGTGGAGTACCATCTCCCTCACCGTGTAGCACGGCAGTTTGGTAGGCTGCAGCCTTCTCCGCCCGATGATTTCTCCACCGGTTGGCAGCTCCACAAGTACGTAACATACAATATTTTGTTCATTTCACATGAAAGAATCATTGAGTAGGCCTTCATATTGCCGATTTGGTGTAAAATTTGCAGGTTCAACAGACAAAAAAAATAAGAAGATCACCAACTGGCAGCTGGAGCACCAGCGCTACATTGATAAGTGGATGTTGATGGAGCAGAACAACATGGGCATCCACGCCGTCCATCGTGACAAGGCATTCCATGATTACCTTGTTTGGTTTGGTCAACGAACAAGGCTTCAATTGAGGCCCGCTTGGACGGAGCAAGACATTGCTGACATTGCGAGCGAGGATGAGGGCAACAACCCATATGACCAAGCTACCCGAGAAGGCAGGCAAGTTGAGATCGCCCCTGCGTTAGCCAAAGCTATAAGTGATACAACTATTTTAATCTCTGAGGTCTTTACTGTGATAGAGACTTAAATTATTGTTTTTGTTGCATAGAGCATGGAGATAATGAGGACAGTGGCCGACCAAGGAAGGGCATTGATGATTCCTGTGGGCGATCCTGATGAGGCCTCCATGTTACGACAGCACATTCAGGTAGTCTTCTCTCATTCAGTTGATGTTACATCTTTATATACTTTTGCGACGAACCCCACTTACTAATAGTGCTTTCAAAATGCAGCGTGCTGTAACACCCTGGTGTTACATTGTAACATTTTGCTGAAACTTTTCGTAAGCATCTGATTTATGTGCATTGGTGTATGATAGGTTTTATAATCCATGTTTGGCTTGGAAACATTTTTACGTAACGGGAAAGAAAAAGGTTATGTTTCAGGTCACGTAACGCGTTTCTTACCTTAATCGCGTTATTGTTAACGCTAAAAGTTATAAACGTTTTGGGAATGGTGATAGAAAGTTGCGGTCAATGACATGGATAGCTAGCGCGTACGTCCCGGGGGTCGGGTTTGGGTTTCGACGCGAAACCTTTCAAAACGACGCCCTCCGCGGCGGTTTTTGAAGTGGTCGACGAAGCCATCTTCGGCATTAGTTGTAGAACAATTGGTCTAGGAAGGAGAGCAATGTCGCGACTGATGGTGATATCTAGGTGTACTCCTATTCGCATCAAGAAATTAGATTAGCGTTTGGGACATGGCGTACGCAAATTCTAGCTGCTTTAAAAGTCGTGCACATCACCGGGCTGGACGCTGGGCGCGGTCACCACCCGGTCGGCTTGCCAGCGCGCTGTGCCGCGCGGGCCTGAGCCACTGCCGCGCTCGGCTGCGCTCGCGACGCCGTCCACGCGCACGTACCGCGCGTCCCGACCACCTGCTCGCTGCTGCCGCTTGCGCACTCTACCTCGCGGCTGCTCGCATCGCCAACCGACGCGTCGCGCTCGGACCGCCGGCCGTGCTCTGCCTGCCTTGCCCTGTCCCCGCTGTGGCCGTGGTCGGGCGGGGTCCCGCGTCCGCGTCGCTAGCGGCTGCGCTCGGCACCGCTCAGTTGACCCTTGGCCGTTTGCGCGTTTAGAAAACTGCCGCTGCGCTGTCGCCTCGGCGTCGCGTCCGCTGTGTCCTTGCCTGGCGCCGGCCGCAGGCGAGCCATGCCGCGTTTCGTCGTTTGCTGCTGCGGCCGTGCGAACGGCTGTCGGGAGCACGCCCTGGAGTTCCCCATAGCCAGGCAAGGCAGTCCCGAGCGTTGACGTCGCAGGCGAGCCATACCGCGACGGGACCTCCTCTGCCTCCGTTGTCCTCTTGCCGTCGCGACCTTTCTTCCAATTCGCCGTAGTGGGTGCACCGTTTTCCAATTGGCCTTGCTTGCAGCTCTATTAGCAGCCGGTCGTCTAGCCTACCCCACCGCGCTGCCATTCTCGGCTCGCTGTGTTTCAATTTTGGACTCCCGCGCCACCGGGTCCATAAGGCCGTGCCGACGCCCTCCAGCGGCGAGTCAGCCCCGCAGCACACCTCGTGGCGATTCAGTGCACCCACAGACTCACCATGTCCTCCCGAGCACCCCGCGCACCTCAGTCCTAGCGTCGCAGCAGACTAGCCCCACCGCCACGGTTGCGCCCCCGTCGGTCATCACCGCACCACCGCGGGCTCACGTGGCCAGCCTTGCTCAGACCGCCTCCAACCTAACCGTCAACGCAAGGGTGTCGGTGAGTGCTCCCTGGTGCTCGCTTGCTCGTGCGCTGGCCTCGCCTTCGATGCTGCTCACGGGAACGCGCTCGCTCTTGCAGGTCAGGAGCCGCCGCCGGGGAGGGGGGTTGTGCCTGCATCTCTGCTCGTCGTGTCGCCTCCTGTAGCTTCTACGTGCTGTCCAGGTACCTATCGGCCCCTTAGGTAGGCTGTAGGGGTTCAGGTGAGGCCGGAGTGGTCGCCCGGTGCCGTGCCATCGCGCCGGTGCGCGCCCTGGGGGGGGGGGCCAGGGACCTCCTCGCGGTGAAGAAGAGGAAGTGGGAGGGTGCTGGTGTAAAATGGTAGAGTATAGGAACAGTACCGTAGAGCCCGTTGCAAATGCCGAGTTCGTCGGGGGTGTTCTTGCTTATTTACCGCGCGCGCAGGCCTTTCCCTTAGCGGGCCGTTGGCCGGCTGGGCCGCACCTCCGCGTGGGCCGCGCGCCGGCTTTCTGTCCCGCGCGGGCGGGATGGTGAGTTGGACCGGGCCGCGCGTCGTGGGCCGGCCAAGGGAGTTTCAGTTTCTCTATTTCATGGTATTAGAAATTGTTTATCTATTTAGGTTATGAGCTGAACTTAAATAATTAGTAGTAAATTGCATGGTTGTCCAAAAATAGCGAAACAAAGTTTGTTAGGTTCGCAAAAATGTCGCCTACCTGGTAGTGCAGTTGGTTTCCCATTAGTGGTTAGGATGGTAGGCTCATAAGCTTGATGTAGAAGGCTTAGCGGTATATCGATCTTTAATTGCAAGATTTGTTGTGGTAAACCGACGATAGCTTTAGCTTTGAAATCGTTACCGTAGGTTCTTTAGGCATTTATATCCTTGCTGTAAAAATGGTAATCGTCGAACGAGTCGTTTAATGACGTAGTTAGTATCCTTGCTTTATCGTAAACTGGCATTAGGGATATGAATATCCGTGGTCATCATAAGAATGTAGGACACGTTCATACTTGTTAGTAGTACTGGTATGTAACTTAGACTTTAGTGGGTAGACCTCGCTTAGTAATGTAATAGGGGTACTTTTGCATTGAGAATTTCTGTTGCCATATTGTAATCATTGCATCGTCATTTCATGTAGATCACGAACAAGTAGACTTCGTGCCCGTCGGTGATCCGGAGTACGACGAGGTGATCGAGGAGTACGAGGAGGAGCTTTTCACACCGGAAGGAGACCAGGAGCCTGTTGGTACTGACTTTGCTGACTCGGCACCTGCCCAAGGCAAGCCCCGGTGCATAACCCCTATTTTTAAATGGTCACTGAATATATTTATATGATATGCATTTACGTTACAGGCATTTTATGAAACTACATGCATAGATATATCCACCATGAGTCCTACTAGTACAGGTCGAGTAGTTGCTATGCTCAGGATGTCGGTAGCGTGAGTAACCTGACGTTACTCGCAAATAGGTGATTACACTATGATATCATGATGAAATAATGGAAAGGAAAATGGTGACCGGACAGGGATGTGGATTTGGGTACTGGTGGGTGTGAGGGGTTGTGTCCTGCGGCCAACAGGGCATAGCCCGGTTACACTTTTTCCCTGTCTGTGTCGATTAAGGACCGGTCGTTGCATATGACTCTAGGCAAGTCACAGATTATTGTCCCGAGCACATACTTGGGTATGGGCGCAGGGAAGACTTGCTGCTCTCTTGTCGCGAATCCGGCTCTTTCCGGACCGACTGATGGGAAGAGGAGGTGGTGGAGGTCCTTGCGCCGCACTGAGTCCGGGATTCAGAGGCGGGGGCTTGGAGTCCAAGTTTGGACGGGGACCTGGACACCCGGGACAGGAGAGTGGTGGGTTAGTCCTGCTTGTGCCTGGGGTACAAGCGGGGCGTGTGTCTTCGGGGCACCCAGCTGGGTACATTGATTCGCGAATCGCCGGGTTATCCGGTACGGCTTGTCTGCGGTTTAGCACCGTAGTAAGAACTGGAAGTGGAAAAGGAGAAGAAACAGTATCGATTGCTCAACTCTTGCTTGAAAGTAGCACAGGTGCTTATATAGATTGACTAGATAAAAACTTAACACGGCTGATAATAATAATATATCAATAAGGACTCACTATTAGTACTGCTTTTGGCTAAAAGAAAACCAGCAACCATAAAGCCTAGCATATTCTTTGGAGTCGGGAAATTATTCCCACTATCGGATAAGTCTTGCGAGTATATTGTGTACTCAGGGTTTATTTACCCCCTGTTGCAGGTGACGCTTGAGGAGTGTCTTGTGTGGAGGATCCATCTGGTGGGCTCAGACGGACTCCTCGTTATCTTATCGCTAGATGTTATCTTTTAATATTCCGCTGTTTATCGTTCCGAACTCTGTATTTGGTATTGTAATAATGTACTTTCAGAAACTCTAATGTATGAGATGGACTTGTGTTGTAACTCGTTTTCATTATTGGATCCTTGGGGAAAAATGTGGATCTTTCGGGCTCTCCCTCTGGGTGTGTCCGACGGATACCGCTCGTGGTAGTGGCTTTCGGGGTGCTTAGTGTCTGGTGGAAGACGAGCGCCTCCGTAAGTACGCTATTCCGGGTGGTTCTGCCACAGTTGGTACCAGAGCCAATAATGGTCACGAGTTCCTCACCCTTTTACAAAACTAAAAGTTTGACCAACAAAAGTTTTGCGAAAAGTAGGATGCGATTAAGTTAAGTTATATAAGTATAAGCCCTAACTATATGGTGTACCTAGGATAGCGGCACTGGTTTTACCTAATCAGTTTTCTGCAGGTACACTGACTTACGTTGCGTAAGAAATCGCTTAGTAGACGGAGAGTGAGTGTGCGATGTGCCGAACTTGTTACGAACGCCGCTATATTCCGGCTTGAGTAAACGTATAGGTCGAAGCATGCATCATATAATAGCATATTACTTGCACTAGGAATTCCCCTTCACGTATAATGAAAGTAGTAAATGGGTAGGACTAACTTAATGAATACTTTAATAAAATGTGCTGTCATCTCTCTAATCCCTAGATTCTAATCGGGAAGGTGTCCTTATGGATGGTCCGTCTCTCTTGCAGATGAACCTGAGGTCCGGACGTGGGAGCACCAGTTCGGGAGCGGCCAACGAGGGCCATGGTGATAGTGCTCGGGCTTTTGAGCGTGACAACGAGGGAGCTCGGGAGGTTCCACCTTTGGTTCCTCATCCTTTCCCACCGCCACCACCGCCTCCGCCGCTGTCCGCCGCGGAGGTCATGGTGGAGTTGTTGGCTGCTCGTCGGGAGTCAGCCGCTGCTCGACAGGAGACTGCTCGTGCCTTGGAGGTTATGGCACAGGCCGTCGCGGGTCTCGCCCGTGGAGGCCCCGGAGGCAACGGTGGGAATGGGGGTGGTGCTCGTCGTCCTGAGGGACAGTCCTCTTATCAGGACTTCCTCAAGACCCACCCGCCCACGTTCACACCGTCGGACGATCCGTTGGAGGCGGAGCACTGGCTCCGCACGCTGGAGCAGAAGTTTCGGCTGCTCGGAGTGGCCAACGAGCAGAAGGTGCACTTTGCGTCCCAGCAGCTTTTGGGGTCCGCAGGTGCCTGGTGGGAGACTTTCCAGGCCGCGGAGCTGCCGGATCACCCGGCAACGTGGCAGGAGTTCTCCGCCGCCTTCCGCGAGTTCTTCATACCTGCTGGCGTTATCCACCAGAAGGTGACCGAGTTCATGGAGTTGCGTCAGGGAAGCAGGACGGTAATGGAGTATGTGAATCAGTTCAACCACTTGGCTCAGTATGCTGGTAGTCAGGTGGACACGGATGACAAGAAGAAGGATCGTTTCTTTCGTGGTCTCACTCCTGCTCTACAGGAGAAACTGTACCTGGGGAACTATCAGACCTTTGGGGCTCTGATGAACGCCGCCATTGCTCTTGAGGGTTTTCAGCGGGCATCTCAGGCGGATTGGAAGCGGAGGAGGGTGGCAGCTGGATCCTCCAGCCACCCTCATACTCAGAAGGTGCAAATTGTGAGGCGGGGGGTCCTATCAACCATCCGGCGGGCCTCCGTTCCGGTCACCCCAGCAGACCTCACAGACTTCCGCTACTCAGTACAAGGCACCTCAGCAGCAGGTGCAGCCCCAGCAGACTCAGGGACAGCAGGTCCCACCTCGTCAAGGATTCGGGAACAAGCCTGGCGCTTGTTTCAAGTGTGGCAAGGAGGGCCACTATGCCAGGGAGTGTCCTCAGCAGCAGACAGCTCAGCCGTCTCAGCCGTCTGCAAATTCCAGGCTGGTTAAGAGGACTTTCATCAAGAGGAAGGTGCCCAGCAGATCCGGTCAGGTGCACTTCACGGATGCTCAGCAGGTTGTGCATCAGGAGACAGTTATGGCTGGTATGTTTACCATCGAATCCCATCCAGCTTTGGTGTTGTTTGATTCTGGTGCATCGCATTCCTTTATGAGCATGGGGTTTGTAGAGCGGCACAATTTATCGCTTGTGGCTATACCGTATGCCTATAAGATCCGTACTGCGGGTTCTCAGATGTTCATCAACACCCGTACGGAAACAGTAAGTTTGGTATTAGCCACCCACACTTACCGTCTACAGTTCATGATAATGCCTGGGCAAGGCATTGATGTTATTCTTGGGATGAACTGGTTGCGGGTGTATGGGGTAGTATTGGATATGAAAAGAAGAAGTGTAGAGTTACGGCTTCCGTCTTCTGAGGATAGGATGACTCTCATCATACCCTCAGAACCGGTCTTACCTGTTGCTGCCCATGCTGACGCCGTTCCTGATCTTACCTCCATTCCAATAGTATGTGAGTTCCCAGATGTTTTCCCTGAAGATCTTCCTGGATTGCCGCCGGACCGTGAGGTAGAATTCTCCATTGAGCTTGAGCCTGGTACTGCTCCTATCTCTAGGCGTCCGTACCGCATGGCCCCAAGAGAACTAGCAGAAATGAAGAAGCAACTGGAGGAGTTGATGGACAAGGGTTTCATCCGCCCAAGTTCTTCACCATGGGGCTGCCCAGCGATTTTCGTGAAGAAGAAGGATGGTACTCTGCGGATGTGTGTGGATTACCGCCCTCTCAATGCGGTAACAGTTAAGAACAAGTATCCCTTGCCCCGCATAGATACTTTGTTTGATCAGTTAGCTGGTGCCATGGTGTTCTCGAAGATAGATCTCCGATCGGGCTACCATCAGATCAAGATCAGGCCACAAGATATACCAAGGACAGCTTTCTCCACTAGGTATGGGTTGTATGAATACCTAGTGATGTCTTTCGGTCTCACCAATGCCCCGGCTTTCTTCATGTACCTGATGAACTCGGTTTTCATGCCGGAGCTGGATAAGTTTGTGGTAGTTTTCATTGATGACATCTTAATCTATTCCAAGAATGAGGAAGAGCATGCCCGTCACCTCCGGATAATACTGACTCGGCTAAGGGAGCACCAGCTGTATGCTAAGTTCAGCAAGTGCGAGTTTTGGCTTGATCGAGTGCAGTTTTTGGGACATGTGTTGACACCTGAGGGCGTTTCTGTGGATCCCAGCAAGGTGCAAGATGTATTGGGTTGGAAGTCTCCTAGGTCTGTACACCAGATCCGTCAGTTCCTTGGGCTAGCTGGATACTATCGACGTTTCATCCCCGATTTCTCCAAGATAGCCCAGCCCATGACTAAGCTGCTCCAGAAAGAAGCTAAGTTTGTTTGGAGTCCGGCTTGTGAAGAAGCTTTTCAGTCCCTGAAGACTTTCCTGACCACTGCTCCTGTGTTGGCTCAACCTGATATCGAGAAGCCCTTTGATGTTTACTGTGATGCCTTGAAGACGGGATTGGGGTGTGTGCTTATGCAAGAAGGGCGTGTGATAGCTTATGCTTCGCGCCAACTGAAGAAGCACGAGGTGAACTACCCTACCCACGATTTAGAGCTAGCTGCTGTAGTTCACTCTCTGAAGATTTGGAGGCATTATTTGTTGGGCAACAAGGTGCATATCTTCACGGACCACAAGAGCCTTAAGTACATTTTCACTCAGTCTGAGTTGAACATGAGGCAAAGGAGATGGTTAGAGTTGATTAAGGATTATGATTTGGAAGTCCACTATCATCCAGGAAAAGCTAATGTGGTGGCTGATGCTTTGAGTCGTAAGTCACATCAGGTTGAGGAAATACCTTTGTCACTCCACCACACTGAGTTGCTAGCTCAGATTGCATTAACCTCAGAATTGCTGGAGCAAATTATTCAGGAACAGAAGGGAGATCACGAAGAGATTCCTCACATCAAGAAGTTGCTAGCAGAAGGGCGTGGACCTCATTTTAGCATTGATAAGCAAGGAGTCGTAAGATACAAGGATAGACTGGTAGTCCCATCCAATGAAGAGCTAAAAAGAAAGGTCTTGCAAGAAGCCCATCATTCCAAGCTGTCTATCCACCCTGGTAGCAACAAAATGTACCATGATCTACGCCAACTATACTGGTGGTCGTACATGAAGCAAGATATCACCCAGTTCGTTGCGGAATGTGACACTTGTGGCAGAGTCAAGGCAGATCATATGCGTACTCCTGGATATCTACAGCCCTTGCCCATTCCTGTTTGGAAATGGGAGGATATTTCCCTAGATTTCATTGTGGGTTTACCCCGCACCTCCTCTGGCTTTGATTCTATTTGGGTCATTGTGGACCGTCTCACCAAGTCTGCCCACTTCCTTCCGGTGGACACTAGATACAATGCAAAGAAGTATGCGGAGTTATACTTTGATCGGATTGTGACCCTTCATGGAGTTCCTCTCACCATCATCTCTGATAGAGGGTCAGTTTTTGTCTCTCGTTTCTGGGAGAAACTCCAGGAGTGTTTGGGTACTCGTCTTCTCAGAAGCTCGGCATACCACCCTCAGACTGATGGTCAAACTGAAAGGGTGAACCAGGTGCTCGAGGATATGCTGCGGGCTTGTACCATTTCTTTTCCTGAGAAGTGGGATCATTGTTTAAAGCTGGCAGAATTTTCTTATAATAACAGTTATCAGGAAAGTATCCGTATGGCACCATTTGAAGCTTTATATGGACAGAAGTGTCGAACCCCACTAAATTGGGTTGAAGTAGGAGACCGTGGGTACTTCAGGCCTGATTTCATAAAGGAGGCTCGAGAGAAAGTAAATATAATTCGTGAACACTTGAAGTCAGCTCAGAGTCGACAGAAGGCTTACGCAGACAAGCGAAGAAGGCCTTTAGAATTTGCAGCTGGAGATTATGTGTATCTCAAGGTATCTCCTATGAGAGGAGTACATTGGTTTGGTGTCCATGGAAAGTTAGCCCCTCGGTATGTGGGTCCTTACAGGGTGTTGCAACAGTGTGGTCCCGTTGCTTATCGTCTCCAACTCCCTGAAATTCTCTCGGCAGTTCACAACGTATTTCACGTCTCGCAACTGAAGAAATGCCTACGAGTTCCTGAAGAATCTGTGGAAATAGAAGGACTTCCGCTCCAACCTGATCTGTCCTACGTGGAACATCCTATAAAAATCTTGGATGAGAAGGAGAGAGTGACCAGGAACAGGGTGATAAAGTTTTACAAGGTACAATGGCAAAACCATTCCGAGGATGAGGCCACCTGGGAGCAAGAGAACTACTTAGCAAAGCATTACCCCCATCTCCTCTCTGGGTCGGATAGTTAGTTTTGCGCAAAATGTACTCCAGACCTCTTTCTCACTAGGCACATGAAATCTCGGGTCGAGATTTTGTTTTAGGGGGGTAGATTTGTAACACCCTAGTGTTACATTGTAACATTTTGCTGAAACTTTTCGTAAGCATCTGATTTATGTGCATTGGTGTATGATAGGTTTTATAATCCATGTTTGGCTTGGAAACATTTTTACGTAACGGGAAAGAAAAAGGTTATGTTTCAGGTCACGTAACGCGTTTCTTACCTTAATCGCGTTATTGTTAACGCTAAAAGTTATAAACGTTTTGGGAATGGTGATAGAAAGTTGCGGTCAATGACATGGATAGCTAGCGCGTACGTCCCGGGGGTCGGGTTTGGGTTTCGACGCGAAACCTTTCAAAACGACGCCCTCCGCGGCGGTTTTTGAAGTGGTCGACGAAGCCATCTTCGGCATTAGTTGTAGAACAATTGGTCTAGGAAGGAGAGCAATGTCGCGACTGATGGTGATATCTAGGTGTACTCCTATTCGCATCAAGAAATTAGATTAGCGTTTGGGACATGGCGTACGCAAATTCTAGCTGCTTTAAAAGTCGTGCACATCACCGGGCTGGACGCTGGGCGCGGTCACCACCCGGTCGGCTTGCCAGCGCGCTGTGCCGCGCGGGCCTGAGCCACTGCCGCGCTCGGCTGCGCTCGCGACGCCGTCCACGCGCACGTACCGCGCGTCCCGACCACCTGCTCGCTGCTGCCGCTTGCGCACTCTACCTCGCGGCTGCTCGCATCGCCAACCGACGCGTCGCGCTCGGACCGCCGGCCGTGCTCTGCCTGCCTTGCCCTGTCCCCGCTGTGGCCGTGGTCGGGCGGGGTCCCGCGTCCGCGTCGCTAGCGGCTGCGCTCGGCACCGCTCAGTTGACCCTTGGCCGTTTGCGCGTTTAGAAAACTGCCGCTGCGCTGTCGCCTCGGCGTCGCGTCCGCCGTGTCCTTGCCTGGCGCCGGCCGCAGGCGAGCCATGCCGCGTTTCGTCGTTTGCTGCTGCGGCCGTGCGAACGGCTGTCGGGAGCACGCCCTGGAGTTCCCCATAGCCAGGCAAGGCAGTCCCGAGCGTTGACGTCGCAGGCGAGCCATACCGCGACGGGACCTCCTCTGCCTCCGTTGTCCTCTTGCCGTCGCGACCTTTCTTCCAATTCGCCATAGTGGGTGCACCGTTTTCCAATTGGCCTTGCTTGCAGCTCTATTAGCAGCCGGTCGTCTAGCCTACCCCACCGCGCTGCCATTCTCGGCTCGCTGTGTTTCAATTTTGGACTCCCGCGCCACCGGGTCCATAAGGCCGTGCCGACGCCCTCCAGCGGCGAGTCAGCCCCGCAGCACACCTCGTGGCGATTCAGTGCACCCACAGACTCACCATGTCCTCCCGAGCACCCCGCGCACCTCAGTCCTAGCGTCGCAGCAGACTAGCCCCACCGCCACGGTTGCGCCCCCGTCGGTCATCACCGCACCACCGCGGGCTCACGTGGCCAGCCTTGCTCAGACCGCCTCCAACCTAACCGTCAACGCAAGGGTGTCGGTGAGTGCTCCCTGGTGCTCGCTTGCTCGTGCGCTGGCCTCGCCTTCGATGCTGCTCACGGGAACGCGCTCGCTCTTGCAGGTCAGGAGCCGCCGCCGGGGAGGGGGGTTGTGCCTGCATCTCTGCTCGTCGTGTCGCCTCCTGTAGCTTCTACGTGCTGTCCAGGTACCTATCGGCCCCTTAGGTAGGCTGTAGGGGTTCAGGTGAGGCCGGAGTGGTCGCCCGGTGCCGTGCCATCGCGCCGGTGCGCGCCCTGGGGGGGGGGGCCAGGGACCTCCTCGCGGTGAAGAAGAGGAAGTGGGAGGGTGCTGGTGTAAAATGGTAGAGTATAGGAACAGTACCGTAGAGCCCGTTGCAAATGCCGAGTTCGTCGGGGGTGTTCTTGCTTATTTACCGCGCGCGCAGGCCTTTCCCTTAGCGGGCCGTTGGCCGGCTGGGCCGCACCTCCGCGTGGGCCGCGCGCCGGCTTTCTGTCCCGCGCGGGCGGGATGGTGAGTTGGACCGGGCCGCGCGTCGTGGGCCGGCCAAGGAAGTTTCAGTTTCTCTATTTCATGGTATTAGAAATTGTTTATCTATTTAGGTTATGAGCTGAACTTAAATAATTAGTAGTAAATTGCATGGTTGTCCAAAAATAGCGAAACAAAGTTTGTTAGGTTCGCAAAAATGTCGCCTACCTGGTAGTGCAGTTGGTTTCCCATTAGTGGTTAGGATGGTAGGCTCATAAGCTTGATGTAGAAGGCTTAGCGGTATATCGATCTTTAATTGCAAGATTTGTTGTGGTAAACCGACGATAGCTTTAGCTTTGAAATCGTTACCGTAGGTTCTTTAGGCATTTATATCCTTGCTGTAAAAATGGTAATCGTCGAACGAGTCGTTTAATGACGTAGTTAGTATCCTTGCTTTATCGTAAACTGGCATTAGGGATATGAATATCCGTGGTCATCATAAGAATGTAGGACACGTTCATACTTGTTAGTAGTACTGGTATGTAACTTAGACTTTAGTGGGTAGACCTCGCTTAGTAATGTAATAGGGGTACTTTTGCATTGAGAATTTCTGTTGCCATATTGTAATCATTGCATCGTCATTTCATGTAGATCACGAACAAGTAGACTTCGTGCCCGTCGGTGATCCGGAGTACGACGAGGTGATCGAGGAGTACGAGGAGGAGCTTTTCACACCGGAAGGAGACCAGGAGCCTGTTGGTACTGACTTTGCTGACTCGGCACCTGCCCAAGGCAAGCCCCGGTGCATAACCCCTATTTTTAAATGGTCACTGAATATATTTATATGATATGCATTTACGTTACAGGCATTTTATGAAACTACATGCATAGATATATCCACCATGAGTCCTACTAGTACAGGTCGAGTAGTTGCTATGCTCAGGATGTCGGTAGCGTGAGTAACCTGACGTTACTCGCAAATAGGTGATTACACTATGATATCATGATGAAATAATGGAAAGGAAAATGGTGACCGGACAGGGATGTGGATTTGGGTACTGGTGGGTGTGAGGGGTTGTGTCCTGCGGCCAACAGGGCATAGCCCGGTTACACTTTTTCCCTGTCTGTGTCGATTAAGGACCGGTCGTTGCATATGACTCTAGGCAAGTCACAGATTATTGTCCCGAGCACATACTTGGGTATGGGCGCAGGGAAGACTTGCTGCTCTCTTGTCGCGAATCCGGCTCTTTCCGGACCGACTGATGGGAAGAGGAGGTGGTGGAGGTCCTTGCGCCGCACTGAGTCCGGGATTCAGAGGCGGGGGCTTGGAGTCCAAGTTTGGACGGGGACCTGGACACCCGGGACAGGAGAGTGGTGGGTTAGTCCTGCTTGTGCCTGGGGTACAAGCGGGGCGTGTGTCTTCGGGGCACCCAGCTGGGTACATTGATTCGCGAATCGCCGGGTTATCCGGTACGGCTTGTCTGCGGTTTAGCACCGTAGTAAGAACTGGAAGTGGAAAAGGAGAAGAAACAGTATCGATTGCTCAACTCTTGCTTGAAAGTAGCACAGGTGCTTATATAGATTGACTAGATAAAAACTTAACACGGCTGATAATAATAATATATCAATAAGGACTCACTATTAGTACTGCTTTTGGCTAAAAGAAAACCAGCAACCATAAAGCCTAGCATATTCTTTGGAGTCGGGAAATTATTCCCACTATCGGATAAGTCTTGCGAGTACATTGTGTACTCAGGGTTTATTTACCCCCTGTTGCAGGTGACGCTTGAGGAGTGTCTTGTGTGGAGGATCCATCTGGTGGGCTCAGACGGACTCCTCGTTATCTTATCGCTAGATGTTATCTTTTAATATTCCGCTGTTTATCGTTCCGAACTCTGTATTTGGTATTGTAATAATGTACTTTCAGAAACTCTAATGTATGAGATGGACTTGTGTTGTAACTCGTTTTCATTATTGGATCCTTGGGGAAAAATGTGGATCTTTCGGGCTCTCCCTCTGGGTGTGTCCGACGGATACCGCTCGTGGTAGTGGCTTTCGGGGTGCTTAGTGTCTGGTGGAAGACGAGCGCCTCCGTAAGTACGCTATTCCGGGTGGTTCTGCCACACGTGCCATGCATCGCCTACGAAAGGTAGCTGCACGCCTTGGATGTAGACGTTCCCCGGATGTGGCAGTCCCACAACAGCTTGGTGCTGGACCTTCTACTACACATGTTGGAGGGACTTCATCTTCACATGGTGCACATGGTGGCAGGACTTCTTCTTCACATGGTGCAGCAACTACTGCAGAGGGTGGTCAAGGACATGGTCATTATGATGATGAAGTTGATGAAGGACAGGGAGAGTACTATGATCATGAGTATGATGAGATTGGCATGTCCCAGCTTGGAGATGCACCCCAAGGAACTCAAGGCCCCTCCGGTTCTAGACGTCCACATAGGACGCTCAGACCAGTGGGCAGGTACACTCCAGGTACCTATCCGTTTGGGAGGGGAAAGCGTTACGCTCGCCGTCCACGTTAAGGTACAAGGAGCGATAAAAGATCCAAAGACTTTATATGCTTTATTTTGTGCATGGACTATGTATGCATTGGACCTTGTACTATGTTTGGACTATATTTTTTGATTGATGAAGCATATGTATGGACTATGTTGGATGTTGAATGTGTTGGACTATGTTGGATGCTTAATGTGTTGGACCTTATGTATGTACGGATGTTGAATGAATGTGTCTGTCAGTGTGGTCATGTGTTATGTGAATGTGTGGAATGTCGCCATGTTTCATGTTTCCAGCTATTAAGGGCCTCCGTCGCAACTCACAAGGAAGAAGGGGTGTCATCATCCCCATCCTCCATGTTACGATCAACCTCTGTTGGATCCATGGTGACATGGCAAGCACGCAAAGGGGACGAAGCGGCTTAGGAGAGTCGGGGAGCTAGCGAGCTCAGGTCCGTTGTTGGCACAAGGTCATCGTCGGCTGATTAGAGTAGTGGGAAATAGTGAAGCAAATCAAAGAAGAGGTATATTTTGGTGAACCCAGGGGCTCGGCGTTTAGTCATTTGACACCGACCCCTGGTACATACTGGAAAACAATTCACCGAAGCGCCGAGGTGCCCAACCTCGGCGTTTAGTCGTTTCACGCTGACACCTGGTATATATTGGAAACCCTTGCATCGAAGCGCCGAGGTGCCCAAGCTCGGCATGGGGTAAATTGACGCCGAGCCTTGAACCTCAGCGTGTTACGACTAAGCGCCGAGGTTTGGCCCAAACCGGGCCACGGCCGTTGCCAAACCCTAGGGTTGGCGTGGGCCGACTCGACGCCGAGCCTCAGCCCAACTCGCAAACGGCCGAGCCAAACCCTAGGGTTGGCGTGGGACGACTCAACGCCGAGCCTCAGCCCACCTCACACACGGTCGAGCCAAACCCTAGGGTCGGCGTGGGCCAACTCAACGCTGAGCCTCAGCCCAACAAAACCCAAACCATTTGGTATATGTTGCGATCCTATTTGCATGATTCAAATGAAAAATCTTTCTCAACCTCTTCGACTAACACGAGTTATACTAACGAATCTAGACAAGTTATATTTATGTTTGTATGTTTGTTCCTACAGGAAAAACCGATTGTTGGTTCGATTTCAATCCCCTATTTTTAGAGAGACTCAAATCTTTTTTTTCAGTTTGGGAATCAACCATAGTACATGAAACTTAGAGGTAGGTAAACTGCAATTTATGAAATAGCGGAGGCACAACGATTATAGTCACATCAAAAGTAACAAATGGCATGTCGCAAACTAAACCTAGCATGCCTTAGGGGATTGAAAGAAACAAGTGATACAGACATTGCAAAGGGTACACACTCACATAAAAACTAACAAGGGCATGTTGCAAACTAAACCTAGCATGCCTTACGAGATTGAAAAGAACAACTCATACAAGCATTCCACATTCGGATTGACTAACAAATGTTGGTCCTAATAATGCTCCCACATATTGAACTGAGTTGCGCCTTCCCCATAGTATCCTCCAGTTGACGGAGGCGGTGGTGGTGGCGGTGGCGGTGGCGGTGGAGAAGGAGGTCCGTCCTTCTTATGGTACGGGCACTCGCAGTACGGATTATTGCATAGTGCCTCCTCTGCATCAATGCTGTTGTCGTCGTCCGACTTGTCCCTGTTACCACTTCCAGGGCCATACTCTAGGTCAAAGATGCGTCCCTGTAGATATGTGATGTACTGTTGATGGGGATAGATAGGAGGAGGGTCGACCCATCTAGTGAAGCCACAGTTATCTGGACAGCTTGAATCCTGAAAACCCATCTACCAATAAGTACTAGTATAAACCAAATGCAAATCTAAAAAAGGAGAGAGTTCAAAGGCAATACAAATCCTCGCGGGCATCTGAAGAAACGACGGCCTCCACCGTCACAGCCATTGTACATCTGCACAACGTAATCCAAACCGTGGTGGCATTTTGGCCAATCTTCAATACGCTTCTCGTATGATCTAAGAGGTCTCTCACGGGTGAAGTCACTCTTCCTCTCCAAAGGAAATTCCTCTATTGGTTCTTCAAAAGAATCAGGACCCAGAGAACCCTCCCACACAATCGGAGGTCCCTTCCTCACCCCCTTTCCTCTCCCTCCGCCGAAACCCTTTCCACTTGAGGAACCTCCGCTCGACATTTGCTAAAACTAAACCAGAAAACAATTTGTGTGGATGTGGAGCAAGACATGGAGCACTATATATAGAGATGAAGGCAGGTTCACCATGAATGCTACTTGACAAAAAACATGTGTGCGTACTCATTTATTGAATCTGCAAAGACTAGATGCTTCATCTGAAAAGCCTACAACCATGACTGGTCATTTCATCTGAAAAGGCTACACCTGTGTTTTGTCACTTCATCTAAATGCAGTACATCACTCTGATATTAATTCATTGTGTATACGGATACAACAGTAAATGAATCTAGGCTTTTCAGTGAGTTTTCAAATAGACTTATAGCCCTTTCAGTGACTGCAACAGTACCTGTAGCCCTTTCAGTGACTGCAACAACACAAGTAGTCTTTTCAGTGATACAAACAGTACCACTACAGTCTTAGGATAGTTAACGAAGTACAGGGCATAAGACCATCTGAAATAAAATCATAGTGCATTACAACATAATAAAAAAAGTCCAGGGAATAAGTTCATCTGAAATAAAAGCAGAGTGCATTACAACATAGTAAAAAAAGTCCAGGGCTACACGACATCGCTCGTGAATGAACCAAATACCTACTGAGTGCAACGAGGCCACTTTCCCTTCCTCTCGGCATCGGGATTCTCCTCCATCGCTGCCTTCGCTCGGCGCACACGCTCAAGCTTCTTCTCCCTCTCCGCCCTGTACGCAGCAACACGCCTCCTTTCCTCCTCTTCCTTATGCTCCTTTTCTATAGCCTCCAGTCTGCGTCTCTGCTCAAACCTCTCCTTAACCTCCGCATCCCACTCCTTCAGGCCTTCTAGACGCTGCTTGTCCGACTCCTTGATCTCAGTGTCAATCCACTGCTCAAAGTCACACAGTGGTGGAACGGTCTATAAGAAAAATAAATTGTTACAAAACAAATAAATAAGCAATACTTAATACCACAAGAAAATTAATTAACACAATAAAAATTCCTCACAAACGATGCACGGCGCTGTTGCTTTGTAGGTTCCCATGCATAATTGGGACACATCCAGTACCTCTGTCTATATGTTTCCTCATCTTCAGAGATGTCTACCTTGCAAGGATCACCACAAAAGCACATTGGTCGAGGAACACCTTCAGGGAGAGGCTTTAGATCGTAGGGATTTGTCCTCTGGCGACCATAGCTACAATTGAAAGAATTTAGTCATATTAACGGAGAACCAAACCTAAACCTAGGATTTTCTATTTGTTGCACAGATAATGAATAAACATTGGGATTACCTTGGAATACGAGCTTTACCACGCCTTGGCATCCTAACATTACGTAGAAAAAAAAATCAATCCAAAGTACCTTGCAACGAATGTAAAGGTACTAACACTACATCACCATACCTCCCAAATAAGCTTTTCATTACAAACCCTAAACAAATTTAAATCCCAACAAACACAAAATTTAACTCAATGATTATAAACCATAACATATACAACAACAACAACACTAACAACCATACATTTTGGTCATTCAATCATTTGAACTACCATACATTGCACGAATGACATGAACATGAACCAAACCTATAATGCCAAGTTCAAAAACAAACGAATCTAAATGAATGAATTGAAAGAGGGGAAAGAGTAGTACCTTGGCAAAACACCTTGATCATAACAAATTGAAATGTAATAACCAACAAATAAATAAAATACATAGTAACCCTAATGACCAACAAATAACTAACCCTAATGACACCTACAATAAACAAATAACCCTAATGACCAAAATAACTAGAAACCAAACTAACCTAACATGTTCATCACATAAAACAGTTAAACAACAATGCACTCAATGATCCTAAGCCATACATTTTGCAAATGCAAACACAAATATACCAAATCACCAAACAACCATGATTCCAAATGATTAGGGACAATGTAAGCACATCTACGCGGATAGAATGGAGGAGAGGAGGGACCATTACCTCGAGGAAGCTTCGGGAGACAAGATCCGGGCACCGGGGGTCGATTTTGGAGGTTAGAGTTTCGTGGGGGATTTGGGAGCCGTGGGGGAATGGAGGAGGGGAGGGAAGAAGAAGAAGGGGGCCTCGGCTTAAAGGGTCCAGACCTCGGCGTTGAGTCGGGTCACGCCGAGGTCTGGAGGCTCAGCGTTAAGTGACCCAACGCCGAGCTGCTGGGCCACCGTGCTTTATTGGGCCACCTGGGCCGCGCTCCGGATGGGGCCAGAGCTCGGCGCTCGGTCCGAACGCGCCGAGGTTGGGTACTTGGCGACGGCTGACACGACGTCGACGTCTCGGACCCACGCGCCAACGTGTCGACGACGACCCCGGTCTTCCGTGACGTGGCAGTACCTCGGCGTCGAGTGACACGACGCCGAGCCTCATATCTCGGCGTCATGTGCTAAGACACCTAAAAA
Organism: Miscanthus floridulus; assembly: GCF_019320115.1. Classification (NCBI taxonomy): domain Eukaryota; kingdom Viridiplantae; phylum Streptophyta; class Magnoliopsida; order Poales; family Poaceae; genus Miscanthus; species Miscanthus floridulus. The sequence goes on from NC_089586.1 coordinate 130,476,832, forward strand.
TAGTCTATTTTCAGAAAATGTTTTGGCGTTGGTATTTTTCTAAAAATTATTTTCAAAAGAGACCAAAATACGAAAATTTCACAGTAGCAGCCGGCTGTGTCTGTGTGCGGGGCACGCCCCCCCCCGCTCGTTGTTTCCCTTGGGCCCCACTGACACGCAGGTTCGGAGGTTCCTCAGCGTGGGGTCCAGCTGTAAGGCACTACATCGGGCACCAGCCAACAACAACCGAGGCAAATATGGCGCCGGAACAAAGCGAAACGAAACAAAGAAACAAAATCCGTCCGTTCATGCCAGTCTGATTCTCATGACTTCACTCACTGCCACTCAAATTATCCATCCGTTTAATTCATCCACCCATCCATTCCTGGACTAGTTTGCTCTGCCTAATTCAATTTTCGAAAAAAAAACTTATCCCTCCTCTCCTACACTAGTCTCTACTGGGAGTAGGATCTCTAGGCGTTTCATTGCCTTGCTCTGCATCCGCTAGGGACCTAACCTAGGACTAGGAGGAGAGGCACGCTGCACCTGCACGCAACAGAGAGGACGGCGAGAAAGCAACACCTCGCTTCATCCTCTCATCGTCTTTTGCTGTCCTTTTTGGCCGAGAGGAGAGAAAACATAATCGGCAGCGGGAACCCCAGCGGTTGGTTGGTACGCGATGCGATTCTTCCTCTTCCTTTCTTGAGCTCAACTTCTTGGACGATTCATTCATGGATCGGTGGTTCTTGGATTATTCAAGTTCTTGGACAATTCAGGATGGAAGGTAATGGCCACGGCAGCAGCTGGAGCCTTGAGAGGGCGATATCCAGGAAGGCGATGCAGGCCGGGAGCTCTGCTCCCTGTAAAACCTGGCTCATCGGCTTCTTCTGCGGCGTCTGCATCACGTGCCTGTTTGGTGTAGTCGCTCTCCCCCCACTTCGGGTCATTCAGATTCAGAGCCAGTCGGTCTATCCGCCGCTGCGGCGAGCGATCCTCTGGAATTTTACATTCACCCAGCCTGCTGGTAATGCTGCAAACCTTGAATCTGCATTATGGTTATTTATTTCTGATAGAACGGGAATTTCGGTGCTCTAGTTAGTTGGATAGGGCTGTACTGTATCTGTATGTGTCTGTCAGCTTATATATTGTACTGAAGAAAGGAAACAACCGTGGGTCCCATCTGAACCTCATGCAATAACTAGTTTTCTGTAGCTGCATTACACTTCCTCCTCAGTTTCATATGGCTGTAATGTACCTTGTAGCAGTGGAGAATTCATATTTCTATTTTGTTCTTCTTGTGCCCATGCCTGTCAGTCTGTACTGTAACTATGTTCTTTGGAGCAGATGGGGCAGCAGCAGCAACAGATGAGTTGCCTTCTGCACCAGAGAAGATGGAACAACCAAAGGAAAACGAGAACATCACTGAAGCGGCTAGGATAATGCACCTGTACAATGCATGGGCCATTTTGCTCAACACTGACAGAGATGAAGTCACGAAAAGCTCTGATGGGATCTTTAATAAAGGTTCAGACCTCCCACGGCCACCTCATCTGGAGGACTGCAGGACTAATGCAGAAAGAAGTAAAGTATTCGATAGTTATGGCGATAACGGCACATTCCCCCGTGGACGTTATGGAAAGGGTCACTTGGGCTTGAGTTCCTGAGCCAGAAGGATTCAGAACATGCAGATCAGCATAGACAGTATCCTCCCTGGGTATGCATGCTGAACTTGCCTGAATTTATAACTAACTATTTTGGTGATATTCTGTATGCAAATTCTGACTTTGGATTAATAATGACAAAATAAAAGATTGTAGGATCTGATGAGGAGAACTATCCATTGACCAGACAAGTGCAGAGAGATATATGGACTCATCAGCACCCAAGGAACTGCAGCAATCCAGGCTTACGGTTTCTGGTTGCAGACTGGGAGAGGCTGCCTGGATTCGGTATTGGCGCGCAGATCGCTGGAATGTCAGGACTTCTTGCTATTGCCATGAAAGAGAAGAGGATACTGGTTACAAACCACTACAACCGTGCTGATCACAAGGGTTGCAAAGGTGACAGCTCTGCTTCTCTTCTGGATTCTTGTTTTACATAAAAGTGTGGTGCTACTTGCCTTTTGTGCACACTGAACTTTGGTTGCACTGTATCTTTTAGGTGCCTCAAGATCTAGTTGGTCTTGCTACTTTTTTCCTGAGACATCTCCGGACTGCCGCAACCGGGCTTTTGAGCTCATGCAAAGCAAAGCCTGTTGGGCTGATGGTACTGTAAAAGTGAAGGAGAACTATACCTCCAAGGAAATTTGGCTTGGACGCATACCTAGGTGGAGTACAATTTTAGATTGATGTATCCTCTTTGTTTCTGAATTGTTGGTCTTTAACACACCCACACCGTCCTTGTTAGCAGTATGAGTTCCTTTTCACAATTCATCACCTCTATAGTCTTTACACTTTTCACAATCCACATGTTTACTATTTGTCCCAGAGATAAATTTAGAGCTGATTACCTATTAGAGCTGCTACTATTTCCAAAGGAATGCACTTTATGTAACATTTGTTGTACTGTAGGGTGTGGGGGAAACCATGGAAATATTTGCAACCGACGACAGAGATAAATGGTAAATTGATTACAAATCATCGTAAAATGGATAGAAGATGGTGGGTAGCACAGGTGAGTATGGGCACTCTTTAGTCACAAGTTATTGATTACACAAGACAGTTGTTCTATTAAACTGCATGACAATTCTCAAAAAACAAAACCTGTTAAATTGTACAAAGGGAATCTTACAGGCTCTTGTCCTAATTATACTTGTTTTTTCTAAAATCTCACCTTGTCTTTAACCTTCCATGCAGGCGACAAGGTATCTAATGAGGTTCCCGACAGAGTACATGTGCGGATTACTGAATGTCGCTAGGCACTCTGCATTTGGTTTGCAAGCAACAAAGTTGGTTCTTCAGAATATTCAGGATGACTCACCAAAGGTTTGAAAATCTGAAAACTGGTTTCGTGGACTCATGGTGCACCATGATTTGTTCTGATATGGTAACATCAGCACCAATATCAATATTTTTTTTAAAAAAATAATCCAAAAGGTTTCACAATTGCAGGTTGGCACTACTAGAACCAAATCTGATATTGAACGTCTTGTGTGGTCAGACCACAAACCATATATACCACGGCCTCTTCTCAGCATGCATGTAAGAATGGGAGACAGAGCTTGTGAAATGGTGGTGGCTGGCTTTGAGGAATACATGGAGTTGGCTGGCAACATGCGCAAATGGTTTCCAAGCCTCAAGAACATCTGGCTTTCTACTGAAATGCAGGTAAGTCAATTCCCTCATCCAGTGTAAATCATCTATCAAGCTTGGAGTTAGAAAGGAAGTGATAGTCAGTAGTCACCAATGTTTAGGGGTGCAAACACTAAAAAAAAATCTAACCCAAGCTGTGGAGTCAGCCATTAATGGCATGCAGATTCTCTTGCGTGTTCGAGAAAAAAATGTTTCTAGCAAGTAATTTTAGCGTCAGATGGAATTAAACTTCCCTAATAATTCTGTATGCAGGAAGTTATTGACAAAACAAAACATTACCCCCATTGGAGTTTCTACTTCACAAGCGTGGCACGCCAAGGTAGCAATATGACCATGGCAATGTATGAGGCCAGTTTGGGCCGTGAGACTAGCACAAACTACCCCCTTGTCAATTTCATGATGGCAACCGAAGCGGATTTCTTCATTGGAGCCCTGGGATCAACCTGGTGCTATCTCATCGATGGAATGAGGAACACCGGAGGGAAGGTAATGTCCGGCTATCTATCGGTGAACAAGGACCGGTTCTGAGCGATTCAAAGGCCGATTGCATTACCGATCATCGTGTAGCTCCACTAAATAGAGTTGTGGCCTAGTTTTCTTGTGTATATACAGCAGTAGCATGATGCCACCTTCTGAGAATCTGAGAAGACACCTTTACCATGAAACTTCATGACTAAGTAGGAGAACAGGACCTTGTTATATCCAATCAGGTCCATATCTTTTGATCTGGTGTCCACTAAGAGCTAGCTCGATATGTTATCTCTTCTCTTGGTCCAACTTATCGTGAAAAGAGGATGCACCTACTCTATTTTTCAGTGGCGCACATAATGTTGTGGTACACGGGAGATCCAATTAAGAAAAAAATTATACTAGTATGAAAGTAACAGCTAAACCATGTAAAAAGAAGCTGACATAGACACGTTTCTTGCACCCTGAAAACTTTCTCCTCTTTGTCAACCATTTGATTTTTTGAAGGTCTTTTTTGTTGGCTTTGAAAAGTTAGCAGGAGCATTATGCAGTCGATTAAGGAGAGATTAATTTCTGATGGTAAAAGATCGCCATGCATGAACTGATTCACGCTGAACTATGGCTGGCCATCTCCTGGCAGAAGAAAAAATGGTATGCATGATCACTGATCCTGTCCTGGAATGATCTTTCAGATGAAGATTCAGTGAATCGATTCGAGCCTATGTCGTACATGCATGCGAAACTAATACCAAGTGGGTGATTTCTACATAGGCAAAGGACCACTATGTCATGTGCACTCAGAACTGGCAATTCCTGGACATGAGTGATGCTCCAGTTCCTGCTCAACCATCCATTCATCCATCCACTGCTTGTGAGTGAGAGGCAGATGATGACCTGAAAGGGACTCTGTAACTGTACACTGAAGAAAAAGATGAACTGCCATCCATGTGACGTACGTAGTAGTGATGGAGTGCAACGCATCACAGAGGCAGGTAGTGGACACGAGCTCAATGCATTTCAGCTTGCTCCCCACTTGAGGGAGTGGTGAGATTCCTTTCGGATCCCATCAGCAATGCAGCAGCCCCAGAGAGGGTGCCGTGCACGAACAATGGCGCACCCGGCTTGCCGCTTGCATTGGTGGGGCGGCTTCAGGAAGGAAGGAGCCTTGCCCAGAGGAATCCATTGACCTGGTGATTCAGCTTGGATGGATGGGGGGGAGGAAATGCAGAAACTGTTTGGAGTGGATGCAGATGCATGGAGCTCTTTCCCGCTGCAGCAGTGAAAATGCACTACTGCATGGCCTGAATGGCAATGTTAGGTATCAAAAAGGTACATTCTGGCCATTGCCATTTGGATGCCATGCCATTCTTACCTGAATTATATGATGCCTCCCTACGAGTTACATAGTAGCCTAGCAATGCATGAAGCCCAACTTCCCCGTATCTGATGCTACATTGTTCTGAATTTTTGTGCCACTTCATGGGAGCATGATTGAAGGTAAACCACTTTTTTGCCCTCACAAAAGGAGAAGCTGACATCAGATGACAGAGGATCCGAATTGGTGTCTTGGTGATGGACTGATGCCTAGGAGGTTTTGGGGGCACCCAGCTGAGTGTGCAAAAATGCTCATCTCTCTCGTGATACATATGGATCATGTTATTCAGAGATGCGCCATTGTTTTTCTTCTCCTAAAAAATGTCAGCTCCTTGGTGCAAGAAATTCGGTTCTCTCTTAAAAGGATAGCAGATTTTGTGGGGGAAGGCTTGCCTCGATTTTTCCATGTGGGAGCCTCCGGCACTGGGTCTGCCCCTCTAGGTAGAAGGGCGGGCCTGGTGCAAGCGGTAGAGTCTTACCGCCTGTGACCAGAAGGTCCCGGGTTCGAGTCACGGTCTCCTTATATTGCACAGACGAGGGTAAGGCTTACCACTAACACCCTTCTCCAGACCCCGCATAGAGTGAAAGTTCTCTGCATTGGGTACGCCCTTGAAAGGATGGGGTAGGAGTCGAGATCAGGTGATGAGATGAGTAGATGACAAGACGACGAATGCTGCTGACGAAGCATGCAAGATACCAATAGTTGCAGTAACATGGACAAGACCCATGGTCAGCACAATGCATACGACCAGAGCATTTCTGGCGGAATTCTTTCTGGCTCCAACCTCAACTCTGAAAACTGACGACCTGTCGTGATTCGTGAACACATCCATCTATCTCAAATCTGACCATCAGTCTGTACCTCATTCTCATCATCCCATGATAGTACGACACACACAAGCAGCAGCAGCTACAACAAAAGAGGGAGAAATCAGAAATGATGGAAATGAAACAAAAATGACGAAAAAATAAAGGAAAAGAAAAGCAAGGAGGAAGAAAGAAGAAGAAAAGGTGGTTTTTGTGGCTTCTCTTTACAGCTGAAAACCTCTCTCATCTCATGTGCACCTTTTCCGTGTATCATCAGACCATCCAAAAGCAAGAGGAAATTGTTCCGGACAAATTGTGAGGGTAACCAAACAACCAACTGATAAGAAGATAGACGTCAGCATCCACCACTTCTGCAGTCTGCACTGTTTAGGACCTGTTTTGATCTAGAACTAAAGTTTAGTCACCTAAAATTTAATTGGGTAGTATTTGGATACCAACTTAACTTTAGATAACTCATGCTTAACTAGACTACACTACCCTTTGCGCATGGGAGAGAAGAGAGGTAGGTGCAAGGGCATTTATGTCTTTCCGAGTTCAATGTCATTTTTTAGTCTGGTTTAGCTCACATTTGTCAACTAGTGAACTAGCGACTAGTTGTAGTTGAACTAAGTGTAGTCCACCTATTAGTTCACCCCGTTTAAATGGATTAGAACTAAAGTTAGGTGACTAGCAATTAGTTCGGTTTATCCAAATAGGCCCTTGATTCAGTTTGACGTCTTAATTGAGCCGACACACCCCAATTAATCACCATCACTGTCAAAGCTCACAGGCCGGCATCCAGGGACTGCAAATTCTGCAATGCTCTTTTCTCTACCATGCAAATCAAATCGACAGATCATTTTGGGAACGAAGAGATTTAGAATTCAGAGATCTGTGTGATGGTGACCTGTTCAAGCCCACTAATACCTTCTTGCTTTCCAGTGTCAATGTCCATAATCTGCAGTAGCAATTGGGGGCTTCTGACTGAGCACACCAGCCTGTGCACTGCCCACTTATGGACCTTGGCTGTGTATAGATTTATGCACCATCATAGTCTGTTTTTTTTGTAAGTGGCAATCATCTGTCTCCACTTAATTAGATCCTACATATATGCAAAGATACAAGAAATTGAACAGAAAGGTTTGGTAGGGAGTGTGTGGTATATAGTACTCGTGGCTCCAGGTTGGCATGTATGCAGCTGAAAGTATAAAAATAGTTCCACTCACAATGCCCTAGATTAGGAAAACGCTACCCATGTATATATGCTCTTCCTTTCTCAAAAAAATGAAAAGCTAATTCAGGGACCATCTAAGATGGCACTATGCGCTTTTTCTCGTAAGAGAGTATCGAAAAACGTAGTGTTATTGCTAAAAAGAGGTTAATATTATTAGTTTGGTCCATGTATCAAATTACCACCTTTTCTCATGCAGTACCTATCAGTTGGAGCTTTGCTAAAGCGTAAACGGCATCATGCTGGAATAAACCCTTGGTTGTTGTAATAGGAGCAAAACAAAATTCAGTTGGAGCAAAAGGCTCATACAAATCTATGGACATCTCATGACCATGGCATCTCAATTTATGCGCTGTTTATCAATCTGCCGCTATGACAGCTACATTATGTAGAGCCAAAAACAGAAAGAACCTGCAGCGAAACTGGACTGAGAGACAGCAACACAATGTGTTTGTTTTTCGCTTCTCATCGAGAACAACATGAACTCGACAAGTCCGGGAAAAAAGATTGCTTTGGTTTTGTTGGATCGATCATGGAGTCCGACGAGCCTCTGAGGGATCATCCATCATTATCGCAGCTCTTTAGCTTCCCGGAACGTATGAAACTCCCCCGGATCCATGCAGGGTATCCGGATAAAAGCCTCAAAGGATGCACGTTCTTAGGTGGAATATCTTTAAGCACGCAAAAGCCCATTTACTTACGTGAAGATTACAGACTCGTTAATTAGTAGGGTATAAAGTTAACTTGCCATACATACACTGTAAATAAATTGGGAAAAAAAACTTCAAGACAAATGCTAAGTATCACTGACAACGTCCCAAACCATGACAGTGGATGCTATTACAATAATAATACATATCGGTTTGTGGAATATCTTTAAGCACGCAAAAGCCCATTTACTTACGTGAAGATTACAGACTCGTTAATTAGTAGGGTATAAAGTTAACTTGCCATACATACACTGTAAATAAATTGGGAAAAAAAACTTCAAGACAAATGCTAAGTATCACTGACAACGTCCCAAACCATGACAGTGGATGCTATTACAATAATAATACATATCGGTTTGTGGAATAGACGAGCATTAGGAATTGAGTCATTTCACCAAAGATGAATTCATGATGATGCACCGTACCGCCTCATCTAGGACGTGGTGGTTTCTCAAACCAAGCATTTGATGAGTTCGTGGACGATTGGCTTTGCTCTATCTTTTAAGTTTGTTGCCAAATCACATAGCACTATTTTAAATTAATAGAGTTTCAGAGTTTTTCATTCCAATCCATGGTGAATTAAAGTGCAATCAAGAGGAAGCTGTGTGCAATTAGCCATAGAATTGTGGCATGCATTGGTGCTTTCTGAACTTACCCACTCATATATGCTCAGAATGAAAAGAAGGCGTGCACGAGTTAAATTCAGATTCATACTGCAATAACAAACTTAAATTATGGACATGTTACCACCTTTTCTCATGAAGTACCTATCAGTTGGAGCTTTGCTAAAGCGTAAACGACGTCATGCTGGAATACACCCTTGGTTGTTGTAATGGGAGCAAAACAAAATTCAGTTGGAGCAAAAGGCTCATACAAATCTATGGACATCTCATGACCATGGCATCTCAATTTATGCGCTGTTTATCAATATGCCGCTATGACAGCTACATTATGTAGAGCCAAAAACAGAAAGAACCTGCAGCGAAACTGGACTGAAAGACAGCAACACAATGTGTTTGTTTTTCGATTCTCATCGAGAACAACATGAACTCGACAAGTCCGGGGAAAAAAGATTGCTTTGGTTTTGTTGGATCGATCATGGAGTCCGACGAGCCTCCGAGGGATCATCCATCATTATCGCAACTCTCTAGCTTCCCGAAACGTATGAAACTCCCCCGGATCCATGCAGGGTATCCGGATAAAAGCCTCAAAGGATGCACGTTCTTAGGTGGAATATCTTTAAGCACGCAAAGGCCCATTTACTTACGTGAAGATTACAGACTCGTTAATTAGTAGGGTATAAAGTTAACTTGCCATACATACACTGTAAATAAATTGGGAAAAAAACTTCAAGACAAATGCTAAGTATCACTGACAACGTCCCAAACCATGACAGTGGATGCTATTACAATAATAATACATATCGGTTTGTGGAATATCTTTAAGCACGCAAAAGCCCATTTACTTACGTGAAGATTACAGATTCGTTAATTAGTAGGGTATAAAGTTAACTTGCCATACATACACTGTAAATAAATTGGGAAAAAAAACTTCAAGACAAATGCTAAGTATCACTGACAACGGCCCAAGCCATGACAGTGGATGTTAATACAATAATAATACATATCGGTCTGTGGAATAGATGAGCATTAGGAATTGAGTCATTTCACCAAAGATGAATTCATGATGATGCACCGTACCACCTCATCTAGGACGTGGTGGTTTCTCAAACCAAGCATTTGATGAGTTCGTGGACGATTGGCTTTGCTCTATCTTTTAAGTTTGTAGCCAAATCACATAGCACTATTTTAAATTAATAGAGTTTCAGAGTTTTCCATTCCAATCCATGGTGAATTAAAGTGCAATCAAGAGGAAGCTGTGTGCAATCAGCCATAGAATTGTGGCATGCATTGGTGCTTTCTGAACTTACCCACTCATATACGCTCAGAATGAAAACAAGGCGTGCACGAGTTAAATTCAGACTCATACTGCAATAACAAATTTAAACTATGGACATGTTACCAATTACGTGGCTCCTGCTGTCCTGCAACCTAAAATGGAATAGGAGACAAGGCAACTTAGCCAATGATTAGCCTAAACATGGGTCGTACCAAGAGGCCAAGTATACAATATTTCAACACCAGCAAGATAGTGGGGTGAAGCTTTCAGGGTCGATCAGAGTGGCCTCTTTTTTCTTATTTGCGTAAGCATTGACCAATAGGGGATGGGATGGCTTAGGAGAAGGGAGAGCACTACCAATTGTTGCAGCCATGCAATGATCTTTCCATTCTGAAAAAAAGGGAAGCCTCTCAGCCTCTCTTTCATTTTGGGTCACATTTGTTTGTGCTCGAGTGGACACTCATGAAATGGCAGCAGCAGCAACAGTAACAGCAGCAACAGGCATAGCAAAAGGGGCTTTATTTTTGCCATGCGTTCATGCTGAGGAGCATTTGGCCCTTAAAAAGGAGGCGTTAGCCAGTGTCTTGCAACGTTGGTGGCTTGGTGAGGTTTCTTCAGAATTGTTTAAGCTATCTCTACAAGGCTCCGGCCGATCCTCAGGCACCTTGAAGTTTGCTTTTTCTCCAGTTTGTGCTCAGTGACTAGGTTTCATGAAACCAGGATGAAGATTCCAGCGGAGAACAGAGAAGCAAGGAATGATGCGTGTGATGCCTGTGCCATTGTGCCGTGAATTTTTTATTTTTTTGGCCCCCCCTTTTTTTTTTTTTGAAAGTTTTTCACAAATATGCCTCTGGAGATATGCTTTCAAAATTTGGACCCTTAGCTCGGCACCATCGTTTGTGGCATCGAGCTTACAAGTCTCGACATAAAAGGGTTTGGCGCCTAGGTCGGGGCCACGTTGGTGGCGTGGACGCTGACCTGGCAGGCAGCACGACGCCGGGGTTATTAGCGCCGAGCTTGGCGCTGTGGTTATTGGCGCCGTTCTCGGCGCCAAGATCTATGGTGCCGAGGTGGTGATTTAACCCGGCGCCCAACCTTCCTGCCCGAGCCTTCTTCCTCTTCTTTCTCCTCCTCTCGGGTTTTTTCTCTCCCCACTTTGCCTTACCTCACGAATCGGCATATTGGACCTTAGAAACTTTGATTTGATCCGTAAATCTTCGAGGGCAAGGTATCCTCGCTCCCTCCTAGTTTTTTTTTCACATCGATTCGGTATATATTAGTCGGATTTTTCAACTTACGAATCGTCATTACTTATGGTTTCATTCAATTTTAATATTTATATTATACAACCGTGGGATGTAAAGACGTGGAAAAGCTAGAAAACCAAGGTAACCTCAGCGCACGTTGTTATGTTATAGGTTCATTGTTGTGGATCAAATGGAAAACCCTAGGTGTAGGGTTTAATGTTAATTGCTTTCGGTTCTTAGAACGAAAATGACTAAATTGTAGTTATGGCCGGATGACCGGAAATGTCTTTGACCCACTGCCTCTGCCTAGTGGTGTTCCAGTGTCTATGTGCTTTTGCGGCGATCCTTGCAAGATAGCAAGTCCGATGAAGAGGACACGTATAGGTAGATGTATTGGATGTGTTCTAATTTTGCGTTTGAGCCTACACTTTGTCAGCGCCGTATTAAAAAGATGGTGATGAATTGATGTTGTGTAATAATTATTTTGTGTCATATGACATTTTGCATGATTTTTTTGTTTTGTAACAATTGCATTTGTTGCAGACCCCTCCACCGCTCTGTGATTTTGAGCAGTGGATCGACACTGAGATCAAGCCTGAAGATAAGGAATGGATGCAAAACTGTTGCGGTGGGAGGTAGAGGACAAAGAGATGATGGAGAAGAGACACAGAGAGGAGGCTGCAGAAAAGGAGCACAAGGAAGAGGAAGAAAGGAGGCGTGTTGCTACGTACAGGGAGGAGAGAGAAGAAGCTTGAACGTGCACGCTGAGCGAAAGCAGCGATGGAGGAGAATCCCAATGCCCTGAGGAAGGGAAAGTGGCCTCGTTGCACTCAATAGTCTCCATTACTTTCTAGTTCTATGGTTTATTCATGAAGAATGTTGTCTACTGTTGGATTTTTTATTGTGTTGTCATGTAATGCACTTTAAGTATGAACATGCTTAGATCATGTACTGTGTTATTTAGTTTGTCGGCACATACTTATAGTATTATTGTGTTGTTTAATGTGTCGTAGTATTGGACTTTTCATTATGTAGTTGTTTTCATTATTTGTGGTCATAATATTCAGTTTAATATTGCGGACGTAGTGAAATATGATCACGTACTGCAAACAAAACCTAACGAAGTAGGGCATTATATAATTCAACACACACAACACATGAAATGGCATGTGAGAACATGTACCGAATTAGGATACAGAGGTCCTGAACTAAACCTAAGATGCCTTAGGTAATTGAAGTGAACAACAAGCACACGAAATGACATGTGAGAACATATACCAAACAAGGGTACATAGTTCCTTCGACTAAATCTAACATGCCTTAGGTAATTAAACCAAACAATAAACACATGGATGTGCCATGTGAATAAGATAGGGTCGTTATAGTAGTGTGGTCACATAGCAAATTATGTTGCACCTTCTCCACAGTAGCCTCCCATTGTTGGTGGTAGTGGTGGCGGAGGTGACGGCGGAGGCTCCTTGTTCTTGTGATTAGGGCAGGTGCAATATGGATCATTGTAGAGTGCCTCTTCTGAACTTGCACCATTGTTGTTGTCGTCGTCTTCGTCTTCCTTATACCCGCTGCTAACTTCCCTTTGTAGATCGAAGGTTTGGTCCTGCAGGTAGTAGATGTACTACTGATGCGGATAAATTGGTCGAGGATCGACCCACCTAGTGAACCCATAGTTTTCTTTAGACTCGAAAGACTACAATAAGTATGTCCTGTGAATTGTAAGGGTATTCGAGAAATATATTTAATAAACGAAATGTAATAGCGATTACCCATACTCGCGGGCATTTGAAGAAGCAACGACCTCTGTCGATCCCCTCGGTGAACATCTGCACTAAACAGTCCTCACCATGCATGTATTTTGGCCAATCTTCCTTGCTGTTATCGTATCCTCTGAGAGAGCACTCTTTAGTGAAATCACTCTTGCTCTCAGGGGGAAACTGATACACTGGTTCCTCAAAGAAATCAGTCCCAAGAGACCCCTTCCACACAATAGGAGTTCCCTTTGTCCCCCCTTTCCTCTCCCACTCTCGAAACCTTTCCTCTAGATGACCCTCCAGATATTCCTACTCCAATGAAACCGAATACTAGTTTGATTTTTCTTTTGGTTAGCAATGCATCATAGAACACATATATATAGGCAAAGACAGGTTTGCTAGCCATTGTATTGTGCTGTAAATGCTCCTAGAAAGTCTAGAATCACATAAAAGCCTACATCGTAGGACACTAGAGAGCCTAGATTCCATGACTGAAAAGCCTATTCGATTTCAGACTTCAATCACTATTTTGAAGGACACTGAGAAGTCTATTCGACGGTGACATGACAAATCACTGTAAATGCTACATTATTTTACTAACTGCAGTTGGAGACGATGACATAAACGTACCTGCCCGATAGTCTACTCTACTGTGGCTCAGTGCTCGGCCACTCGCATGCAAGACTAGCTCACACGCATGCAATATACGTAATCACGTTTAGTTCTTTTGCATAAAATGGAAGGAAAGAAAAGAAAATCTCAACCAATGTAGTACATAATCATGTTCGGTTCTTTTATATGAAAGAAAAGATAATCTCAACCAATGCAGTAGGCCGAGAGGCATACATGCATACTCATAACAAAAAACAAATTGATTACTTAATGAACCAGAAAAACTGATGGCGCTGATTAATACGTATTTTAGGCAGAAAATTTCGGCAAAATTTTCCCTATTTTTTTATGCAATTCATACACAAATATGAGATGAATATTTAACCTCAATACCTCAATACAACATGTTCAAACATACAAATATATGCCACATTCATCTGAAACTATATACATGAGCATATTAATAGTCCACACAGTCCATAATTATAGTCTATAGTAGTTCATAGTCGATAATAATAGTCCATACAGTCCACAATAGTTCATAATGAAAGTCCACAAAGTCCATAATAGTACATAATAACATCTACCACAAACCCTCACTGCCTCCTAGTCTTACTCTTACCCTTGTGACCAAGAGCGTCGGTGCCTAGAGTGTAAGGGTCAGGTGGACAGTGTCGCCTAGTGCTTGAAGGCTATGTAGGCTGAGTCGAGGGAGCATCCTGGAGCTAAAACAGGCCAAGCTCCTCGTGCCTCTAGTCCACCTCATCGTCGTCCTCGTCCCCGTCCTCGCCCTCGTACGCAATGCCTATAGACCCTATAGGTGTTTGGTTAGACGAACCTAAGCCTCCTCTACCTGTGGAAGGATCGTGCACGTCTTGCGTCGTGGCTGTTCTGCAACCACAACGAGCAGCCGTATGGCATAGCCGATGTGACAGTCTCTGTTGTACAAAATTATGTTAACTGAAAGAATTTAACGTATTAGTAATATATTTAAAAGAATATTTTGAATCTTACATCTAGGAAGCTACGCGTGTCGTCGTCCCTGACTCTCGAAAGAAAGCGTTCAATGTCTTCAACCGAGCATTTGAGGGTATTGCCCTACAACAAAGTTCTTAGTAAGATTGTGGTGGTGTGTTGCCTCCTCCATAACCAAACATAAACATTAAGTAATGAACTAACCATAATCAGGAACTTTTTTCTTCTAAAATTACAAACAAAGCTTGTTTTTTTCTTATAAAACTCCAAACAAAGCTTGTTTTAATAAAGCTAGCTTCTAATTAAAACTCCTACATTTACTTCTCAACAGATAGCAACAAGTTTTGTTTTCTTTTGTAGAAGAAAAAATCACTAAACAACTACTAGGACTAAACCCATCAGAATTTGTACCGTCACCTATAGGTCATCATAATATCCATTTGGTCATGCATCAAACTCCATCCGGTCCTCTTCTGAAGGCATGATTATTTTGCATGATTAAATTAATTATAAGGATGCTACGACTCGAAGGTGCCACTAAATAAAATAGAGACATCAAATGCACAATGTATTGGTATGCAACTTAATATAGAAAAATAAGGCAATTGACTTACCACTATATCCAAGATTGGTCCTGCCTCCACCTGTCTTCCTACATGAGTAGTTTGGTCGTAAGCCGTGCCTTCATCGTCGGAGGACTCGATGTCGGTGTAGTCATCTTCTGTCCATTGTAGCCTCAGCCTGCAACGTGTCGCACCTTGGTACCAAGCTTAGTAGCGCCTATACTCATGTTTCATGTGCGGCTCGTTGTTTTCATC
Organism: Miscanthus floridulus; assembly: GCF_019320115.1. Classification (NCBI taxonomy): domain Eukaryota; kingdom Viridiplantae; phylum Streptophyta; class Magnoliopsida; order Poales; family Poaceae; genus Miscanthus; species Miscanthus floridulus. The sequence continues at coordinate 130,492,029 of NC_089586.1, forward strand.
CACGTTGTCGTGTAACAGCTCCCATTATTCAACGTAGTACTGGTGGTGCTTCTCCCAATAAAAAATCTTCCTGTTCTTTTGACGATCCAACCTACACGTCACGTAAGATGTTAGTTTCTTAAGGATGAAATTGATGCTATAAAACGATGGCGCCTAAGCTATATGACGCGACTATTTGATGTAAGCTTCACAAGAAAGGAACAGAGTTATTGAAGAATTCATACATAACAGTATCATCATATGTAAGCTTCACTATGAAAAATGTTACCACGTGGGTTCCAAAGAAAGAAGAGAAAATAGATCACGAAATGGGTTGAACCCATAGTCCTATAACTTGCCATAATGATGAGAACAAAAAATGCCCATACATGCACATTCTTCTCAATCCATGTACATGTCACCATATTAAAAGTGCACGTATGTCATCATTACTTCATCTTATATAGGAATTGATGGAAATGGACCATCACGAGACAATTGAAATAGCAAAACACTTACTTGTGTAAGTCAACGCTGAAAGGTCCTAATGGCTAGAGGGGGGTGAATAGCCTATTAAAATTTTTACAACAACACTTAACAAACCGGTTAGACAATTAAGAGGCGAAGCAAGTGTTACGCTAGCCTACTAAAAAGCAAACCACCTACCATAATTCTAGTTTATATAGTTTCTATCCACACAATAGCTATGACACTACACTAAATTAGTGTGCTCTCAAAAGCTAACTAAAGAGCCACACTAACCAAACTAACAAGCTCTCACAAGTAGCTACACTAAAGAGCTTGACAACTAGTTTACGGTAATGTAAAGAGAGTGAGCAAGATATTTATACCGCCGTATTGAGAAAGGAGACAAACAATCACAAGAATGAATATCAATAAAGACTAATCATCTCAGAATCAAATAATGAACACAATGATTTTTTTCCGAGGTTCACTTGTTTGTCGGCAAGCTACTCCTCGTTGTGGCGATTCACTCACTTGGAGGTTCATACGCTAATTGGCATCACACGCCAAACCCTCAATAGGGTGCCGCCCAACCAACACAATATGAGGATCACACAAGCCACGAGCAATTCACTAGAGTACCTTTTGGCTCTCCACCGGGGAAAGGTCAAGAACCCCTCACAATCACCACGATCAGAGCCGGTGACAATCACCACCCTCCGCTCGACGATCCTTGCTGCTCCAAGCCGTCTAGGTGGCGGCAACCACCAAGAGTAACAAGCGAATCCCGCAGCGAAACACGAACACCAAGTGCCTCTAGATGCAAACACTCAAGCAATGCACTTGGATTATCTCCCAATCTCATAAAGATGATGAATCAATGATGAAGATGAGTGTGAGGGCTTTGGCTAAGCTCACAAGGTTTCTATGTCAATGCAAATGGCCAAGAGAGTGAGCTTGAGACGGCTGTGGGGCTTAAATAGAAGCCCCCACGAAATAGAGCCGTTGTACCCCTTCACTAGGCACAACACGGGGCTCGATGCCAAGATCTACGGCGCCAAGCTCGGCGCCATGATCTACGGAGCCGAGCTTGCTACCATGTCACCCCCGGCTCTACTTTGATGCCGACGTGGCCCCCCGACCTAGGCGCCAAACCCTTTGACGCCGAGACGTGTAAACTCGCAATGGCGCTGAGCTAAGGGTCCAGATTTCGAAAGCATACCTCAAGAGGCATATCTGTGAAAAACTTTCAAAAAAAAAAGGTCAAAAAAAATAAAAAATTCGGTATGCGTGCACACTTGGACGCTTGGCTGATGGAGCAGTTGACGGTTTTGACCCTGGCACAGGACCAGCGAAGGTGAACAGCGTCCGGAGGAAAAAATGGATAGTGCTTGAAGTGCTGACATAACTGACAATGTACATATACTCTACGTAGTTGCGACAATGTATGGACCCACTAGTCAGTTGTGCAGGGCAGATCGCATGCATGCGTTTTTTTTAATGTTTCAAAAAAAACGTCTGCATGAGCATTAGTGTCCTTGTCATCGCCAGTCAATATTCTTGTCAATAAACTCATAGCCTTATTTATTTGATGAAATATAAGTTGTGCACGTAGTTTCTGACCGAGAGGGAAAAATAAAGTAATAATAAATTAAAGGAACAAGAGCAAATGATGCATTGTCCTTAACTTGATCCATGTGAGCTTTCAGTCCTATTCTTTTTAACTTAAAGCTGGCAGGAGTTTTGCCAGAATTATATTAGTAGAGGCGGCATGTTTGTCCTAATATAAACTCGTAAAAGTGAAAAGTAACGGACGACATAAAACTGTATTACAAGGTCATGAATGGTCTTTCAGTCCTGTGACTTGCATTGCTGAATTAAGCTATCTATATATCCATCCATTTGTCTGCCTACAAGCTAGCCTTTTGTGGTTTGTGCCGAATGACTTTGGCTTGGCTCCCAGCATCAAACCACCAGGATTGGAAGACTAACTCTAGGCCGTGTAGCGTGCGTGCATACGCTCTGCGTAAAAAAAAAAATGCAATCCTATATTTGAATAAGTCAACTTTTCTTAATTTAATAGTCTATAGAAAATGGTATCAATGTTTATTTATAATAAATAGAGAGGGTCCAAGTTGAGAAGTGCCTTGGTCAAATCCATGTACTCCCTCTGTTCTAAATTATAAGTCGTTTTAACTTTTTTGGTACATCCATTTTGCTATGCATCAGACAATGCATAGCAAAATGATGTACCAAAAAAAGTTAAAACGACTTATAATTTAGAACGGATGGAGTATTATGAATGATTGACACAAAAGTTGGGAGGTTTGAGCCTTTTCTGATTGAGTCCATATTTGATATATGCTTGGTTATGCTAATGGCTTACCGAGGTGTCGTGTCGAGTTGTGTCATGCGCATTGTGTAACATGTCTTTTGGCTTACGAATGTGTAGGTGTTGGGTGCGCCAAGACTATCAACAGCGATAGAGAAGGTGGTTAAGTGTTGGTTCATGCCCGATGGATTGGTAGCGGTGAAGGGCGGACGAAAAGGCTTGGACCGAGGGACCGGAGGCCAGAGAATGGACCATGTGCGTCTCACATTGGGCACATGAGGAGCAAGAGTATATGGATGATGAAGACGGAGTCAACCAGAGTCATGGACAGGGTTGGATCAAGTCACGACGAGGCTTTGCAAGCACTTGGTGGACCGCCGAGCCGGCCGAGGACATGGAGGTTGGACACGCTTTGACATCGGTGGGTCACGCTTGGCTAGGCATGCATGAGAGTTTACCGGTTTGGTCCAAAACCATGTATGGAGTGTTTAGTGGTTTGGGCCTCAAAATCATTAGTAGCGGATTTGACCGATTTGGGCCTCATCAAAACTGGGGAGTAGCAGATCGGCGGAGATATGGTGGAATCTCAAAGCTTGCGCCGAGACGAAGCGAAATCGAGAAGGCACCGGGTCCATTGTATCAATGATGAAAGCTTGGATGGTTTTACCCCTCAGTTATTTGGGATGAGTACTTCCTGTAAAGGAAATTTGGGAACTAGGCAAGTGTTCATATATATGAAAGATGGCTGGTTGTGAGGACACAACTTGGGGGATTAGAAGGATTGGACTCTCTTTTGTTAGGTGCATAGTTTTTGCTTAGATCTAGAGAGAGGGAGAGAGGAGAGGCTCTTTGATTTGAGATTTTTGTCATCCAGGCTTTAGATCTGCTAAGAGTGGCTTGTGATCGCACATCTTGAAGTAATCTAAAGTTTAATTTCATGCTCAATTTGTTCTCCTCTTCCAAATCTGAAAATTTCTTTTTTTTGTTGATTTTTGGAGCCTTTTTTTGGTGATTTTCGATCTGCTATTTTGGATAAGTTGTAAGCTTGGTTTCAGAGTACTTTGGCATCCTTGGAATTTTTTTTTAAATCATGGCCTGAAGCCACAGTTCCAATCATCCTTTTTTTAGCCTTTTTGATGATTTTCTTCAATACCTTCGTGTTGAGATTTTTGGGACATCTTTGAATGATCTTTAGGAGCTATGAGGGCTGGGAAATACATATAGCCAATGCCTTTGACAAATTTTCCACGAGCACCTAGAAATCCCCATTTGGAGGCAAAACCCAATTTGAGAGAGGGATTTTGAAATTACCATCTAAGCTTTAATTTTTTTTTTCATTGATCTCTTTAGGATAGCTTCAAAATGGGTTAGTTAGGGTGTGTGCAATGTTTTGTAATTTTTTGTGCTTATTTGAATTGAGGTTGATTTTTTTTCTTGGAGGAGATTTTGCCGAAAATAGCGAAAACCAGCCCATGCTAGTTTTTCAAACTTGCTCCAATTGAGGTAACTTTTGGTGAAGATGTCCTCTGTAATGTTATAAACCCCTCCACCAAATTTCACGGTTTTACGAGGTCATGTGATTAGGTTTCGACATTTGTTCTTCGAGTCCCGAGTGGTGCGTTTTGACCACCGTTTTTTTCAAACATCTGTCTAACCTAATTTCTAAGATCCTTAGATTCGTTGTGATTACAAGACTTTGACTATGTGTGTTTGAGAGGTTCATGTGTCGTAACAAAATATAGACCTCACTCTTTGTTAGTTGTCATTGCTGAGAAGAGAATTTCGAGGCTTTCATTCACCCTCTCCTTTGATTGTCGTTTCGATCCTTTAAACAATTTTATATTGAATTATGTTTACTTAGCTCCTTACATGATAAATGGTATTGTTTTATATAAACTTTGTTAAATTTAAAATTGATTGGTTCCTAAAAAAACAAGAATGGCATTCTTTTAAGGCCGACGCATGCTTTTTGCTCACCATCAGTTGAAAGCAGTTTCGCTTGCATTGACCCTTTGCAACGCAACAGAGGTAGCCCGTGCGCGTGGCTAAAAGCGAGGCTTGGATCGTTAGCTTCCCCATCCTGGTACGCTCACTGTCAACCGTATGCCAGCGCGCAGATAGTTGAACAGGAAGACTCCAAAAAGCTTGGCAACGCTCGCAGGTTTTCCGCCTGCGTTGCTTGGCATTGGGACACGCTATATATTGCCTAAGCAGCCAGATCGAACACGATGGTGTGGCAACAGCGCGTTTTCGGTTGCGGGAAAGCGCGGGACGCTACAACATCACCAGTCATGCATGCACACTGACGCAGCGCCAAAAACTTTTAGGAGCTCTGCTCCGACGATTTTCACTATGCACGAATGTTTTTTCTTTGATATATATATATGTAATTTATTTTTGCGCGATTCGCTAAGCCCTGGGAATGACCTAGATAATTTGTATGTAACGAAAAAGTAAATGCCCTCCTCCAAGCTTCGCCACTTGCCGAGCCCGGGGTCTCGGAGTGGCAGGGCGATAGCCTCGCCATTGGCAACTACTACACTGTACAAAGTTAATGTTTTCTTTTTGACATACACACAAAGCCAATATTAATTTACACAAAAAATAGAACGCGGGATTTTTTGCCCAAAGGGGTAAGGGCACACATACCGTTGGGTGGGTGCTTAAAATCGATTATTACAAGCCAGGCCTGCTTGTCAGCGCGGTGTCAATTCATCGGGACATGAACAGGTCTGGCCACGGCGCCAGCTGCTCTCACTGTATGTCGCTCGTCGTCACCATCCGAGTTGTTGGTATACACTCCTCGATCCGATCCGCTTTTTCACCTATTGCTCGTGCTCCCATCCGCCGGCCGCCCGGCCTCTGAAAACACACACACAAATCCGTGTGAACGCAACAGTAATTAATCAATCCCAAGAACTCACGATCGTGTTTGTTAGTTTAATTAATCTATAAGAAAAGGACTCAGGTGCGCATGCTGTTGCGGCGCGTCACCGCCACGTCAGAGCCTCGCCTCGCCTCGCCGGCGGCCGGCCTGCTGCATGCACCACCACCACCACCATCGGCGATCGTGACATTTGCGACGGAGATGTGTAAAGCATGCAGCATTGGTGCATTACACACATGCACGCAGGCAGTGACCTGTCACTGTAACGTACCTAGTGCACTGCGCTAACAAGGATTGTTGAACTTAACAAGAGTGTTTTACGGCACCAGTAATCCTCCGATCATATATCCAAGCTCACGGATTGCACGCAGCTGATGACGATGAGCCAGCAGCACAAGCAGGCGTTGCGTTGCTTGCACAGAGACCCAGATCGCCCGGCCTGCTGAATGCCTGGCACGCAATGCTGCAATCCCTGAGCCAGCCATGGATCCACCTGTCTTTTCGCCAGGAAGATGGCGCGGCATGCACGAAAGCAATGCAAAACGCCCGGCCCCAACTTTCCTTTCTTATGCCAACAAACAAATAAAGGCGACCGGCTCGCCGGCCTCATTGCAAAACGCAACTCTGACTCATCAACCTAGTAATTCATCGCTGTCTTATTTACATGTTTTTTTTCTTCCTTCTGCCAACGCTCCTAACATATTTTATTATCAATAATATATCTATATATATGTATCTATATTGCTGCGGCGTGCGTCATCCATCTATACATTGGCTGCGTGCAGCCGAGATCAAAGACGTTATATTTTTTTCAAAATAATACATCTATCTACACATTGTCTGCGTGTCTGCTGTGTGCGACCGACCGCAGAGACATTCCATTTTCTATATATATATATATATATATATATATATATATATATATATATATATATATATATATATATATATATATATATATATATAAAGAAGCGGCAAGAGAGCTGTGCCACTAGGGTGACCGAAACATTCTTTTTTTTCTAACAAAATCTATATCTATATATATAGACACGCACACAACAAATATTATTATTTACATGAGTGTGTGTGTGTGTGTGAGAGAGAGAGAGAGAGAGAGAAAAGAGTGCATTGTGGGAGCATGAATAAAAATTGCAAGCTCGATCTCCACTACAAGCAACAGCGGGAGGAGGAGGAGGCATGCATCCACAATGCACATTCCACCAGTTTCTTCATCCATTCATTCCCCTTTGCACTGGTTACCTTTCTCCCTCTACATACCTAATATTGTTATCCCCTGGCTGGGCTAGCTAGGTGCCGTTGCAGCACCACGCACTAGCTACCTCTATCTCTCTGAGCGGGCGGCAAGGCACGCTTCCTCTTCCTCCTCTGTCCTCCATCTCCATCTCCATCTCCATCTATATAAGCCGTTCGCGCAGCAGGGTTGCTTCCGCCACCACTCCTGCCTGTCCCTGTCCCCCGGCCCTCTTGCTGCTCTCCCCTGCTGATGTGAAAGAGAGGTCCTCCGGCCGGCAAGCAGGGACGACAGGCACGCACGCGGGCGTGCCCGCCTACTACATATACGGCAGGGGGGGCAGCTGGCGGCGGTCGCGGAGGATGGTGAAGTTCTCGCGGGAGTACGAGGCCAGCATCATCCCCGAGTGGAAGGCCGCCTTCGTCGACTACAAGGGCCTCAAGAAGCTCGTCAAGAGGATCAAGATCGCCCGCCGCGACGCCGCGACGCCGCTGCTCGCCGGGAGGGAAGCCGCCGGCGCCGGTGGTGGCGGTAGAAGTAGCGACGGCGGCGGCAGCAACTCCAGCAGCGGTAGCTACGGCTTCTCCGTCCTCGACCCCGTCCGCGCCCTCGCCGCCCACTTCGCTCTGACGCCGGCCTCACCAGTACGTCGTGTCGCCCGCCGCCGCTCGTGTGCGTTCGTGTCGTGCGTCGTCGTCGCCGCCGCCGCTGCCGTCGCATACATACATACTGCACTCCAGCCGTACATGCATGCATACGTCTTGAGAGTGAGTAGAAATACGGCGGCAGCGTCGCCGACCGGTCGTCGAGTGTTTCTGACGCTCGTGTACGTACGCTTGCGCGCAGGAGGGCGGCGACGGCAACGACGACGACTCGGAGAGCTTGGAATCGGATTCAGGGGAGCTCATGCGAGCCACGGACAAGCATGTATGTAATGTAATAGTCCATCTTGATGAATCATCCAGGACTTCTGGAGTTGTACTATAATAGCATGCATACCCAAACTATATATTAGTATTATTCATTATATATTTATTTAATAATCTGTTTGTTGTTATTAATAAGTAGTAAAAAAGTTACTAACTACATGGCGCGTTGTTTGTACGTACACATGACATGTATGTGCAGGAGCAAGAGTTTCTGGAGAAGGCGGACGAGGAGCTGGAGAAGGTGAACAAGTTCTACGCGGCGAAGGAGGCGGACATGCTGGCGCGCGGCGACGCCCTTATCGAGCAGCTCCGCATCCTGGCCGACGTCAAGCGCATCCTCGCCGACCACGCCGCGGCGTCACGGCGCGGGCGGGCGCGGCTCGCCCGGACGGCCTCGTCGCCGCCGTCCGTGAACGGGTCCAACAGCGGCCGCCACCTCCTCTACTCCCCCTTCGTGGCCTCGCCGCAGTCCATGTCAGGTAGGTGAGGTGGACCGACCAAAACCACAGCCACGTCACGTCTGCACTGCACGTCAAAGCTGTAGGCACACATGAAACCCACCGGCCGCGGCCGGCCGATCGCCGCCTTTACATGCTCGCAACGATCGCATGCATGCCCGCACGTGACCTGACTGCTGACAGATCGGCATTCTCGAATGCAGACGGGAGCGTGGAGCTGCAGCAGGCGCGCGTGGCGGAGGGCGCGGCGGTGGCGGAGGAGGTGATGGCGGCGCTGGAGGGCAACGGCGTCAGCTTCGTGGGCGGCGGGCTGGGCAAGGCCAAGAAGGACGGCAGCGGGAAGCAGCTCATGGGCCGCGCCGCGCTGCTGCAGCTGCCGGCCACGGTGCGCATCGACATCCCGCCCACCAGCCCCGGCCCGGCGGCGCTCAAGGTGTGGGAGGAGCTTGTCAACGTGCTCCGCAAGGACGGCGCCGACCCCGCCGCCGCCTTCGTCCACCGCAAGAAGGTCCAGCACGCCGAGAAGAACATCCGCGACGCCTTCCTCGCCCTCTACCGCGGCCTCGAACTCCTCAAGAAGTTCAGGTATATATGTTTGATATGCTGGATGGCTGGATGCTCTCTCTTTCTCTCTCTCGATCAGTTGCACGAGCAAACTCGATCGCTCCAACGTATAGGCAGCTGCAACAGTGTCTGTCGTCACGTCACTTGCATGTTCAGTTCATCTCACTACACGTCACTCTCAACACTTGCTCTGCTCTGTTGCTATTGGATCCATGCAAGTTTCCAAATTTGAGCCAGTTTGAAACTTTGAATGCATGGAGGGAAGCATGTGACTGTGAAGTGAGTGAACCACGTACTACACCGGAGCCATGCTCTACTGCACTAGCACTAGGTTATTCTGTTTTACTAAACCTGTCCCTTTCTCCTCTTGTTAATTCTAGCAAGTGTAGTTTATGATATGTTATTATTTGACCTGTCCTTTTCTCATGTTGTTAATTCAGGGACTTTTTGTTGTGCGGTTATGGATTGATAGGCCTTTTTTTTTGTTTCATTTGTGTGGCGTATCTGTGTGGATGGACGGATGCAGCTCCCTCAATGTGAAGGCTTTCACCAAAATATTGAAGAAATTCGTCAAGGTGCGTACTGCGCTCTGCTCAACTAGCTAGGCATCATCATGTATGCCGTATATATGTGTTCTTTTGAAACGGATGGAGTACAAGAGAGAACAAACTCCACAATAGGCAGAATAAAGGGGACTGGTACATTACTAAACACATGTACAGGAATATAGATAGATCCATCCCTTATTAAAAGAAAAAAAAACTACTGCAAGTTTTGTAAACATAAAACATTTGTACCAAGAATTCAGAATTCAGATAACAACTTAAATAGTAAGATATTTTAGTAGCATATCATGATTTGTACCAAGAATTCAGATGCCACACGCTGTGTTTGTGTGTGCTTCAGTTTTGCTACCCACAAATGACAAGAAATTCATTCTCTGCATTCCATTCCAGGTGTCGGAGCAGCAGCGGAAAACTGACCTGTTTTCTGAGAAGGTGAAGAGGTCGCCATTCAGCAGCTCTGACAAGGTACCATACATCCAAGATCCTACTGAAATCTGACGAGCATGCTACACTTATCTGAAGAAAGCTAGTAGTATCTGAAGAAGGGATTTATTTTACCTGGTCTGGTCGAGCAGGTGCTTCAGCTGGCAGACGAGGTGGAGTCCATCTTCTTGAGGCATTTCGCGGGCAACGACAGGAAGGTGGCCATGAAGTACCTCAAGCCGCAGCAGCCCAGGAACACCCACATGATCACCTTCCTCGTAGGCGAGTTGCCGCCCTAGCTTACAAGACTGAGTTGACAGATATATGGGATTGCATTTTCTCAATCTGGTGGAGTTGCTCATACTGTTATTTTTTGTGTGTGGTTTCAGGCCTGTTCACAGGCACATTTGTGTCCTTATTCATCATATATTCAGTTCTAGCCCATGTCGCTGGCATTTTCTCTTCTACCGGAAACACAGCCTACATGGAGATTGTTTACCATGTCTTCAGGCAATTTCTGAATCCAACTCTTCAGGCTTTAGGATGTACGTACAATCTTACCTCCAAGTACCATTGCTGACGGCCTTTGCTTCTGCAGTATGTTTGCACTCATCAGCCTGCACGTCTTCCTGTATGGGTGCAACCTCTTCATGTGGAAGAGCACCAGGATCAACCACAACTTCATATTCGATTTCTCCTCCAGCACCGCCATGACGCACCGGGACGCCTTCCTCGTGTCGGCATCCATCATGTGCACCGTCGTCGCAGCGCTGGTCATCAACCTGTTCCTCAGGAACGCTGGGGCAACCTACGCCAACGCACTGCCCGGGGCACTTCTGCTTGTAAGCAACACAGGCCATTTGGAGAATCTGTTTTGCTGTAACACACACAAGTTGTACTGATTTCAGTCCTCCACAACCCTCTGCCTCTGTTTCAGCTGTCAGCAGGGGTTCTGTTCTGCCCATTCAATATTTTCTACCGCTCGACGCGCTACTGTTTCATGCGCGTCATGCGCAACATCATACTCTCTCCATTCTACAAGGTAAGGGCCAAGGAATTTAGAGGAACACTGTGTGTTGGAAACATCTATCTGATCTACCAGGATGCCTTGTAATGCAGGTTCTGATGGCAGATTTCTTCATGGCTGACCAGCTAACCAGCCAGGTAAACTGCTCTGTCGTATACTAGACATGGAGCATTACAGTGCAGGTTCTCATGAGTTCAGGTGTCTTATTTTCCAGATCCCACTGTTAAGACACCTCGAGTTCACAGGGTGCTACTTCATGGCTGGAACTTTTAGAACTCACGAGTATGGAAGCTGTACCAGCAGCTCTCAATACAAAAACCTGGCATATGTGCTTTCCTTCCTGCCATACTACTGGAGAGCGATGCAGGTATACATTGAATCTAGTGATGTACTATAACATTTAGCAATTTGTTCAGAGTAATTCAAACTAAATGTTCTGCTGCTATGTGGTAGTGTTTGAGAAGGTACCTGGAAGAAGGTCATGATCTCAACCAACTTGCTAATGCGGGCAAGTACGTATCAGCAATGGTAGCAGCTGCTGTTAGGTTCAAGTATGCTGCGACACCGACACCATTCTGGATGTGGATGGTCATAATATCATCTACAGGTGCCACCATTTACCAGCTCTACTGGGATTTTGTCATGGACTGGGGCTTCTTAGACCCAAAATCTAAGAACTTTTGGCTCCGAGATCAACTCATCCTGAAGAATAAGTCAGTCTACTATGCTTCCATGGTACTATACATTGTTCACCTATTTTCCAATACTACTGAACTGATTTAGGGAATTCCAAGTTCAGTAGCGCTAACGCCTTTACAACACAGATGCTCAACCTTGTGCTGCGCCTAGCCTGGGCAGAGAGTGTAATGAAGCTCCATCTTGGAATGGTGGAGTCTCGCTTGCTGGATTTCTCAATCGCTTCGCTGGAAATTATCCGACGAGGGCATTGGAACTTCTACAGGTAATTGGGTGGGTGGGAGAATTAGTAGAAAGCTGCAAACATTAGTCCCAATTTCAATGTTTGGCTATAACTTGATGTATATTGATCGTATTGCAGGCTGGAGAATGAACACTTAACCAACGCAGGAAAGTTTAGAGCAGTGAAGACTGTCCCATTACCATTCCGTGAACTTGAAACTGATTGATGAAGACAAAAATAAGAACTTGGCAACATGTTCCCAGTATGAAAGGAGGGGGGGGGGGGGGGGGAGAGAAGAGTTCCAGGAATGGATACACTGTCCCTGCTAGTGCTTGAGCAAGAATTGGTGTCTAAGTGGTAATAAAAAAAATCAGAAGCATAACTGCACAAGAACAAAACGTTGCAGATTTTAAGATGGAATAAGCTCAGATGGTGCATTGTAGATGAGGCGCCAGGGTACAACATGAGGCGTTCTGGTCAGGAAAGATGATGTGGATTTACTTACTGGTCGAATGAGAATTATTGCATGTTAATTGACTAACAAGATCTTAATTTTGTCAATCATTAAGTTATGAATGTATCTGGGAATTGATGACTGAAAAATATTGCATGAAAACATATGGTCGTCAAGCAGAATTTGAACCATGTTTCCACAAATAGTGTTTCAACTGAGAGCCGAGAAAGAACATAAAAACATGCGAAGCACAAAATAATAAAAAAAAGGGTACAGAAGAGTGAAAATAATTTATAATTGCAGGGGTAAAAACTAGATAATATCTGCCAGTACAGTGAAAGCAAGATGCTTGACACGGCAGATGACACCAACACCACATGTGAAGCATAAATAAAGTACATATATTACATGACACACATTGACACATTGCACACAAATAAGCATTAAATAGCTAGCTACAGCCTACAAGTACCTCCAATGTGCTGGACGATCTCTTGAGACAAGAAGAACCCTTGATGATGAGTAATCAAATGTAGGACAGTACAAATCATCAGGGCCAATAGCTTCTCTCACTCCAATGGTGTTTCCACGGTCAAAGCTGTAGGTTGGCTGCATGTCTTCCTTAAATGTGTCAAAGGCAAACAGCCCCATACCACATGCAGCCAAGACAAGATTTGAGTCGCCCCATACTTGGGTTATTGCAGAGTGATGGATATGAGCGTTGAATTCTGGTAACTCATAGGTGGCGACAAGTTTACCCTTTCTCAACGAGTATTGCTGAACTCGTGATCTCAACCCTCCTTTTATTTGCAGCCTTCCTTCTGTGCTACCGATAAATACTGCGTCTCCACGTGAGAAGATTGAGTTTGCTGTGCCACCATGTCTTGCTATTTTTAGCCCAATGCCAGCAGGTACACGAAAATCAAATACATTAACACTTTCCTGTGTGCTGAAAACACCATCATTTCCTTCCACCTCAGATGAACTAACCCTGCAAAAAAAACACATACAAGCAGGTGTTAAATGATTTGACCAGGGCAGATGTCACAGAATATATTTTTATACATCTCTTTCAGATAATCAGATACTTCATCAACAGCGAGACGAGATATTAAAAGCTGTTGATACTAAAAAGAAGAAAAATTTCGAGTTTCAACAGCATAAGCTGAGGTAAACTTGATAGGGTCTTTAATACACCTAATACTTGGTGCATTCAATGTAATGTAAGGTTTACTGATTTACCTTTGACGCACTCCGCCGCCCACCTCAGCATCAGTGTTATTCACATGAAGGCAGTACACTTTCTTACCAGAAGCAACAGACAACAAGGGTTGTGGGTTAAGTGAATTCACATCCCACAACCCTATTGATTCGTTCCCAGCAATTACTACTTTCCCCCTGCTACGCCATTGTAGTGGGCTGGAGTATTCCATTCCCATTACTGGATTGCTAACTTCCCATTTCATCACAAGATCGCCATCACGTATATCATAAGCTGTGACCATCTTTTGCTTGCTAGCAGTAGAAAGCAGGAGAGGTCCGCACGGTTTATACCACCATTGCTGCCTTTCTGAATTTGACAGTGTGGAGCTGGATCTTGATGAACCTACATTAGAGAGAGCACCAAGAATAGCCCTGGATGTTGGAGCAAAAGCTTGAGAAGCTTCCTCCTCAACATGAAATGATTTTACTTCTCTGGTATAGTAATCCCAGCTGCAAAACCCAGGCTCCAATGCATTCCCAGCTGATGCAGCAACAACATATCTGCCAGAACATCCGTCTACACCTGGGGCACGAATCAACCAGCAATCACCCCACATATTATTCGATACCATGCTGGGAGGCTTATACTCAGATTTGAACTGCATCAGTTCAGTTGAAAGCAGTGAGCACTCAGGGTATCTAACAAAATGTCAATTAAAAATGAAAACAGAGCAAATGTAGGTAGAAAATAACCAAATACCTCATGGTTTGCAATGTCATAATAGGAGCATGTGCCATCTCCATGAGCAAGAAGAACAGCTTCCCCCTCTGAAACAAACCATCCACCAGTTGAAGACTTGTTTCCTATACCTGATAACTGACTATTGCATGACTCCTCAGTTTCTTCCTGTAACATCATGGAGGACTTGTTTTCCTGATCATCAAATTCTTCTAGCTCCTCTGTAGCAAGCAATTCAATTTCCTCCTTATGATTGGGACCAACTGGATTCTTTGAGCTACCTTGACTTGATGTCTTGCTGGTAGCATCTGCTACTTCACATATCTTATTCTTTTCCAATTTCTTAGCTCGACGATCCTTGAAGAAATCATTTTCTTCACCATCTAAAGAAGCCAGAAACTCCATGGCTATACTATTCTCATCATCGTCAGGGTTAGAAGCAGCAGGTCTTGTTTTTCCATTACAATCTTTCTTCATATCCACAGATGACTCCTGTTGAGTAGAAGTCGAAGATATGCGACCCCTCAACAATTTGTGGTGTGGAAAGAACCTTGCCTCCAGCTCATCAGCATTCAAGCCTTTTCCAGCTTGCTTCAGGTCACCTGGCTTTGTAATGGTACATTTTTCAGCTGTTTCAGGGTGAGAGCTCTCACATTCACTGCTATCTGCGGTACCCAGCTGTATCTTATTATCATCCTTGACATGAGAAATTGCCTTCTCAATGGCAGTGATTTCCTTCTGAATATTTGACAAGATCTGCTTTGGCTCGTCCGGGTTGTTCTCATCGAGCATTTCTTTGGTTTTCTTGATATCGGTAGCAATCTTCTGAACCCTCCCTTCCAGTGCAGCTAGTTTCTCATGAAGTTTGCTTGGGTACCTGTTCATAGCAGACACGGGTTTTGCTGACCCTCCCTCCCCACCTGCAGCCACTTTCTCAAAAACTCTTATGCTGTCTGCCAATTTTCCCTTTTCTTCCTGCTTCCTGCCCTCTTCATTATTCTTTTGCTGTTTCCTTATTGGATCAGGGACAAAATTTGAATCCACCACATGGACAGTGAAAACAGGGATGACAGAAGTGTTGCCTATCTCATCATCCTTCTGGGTGGCACAACATTCCACGGATTTGGAAGAAGCTTCTCCTGAATCAGCTTTTTTGGTATGCATCTCCTTCACCAATTTATTGGGCCCCTCTTTCTTCATATTGATTTCTTCACCTGCCTTTGCCTTCAAACCAGAGCCCTCTCTTCGCCCACCAAAATCTTCGCATTGCTTCTTCATACTACTCACGAATGCATCCGTTTTCTCTTTGATCTCAACACATTGCTTCGACACATTCACACCAAAGCTCTCTCTTTTCCCACCGATCTGCTTGGCCTTTGCATCAAAGCTCTCCCTTTTCCTGCCAATCTCATCAGTCTGCTTCCCCTTGGAATCAAGGCCATCTCTTTTCCGGCTGATCTCGTCCGACCCCTTGGCCTTCGCATCAAACCTCTCCCTTCTGCCGATGTCATCACCACCAGCGCCAGCACTCCCTCTCCTAGCTTCGGAGGCCCTGGATCCAACAACACTAACCGACCTCCTTCCTTTCTCTACAGAAGAATCCCTGATCCCACCACTGACGCTCCGCCGCAAGCCTGCGTCAACCACGGGATCCTTACCGATGGAAGGCCTACCCGGCAGCACGGGAGCCCTAAGGGTGGAGACGAGCTTGGAGGAGTCCACCGAGCTTTGGATCCTGCTGGCCCGCGGGAGCGACGATGTGGACCACCGCACGGCGGAGGTGGGCTTGGACGGCTTGGACGCGGTGTTCTCCTTCCCGGCGGCGGCGGTCGTCCGCCGGGCGGATGACGAGATGGAGAAGGGCTTCGGGGTGAGCGGGCGGGTTGCCGCGGCCGTGGCCCTGCCGCCGCCGCGATCCTTGAGGCGGGAGGACATAGCGGGAGGCGATGCAGGGCTAGGGTTTGGGGTATCCGGGTTCCGGGGTAGATGGGACAAGAACAAGAGGAAAGGTCGCTCTGATTTGGATTTGGGAATGGTTGAGATTTAGGGGAAGGGGTGTTTCAAATTTCGAAATCGTTTGAGCGGGAGGCTTTGAGGTGGGCCCACCTGCAGTTCTCGAGATAGCCCCACATGGAAGGGACAGCTAGACCACTTTATTTTTGTCAGAAGACAGAAGAGAATTTGGGACAAATCTCATTGCATTACCAAGTTCCAAGTGGTCTACCACTAAACTAATCATAATATAAAAAATGAACAAAAAAAATTAGTGCGTTGTTGTTTTGGCCCAAGGAATCAATATGAGCATGTGCAGTAGATCCACAGTTAGAGGGTGTTTGGTTCTTTAGTCGCTTCTAAAATTCATGTCGCATTGAATGTTTAGATACTAATAAGGAGCATTAAATATATATTAATTACAAAACCAATTACATAGATGGAGGCTAATTTCCTAGACGAATTTTTTAAGCCTAATTAATCTATCATTAGCATATATTTACTGTAGCACCACGTTGTCAAATCATGGACTAATTAGGCTTAAAAGATTCGCCTCGCAAATTAGTCGCAAGTTGTGTAATTAGTTTCGTAATTAGTCTATATTTCATACTCCATGCATATGTCCAAACATTCGATGTGACAGAAATTTGTAGGAACCAAACATGGCCTTAGTCTACTATAATAATTTAGTTCTTTATTTCTAAATTATAAGATATTTTGGTTTTACTAGATATATTACTTTTATTAAATATCTGGACATAGTGTATATCTAAAGCCTTGTTCACCTACTTCAGCAGTACTTTTCAGTGAACGAATAGTATTTTCTTCTCACAACAAATCATCATAAGCATCAGCATAAGCCAAATTTCAGCGAAACGAATTTAGGAAAGCTAAGATGTCTTATAATTTGGAATGAATGTAGCTGATGATGATTTAAATAGGTCTACTAAAACCCTGTTTGGATCAATAGAGATAGAGCTAATAGTTAGTTGTTAATAATTAGCTCCTTGGATATAAACAGATCTAACTAATAACTTAGCTAATTGATAGTTGAATACCCAACTAATAACTATTTCACTAGTTTAGTTAGACCAAACTAACTAATAGCAGCTAATACTATATATAAACTATTAGATAGCTAAGTATTAGTAACTAATGGATCTACAGCCTGTTCGCTTGGTCGTAAACGATCGTAAATTTCTAGTCAGAACAGTATTTTTCTCTCACACCAAACTAGCCAACAATAATAATCCACGATCATA
This sequence comes from Miscanthus floridulus, assembly GCF_019320115.1. Classification (NCBI taxonomy): domain Eukaryota; kingdom Viridiplantae; phylum Streptophyta; class Magnoliopsida; order Poales; family Poaceae; genus Miscanthus; species Miscanthus floridulus. The sequence goes on from NC_089586.1 coordinate 130,509,480, forward strand.
TACGATCGTATCAACATCAGTCGAACAGGCTGCTAAACTGGACCAAATAAACCTACTGACCATTAGCTAACAATTACTACCTCCATCTTGCAATGCTTGGGTTTGTCCCAAGTCAAAGTACGTTACTTTTGGCCAAGTTAAAAAAAAGGTTATCGATATTTATGATATCAAATAGATTTGCTATAAAAAATATATTTTATGATGAATTCAATGATATTTATTTGGTATCATAATACTGATATTTGTTTATACAAGCTTGGTTAAACTTAAGATTGTTTGATTTAGAACAAATGCAAAATGACACCTTTTTGCGAGATGGAGATACTCGGCCTGTTCGCTGGTTGGTTTTTGGGCTGGCTGGTGCTGGTTTGTTGTGAAAGAAAAATACTGTTGGCTGGTTGGTTTGGGTTGGCTGAAACCAACAAGCGAACAGGGTGACTAGTTCATTAATAAGTTTAGGGATGCTAATACATGTTGATAGTTCATATACATCTTTAAACAACTATCCAACCACCCATTAATATTTAACGGTTGGATCCAAATAGCCTTTGCTAACTTAGCACGAGTGGATCTAAACGAATCCTAAAAAGGGCTCGTTCGGTTAGGGTAAAATCCATCTGGAATTGTTCAAGATGATGTGATGTTATATAAATTATTATAGTGATCCTGGTAAAAACAATCCATTCATGTGGGAGCCTCTGGCACTGGATCTGCCTTTCCTTTTATTCTGGTAGGAACAAATCCAGGGTATGATTCCCTAGGAAACGAACGAGCCCTAAATAGGCAATCCACGGAAATGAGTTAAGTGTGTGCGTGTATGAGTATTAGTAGCGGTATTTAAACCTTCTAAAAAAAGACTCTCTCCACTCTAGTTTTCTAATGCCCTGTTCGCTTGGCTGATAAGTCATGGCTGAAAATACTGTTGGTTGATTTGTTGTTAAAGAAAAATACCGTTTGTTGGCTAAAAAAAATATGGCTTATAAGTCAAGCGAACATGGCCTTAAAAAAAAAAGTTTACGAAAGAAGAGAAGTACGAAGAACCAACTCATCATTTTGAGTGGGTCAAGCATCCCTAAGTGCTTCTTAGTGATAAAAATTGCCTGCATGGGGTAGAAGCACGTCATGCTTTAATCGCAAAACCAGAAGAGATATATGGAAGTGGACATGTTGCAGTCAAAATCTATAAACCGAGATCCGAGGGCAAACTGCGATCGTGTCACCATCACAATCAATCAGTGGTTGATCGAGCACCATCAACCTTTACCAGTTGACCAGTGCGGCTCTAAACCGTTATATTTCCACATCGCTATGTAGTAGTTGCTTAACCGTAACTACCCACTAAAGGTTAGCGATACAGTTAGGTACAGTGCCAGTGAGGACCAGTAGATTGCCTTGGAAACAAACTAACAAAGCATGGGAAAATATCAAAAATACACTGTCGTTACACATCAGCAGAAACTCGAGCAGAAGACTATAAACAGAAGGAATGGAAGCAGCAAACAGCAGCAAAAGGAGTGTGAACAAACAAGCATGTGCATTGAGCTTCCTCTTTGCGAGAAAATCGCTGCATATTGGTAATTTTCCATACAACAGGGGGAGAGGAACACTACAGTCCCCTCAAACACATTTTTTTCAACAACGACAGGCCCGTATCATCATCTGTCAAACATACATCTAGCAAGATGAAAAACGGAGGGGGACAAAAATAGCGCTTACTGAATTACAGATTAGTGGGGGTATAAGCCATCTGTACGTTCTCAAGGAGATTCGACTCCGATCCATTGCCACGGGGGGTGCTCCAGGCACAACATCAATCTGCCTCGGGCGTGCAGCTGCCATCAACAACTAACATCTTAAGAATACAAAGACAGCTTACTATGCTGGTGAAAACGTGGTTTATTCCTCGAAGCCATCCATCATGGGGTGGTGGTGGCCTCCTTCCGAAGTGTTCTTTGAGGACTGTTTTCGGGCTGTGCCCCGCCTGCTCTTGGCTTTCTTTGCCTTCATCCTCCGCTTCTTCTCGGTGGCATCAACCCAGGTGTAGTCCGACGGTATGTGGAACGGATCGACCTCATCTTTCCAGTTCCGGCTATCACCACTGTCACTGGACTGTGTACCTCGGCCACCCTTTACCCATGAATACCATGAGCCTGATCCTTCTGATTCTTTGGCTTTCGCGTCCTGAAATTGTGTCGGGCTTGAAGGTGGGGTGGCAAACTCATCTACAGGCTGTAGTTCTTCGAACTTTGTGAATGTCACGATGACTCGTATCGTTGGAACAATTGGGATGCCAATCTGAAATAAGATGCTACAGAAAGTCAGAGGTAACTATGCAAAAATAGATATTAATGCGTCAAGTGCTTTTATCATCCATGGCAATTTTCTCTTGAGATGGATCAGAAGAAAACACTCTTGCTAAGTACGTGCAAGAACAGCTTTCCATGAGAACACCACGCATCTTGACTGTGAAAAGAGAGATTTTGAAAGAAATATACACGGCAGAAATGGGTGCTCCTACAAGGTAAGCCATACTTCCGCTTAAACCTAATGGAACACCCAACACCTATGGTTCTTTTCCACTAATCCATCCTCACTTCAATCAATCATAAATCATACAACCCATCCTGCCGCATGTCTCAAATAAAATATCGGTACATCCCAAATATATAAAAAACGCATTGATTGGCAAATTGGAAATAAAACTTGGCTTCGCATCAAAATGAAAAAGAAACAGCAAGAGTTGCAGATAAAATTCACAATTTCATCAAAATAGACTAGGAATAAATAGCATCACTCATAGTTGTCCTGGATTAATAAACATTTTTCAGGAAAGAGTGGGGTAGGAAATGTTGTTGTAGGACACATCATCAACTAATTTCAGAGTGCAATATTTAGTAGGAGCAGTGGGTCATTAGTTTTCTGGTGGTTTGAAGTAGGACCCAGCTAATCAAGACTTGAATGGAGAAGAGACAAAGTGGTTGAGTGATAGGGTGGCTCAAGAAAGTTTTGAAAAATGAAAACCCCAACAGGAAACACATCTTTTTGGCAGCTTCTGAAATCTGCAAGATTATTGACATGGATAGTGGGAGCAACCACCCTGCTAGCCACAGTTCAAGGATTTAAAGTTGACTAACAAAAATAGCAATGATGTGACAACCAGATAAAAAGGGCAAGATAGTTCACACAAGATTCTATGACTCAATGCTGTACCATATACATCAGAAATGGTTTACAATTAAAGTGGATAAGTTGTAAAGATGCCCACATTGGAAAAACCATTAGATGTGGGTATGGCATGTGGGCACTGAAGCCATGCGTCAAAGAGACACTGATGGCTTTTTTCCAAGTTGGTTGAACTCTGCGATGGTACTTTCCAAATTTAACTTTTATCATGTCCATTTTAACACATACAAATTGTCAATTTCCACTTATTCCAGAAGGGATCATGGCCAACAGTATTGGTAGCTTAAAAGCAAAGTTTTGCTTCTTAACTATCTATGGATCCTATGCGACCAAAGAACATATGGTAAAGTGACATTATATATTTTCTTATGACTGTATCCATGTTAGTGAACAAGTGGGCACCACATCTTATGATTGTGTCCTTGTTAGTGCAAATAATTGATTACCTGGAAGACACCACATAAGATGCACCAGTTCTATAACATGAAGTATGCTATCTTAAAGTTCAAACAAACACAATGTTTCTTATTAAAAAAAAATAGTCCCAAGAAAAAGGAAACATGACTAACCAAAAATCAATGTAGGAATTGGGGAAGGAAGTGTTCGCAGTTGAGATCCAAACAACATGATGGACAAGGTATTAGCCAAAGTCAATAAGGATAAGAGCACACACAATGGATGCAACAAACAATGGCATCTCAAGCAACAAGCATGTAGTATTAGACTAACTTGCTACCCTTACAGGAAGTAAATAACTGTTAGATGTGGTAAGAAACTTGATTCAGATTTGACAGAATATCTTGAGTAGCAAAGAAACATAGTAGCCCATGGAGATGATTGAGAAATAATAGGTATGCAATTTGATTGGAATAAATGGCACAGCTAATGTAATCAAGATGCCCGATAGTGTACCTTGACTGGGAATGTGCCTGTAGGAAGTTTGGTGGTCAAGAGTTCCCTAAGCCTCCTGACAGCCTTCACTTTGTTTGCTAGGACATCAAGCAGAGGGATGAGTTCATCTGTCTTCAGAGGGAAATCCGGTGTCAGCCACAACACCGGTCTTAACCCCTTCTTGTACTCGCTTTCATGTTTTAGAGACTCAGCAGAGGAACCACCCTTCTTCTTCTTCCCGCTGCCCTTCTCCTTTTGCTTCCCTGGGTCACTTGCTTCATCCTTACTCCCCACCTTCGATGGCTTGTCATCACCCTTGGCACCCTTCTTGCCGCCCCAACCGAACCATCCCTTCTTATCTTTGGCCACACCATTCGCATCCATATGATCAGCACCAGCGCCACCTTGGTCGCCCCTCTCCTCAGATTCCTCTTCGTTGTTCCCCATCCTAAGCGCAGAATCAAGTTGCTTCCTCTCCTCGGCTGTCAACACTTCGTCTAACTCAGCATCAAGCTCCGTGCCCCTCCCGTTCTTCTCCTCCCCGTCCATGGCAAACAGCTCCTCGTCCGTCATCGCCCCAGGCACGCGCCTAGACTTCACAGTGACGAGGACATTCTGCATGTCATACACCTTGGCTTTCCAGTGCCCGACGGCTTCTGACCTCTCTTGGCGGCGCCAATTCAAGTGTGGGACAAGCTCCGCCTGTGTGACGTCGATCCCCGGACGGTACATGTTGGTCTTGGACATCAAGGCTACCTCATGCGCCACCTCGGACTCAGTGGGCTGCACGCCCGCCCCCTCCAGCGCATCCGTAATCTCCTTATCCTTGTGCGCCAGCACTATGAGCGAGCCCGGGTGCAACTCCTTGCCCCCGGCATCCTCGGGCCTGGCGCCGTCCCCGAGGAAGAGGAACGTCTGGTCCGAGCGCTGGATGCGGAAGCCGTCGAAGCCCGCGAGCGTCATGTCGGCCCGGAGCGCGGCGCCGCGCTTCCAAATGCGGTAGGTGTCGGAGGGCGCGATGCGGCCGATGAAAGGGATGACGGAGGACTCGAAGTGGAAGGAGATCTCCATGTAGAAGTCGCGGATGCGGGAGATGGAGGCGAGGATGCGCGGGAGGCGGCGGCACCACTTGGCCCAGGCGAGCGGCTGGTAGTGGCGCGCGATGATGGTGGCGATGGCCTCCTCGCGTGTGCAGACGGCCTCCTGGAGCGCGGACCAGCCGTCGGCGTTCTGCAGCGACCAGTCGGCGCCCGCGGACATGAGGATGTCGGCGGCGACGGGGTCGCGGAGGCGCACGGCGAGGTGGAGCGGGGTCTCCCTCCGCGGCACGTCGCGGCGGTCGATGACTGCCGAGACGGCGTCCGCCACGGCCTCCCCCGTGATGGACTCCTCCTCGGTGGCCACCTCCCCGGCGCGCGGCAGGCGCGGGAGCGCCGCGACCAGCCGCCGCAGCGCCGCGTGGTCGCGCCGCAGGACGGCCAGGTGCGCCGGGCTGTGCGCGTACTTGGACACGTCGTCCATGGCGGGGGAGCGGGGAGCGGGGGCGGGGGAGCGGACGTGGCTAGGTCAGGCGGATCTGGGGAGGGGGAGGGGCATGCGGGCTGCGGGCGTGGCCAGATCTGGCGCGGCGGGGGCCGGACGCTCCTCCGGGTCGCGGCCGCGCGCAGCTCCGGCGCCGGCGTGGTGTGGTGCGGGCGAGGGGCGGACGAGCGGTGGGAGGCAGGCGCGTGGTGGCCGGAGGGGGAGGGAAGTGGTCCTCCTATTCTGGGGTCTTGTCGAGCCGCAGTTATTTTTCCCCTTCCCCCTTCTCTCTCTGTCTGTGTCTCGCGCGCGCGCTGCCTCGGACGCCCCCGGTCGGGACGAAGACGAGACGAGAGGAGGCGGCGGCCACACCGCCACAGGCCACACCCACACCTTGGCTTGGCTAGTGTGGAATGGAACGGGGTCTCCTGGCGTCACCCGCGCGCGCGCTCTCTCCACTTCTCCTGTCCTGTGCTGTTCCCCTCGTCCCGTTCCGTGCCGTGAATTCCGTGACGCTGTTGATGCAAATGATCGGGCATCGAGTGGGTTTCACTTGCTTGTACAGCTGCTAAGCAAGGTTTCACTCACTCTTGACAGATTGGATGATGCTCTATGATGCATGCGCGAGCTGGGCAAAACTGCAACTGCCAATTTCAGTCTACAGCGCTCTATGGCAGTGTACGATGCCAATTTCAGTCTCTATACATCCCTCAACTGTGGCATTCACTTCCACTTTCTCCGTAGTAAAAAGGAGATGATACAAAGACCGAGCAGAATTTATTTGGTCCGGCCAGTTGGTTCGGCAACCGGTTCAGAAACTAGAGCACGTCCCCGTCGCCGGCGCCCCGGTGCATCGGATGTTTTCAGCAGCAGCATCAGGGATCAAAAGGCCATCTTCTTGTTTACTCACTCACCCCTCTCTCTTTCTCTGTGAAATGCTGCTATATATGGATGGGTGTATATATGGCCAACAGGCCGGCACGGCACGCCGTGTCTCACGGGCCGTGCCTGATAGGGCCACTGTCGGTGTTTCGAACAAACAACGGCGGGTAAATTTATGATTGTTACGCGTTAGGCCCGGATGGTGTACTAAAGGACACGAGGTTTATACTGGTTCGGGCTAAACGTCCCTACGTCCAGTCTGTTGCTGCTGCTCGTGTTATTAGTACTGAAAATAGATCGTAGTAGGGGGTACAAACGGTTGAGAGATGAACGAGTTCCAAGTCTCTGATGGAATGATCGAAAAGGTCGTCGAGAGCTTGGTCGCTGCTCATCCGTGTGTGAAGTATCGTGTGTGTGTTGAACTTATCTCTCCCAAGTCGGTCCCTTTGGTGGGGGGGGGGTCTGCCCTCCCTTTTATAGACAAGGGGGGAGCAGGGGTTACAGATCGGAGAAAAAGGAAAATATCAAAGGTATTGAAGGTCCTTCGAGGGAGCCGGGTCTTCCTTTTTTCCTATGCCTGCCCTGCTTAACACGGCAGACCGTGTCAGAGGTGGCATGTTCGCTGATCTTCGTAGGCCATGCCCTGGCCTTTTTTAGCAAGTGGGTGCGTCCCATCCTACGCCGGCGGACGGTGCGGCGTGCCGGAGAGCCGAGCTGTGACCCCTCGGGGAGTAACAGGGGAAGTGACAATACATCCATCACTATAGATGAGGTGATTCCTATCTTGGACCATAGTGGCTGTCGTATGCCTGTATTAGTATCTACGCCTGAGGACTGAAGGCGGTGCCTACTACACTGTGGGACAAAAATCGGCGCCTACAACATTATTCAGGCACTGTTACGTCGGAAAGGGCCTAAAGCGCCCGTCCCATCGTAAACTGACGGTACCTTCCTACAGGCGTGCAGGGCATGGTCCTCGGTACTGTGTTTGACTCGAATGTCCTGTCATACCCTGTGATTATCATTAGGAAGGAGCAGGGTGCGATCGTCGGGCAAGGCGGAGCCCGTCCTAGGACGTCGGGCGAGACGGAGCCAGCCCTCGGGGGTCGGGCACGGCGAGCCTACCCTCAGACGTCGGGCGAGACGGAGCCAGCCCCTAGCCGTCGGGTGAGGTGGAGGCTAGCCCTCGGGGGTCGGGCAAGGCGGAGCCCATCCTCGGGGGTCGGGCGAGGCGGAGCCCTCCCTCAGACCTCGGGGGTCGGGCGAGGCGGAGCCCTCCCTCGAACGTCGGGCGAGGCGAAGCCAGCCCTTAGCCGTCGGGCGAGGCGGAACCAACCTTCCGTCGCCCAGGCAAGAAGAGTAGCAGTGCTCTCGTCTGACTAGAAGGATCAACGTTCGATGGTTATTAGTCCTACCTCATTGGGTACCCTGGTATTAGGTCCCCGACAGTAGCCCCCAAGCCCTCGGGTGATTCGGATAGAATCGGCCAGAGGGTATGTCGATTCGTCAGAGGGTGCGCGCGAGCGCACCCGTCGGGTGTAGCCCCGGGTGATTTGGATTGAACCGCCCAGGGGGTAATTTTGGATCCTTCGCGGGTAAGGCTGTGGGATTCGGTTTTTGTCAACTGGAAAGTTTTAAGGGAACCCTGGTATCCTGTTCGGGGGATTTCGTCCAGGGACTGTCTGGCTGGGGCTCGATCGTGGAACGAGGCCCTACCGATGTTCGCGTACCTACGTCTTAGTCGCTCGCGGTCCTGTCCTTTGTTGGGATGGCCATCGAGACTGTTGGGCCGACCCTTGGGCTTTCTAGGCCTATACAGGCCGGAGGGGATATCTTCTGACCCATGTCCCCTTTGTGGGAAAAGAGTCCGATCCGCTCGGGAAGACGAACCGTCCGGCGCGATTTTGGTGGGAAGGGATAGGGATCGCTGGCGCGTATCCCGGGGCATGACGCGGTGCTATGTTGTGGCAGGCTCGGAGATTGAGATGGACGGTTGCCCTTCTCGCGTCCATCGCCCCTATAAAACCACGGGATTCGCCCCTAGGGTTCCGTACTTCGCCTTTTCGCCTTCGCATCGTCAACCTCCACCGCCAATCGCCAGAGCCTCCCACACTCGCATAGCTCGAACCCGCATCGCAACCGCCATTGAACTCGCGTCCACCCTCCTCCCAATTGTTTCAATGGAGCCGTGGGGCAGATCTAGCATCACCCCTCAGCGCCTGGAGGGCCTCATTCGCTGTGGCCTCCTTCGCCCGCTGACTGCCGCCGAGGAGTGGTGGCTGCCTGGTGATGAGGACGAGCCATCGCCACTCGAAGGGTATGTCGTGTCCTTCGCCCACTTCCATGAGCGGGGATTCGCCATACCTGCTCACCCGTTCCTTTAGGGGCTGTTGGATTACTACCTGGTGGAGTTGCAGCACCTTACCCTCAATGGGATCCAGCACATTACGGTGTTTGTCGCCCTGTGTGAGGGGTTCTTAGGGATCGATCCCCACTTCAACCTATGGCGGCATATCTTCACCGTGAACCTTCTGAAGATGTGGGTTAGGAAGCAGGAGCTGCCCGCGCGCGGTGGGATGCGCCAGCATTCACCTCTACAACAATCGGTCAGATGTGTACCCGTTAATGCGTCTGTCCACCTCCAACAAGGGGTGGCATTCGCAATGGTTCTATGTCAAGGATGACATCGCCGCCCCTTTGCCAGTCTTCTTCGAGTGCGTCATCAAGGAGGCCCCGGGGTCGTGGAGGTGGGGCGTCCTGACCAAGGAGAAGAAGAACATCGACGACCTTCTTGCTGCCCTCCAAACTTTGAAGGACAGGGGCATGAAGGGTTCGAGGATCATTGGCGCCTACCATGTGAGGAGGGTGGCGTCGCTGATGGCGCGCGTGCTTCCCCTGCACCAGATGGTGCCTGGAGCACCGTCCGAAGGGACGGTGCTTGTCGATGAGGCGCTGCCTCCGTCCGTGGTGGCACAACGCATGAAGGAGGCGATGGAGCCTTTGAAGGACTCCGCTAGCGTCGTCCTCGATTTCGTGTTCCCGGTGCCGGGGCATCCCCCAATGTGGCCAGAACCGAGGTTTATTGACTTCATAAGTTTTCCTTCTCCATACTCCTTTTTTACTTGAATTTCTAACCCCTTGAAGCTGACCCTAGGGATGGCGGGACCAGCCGGGGGGACTATTCTTCAAGGATAGCCCGGCTCCATTACAGAAGGATCAGACCCTAGCGAAAGCGAACCGTATCGCGGCCGAGTGGGACAAAAAGTCGAGGGAGCTTAGGAAGAAGAAGCTATTACAAAAGCGGCAAGCGTGTGATCGAGGAGAAGAGACAGATAGTGATGACGATGACGACGACGACAACGAGGTAGCCGTCGGCGTGGATTGGGATGTCCTGGCGGACGAGGATATGCTGACAGACACCCACTGACCCATGTAGGGACCCTTCCCATTCCATGCTGAGGGAAGAGAGTCCGTGAGATCGATGGAGGTGGGCTGAACCATCGGCCCGTCCGCGGGGCCGGTGGGAGCCGGAGAATCTGCCACCCCACCCGGGGTGCCGCCGGAGGATCGGTGGATGGGAGGCGGATCGGTCGCTGCCCCCGAGGCATCGATGGAGAGGGGCGGCTCCGTCGCCGCGCCCTCGAAGATAAGGGAGGCAAGCCCCCCTGCCTGGGAGCAGGGAGCAGGGAGCAGGCTCAAAGCGGTTCCGCCTAGATGAGTCAGGGCAGGGGTCTGGGGGTTCATCCCCAAAATGTTCCCGCCGCCCCAAGGCGTCGGAGTAGGCCACTAATTCCCCTATTTCCCCCTTTTTATTCTTCTCTTTCAACCTTATGCCTTTTTCCCTCTTGTAGATTCTTGCGGCGGGGCCGCTCTCTAGGGCTGGCACCCAAGAAGAGCCTTGCCCTTCAGGCGGGGCGGACAGCGCTGCCCGACATTGCCTCTATTTTGGGCAGGAGAGGCGCTGATGCTGCAGCCTTGTTGGCCGATCTGGCGGTGCCCGCGGTGGCGCCCGCGCCCTTGGTGGTCACCAAGCAGGCGGCGTCTTCCATGGCGGTCACGACACTGCTAACCGAGGGTCCGGTGTTGCCGGTGGTGGTGGCCATGACTACTCCAAGCCAGGGGCAACCGGACGCCGCCACGATGGTGTCCGAGGGGACGGCGCAATCTGTGCCTCCAGCGGCCCAAGCGATAGCACCCGACGTGGGCCGGACGGAGGAGGACGTGGCTGGATCACCCCCAACCCTAATGAGCTAGGCGTAGTCAGATGCAGCCGCTGCGACGTCCGAGGGAGCAGCATAGTCCATGCCACCGGAGGCCCAGACGGAGGTGACACCGACCATGACAAGCCCGGCGGGGCTGGATGTTGCCATGGTGGCATCCGAGGGGGCGGTGCAATCCGCGCCTCCTACGGCCTAGGCTACGGCGCCCAAGGTGGGCCAGATGGAGGACACGGCCGGAGGGTCTCCAGGTGTCGTGGCGGTGGTGGAGAGGATCAGCAGGAGGTCACCCTCGACCCTATTGTCAGGGGGCAGCCGCTCCCCCACGTGGGGTGAGCCACTGCTCTAGTGGATGGCCGCTGAGGACCCAACATCGGCTCTTTTCTCGCTTGACGATGCTGCCGAGAGCATGGAGCGGGAGAATTTCGACATCGGGTTCTCGGCTATGATGGATGCCTTGAGCTAGGCCAGTGGCATCCTACGCAAAATCCTTGTTCCTACTAGCTGGGTATCCACTGAATCTTCTCCCTCGTTTTCTCTTTTCTTCACGTATTCTTGTGTTTTCGTATTTTTTATACCGATCCTCTTTTCAGTGTATCGTTGCTCGTAGCCAGAACGAATCCCGGTTCCTCCGTGAGCAAAAAGCGGAAAGGGGTTGCCTTACCGAGGAGGCCCGCCTGTGAGGAGATGTGGGCGCGTAGCTCGCCGCCGCCCAGTAGCGGGAGGTCGAGGCACGTCGGGACGTGGAGGAGATTCATGGGATGTTTGAAGACCTATCGGCAGGGTGAAGCTGGACGAGGCGGCGGCCGCCAGGATCCAAAAGGAGCGGGACGAGCTACTTCAAAAGGATGCCGAGGCCAGTCAGTGGGCCATGGAGGTCCTGGCTGAGCTGGAGATGGAGCGGGATCTCTAGCGGAAGGCCAAGGAAAGGTCCGTGGCCCTACAGCAGAGGGCGAACCAGGATGCTGAGGTGATCTCTCAGCTATGCGGGGAGCAGGATTTGCTGCGCCGGACTGAAGAAAGACTTCACTCGAAGCGCAGCACGGCCGGCGAGGAGCGCGACCGGGCCATCCGAGAGCGCGGCGAGGCGCGTTGGGAGGCTGTGGCCTCTGGGCAGATCTTGGAGACGCGGTGGTCCGAAGGCTAGAGGCCGAGGAAGTTTCTACCGGGCTGGCCACGGAACTTGCCGAGGTGTGGGGGATCCTTCGGGCCAAAAGTGATGAGCATGATCTTTTGCATGCTGTCGTGGTGGTGGTCTATGACGACCTACAGGTGGTGCAAGGAGAGGGGATCAGCTCCCTCCCGATTCGTGCCACTGGTATCACGGCACGGGTGGGCCAGCTTGAGGAGGACGCCTTTCACGCCGAGATCACCCAAGCCTTCGTTGTTGCCCGTTCTCATTATGATCGGGAGATCAACTTGGAGGTAATGAGCCAAGGCTTCGCGCTTGTCTATGAAGACCCTGAGCTAGACGAGATTGAGAGGGCGGTGACTCCCCTCGCGCGGAACCTGGTGAACAGGCTGAAAGAAACGGTTCTCCCTCTGTGGAAGTAGTTAGTTGAATAAGTTTGATAAATATTTATCCGTAATATGTGAACAAGTGTCGGTACTTCTAAAAATGGATTCATGACTTTGTTTCGCAATTTTGTTTCGTTTGTTTGACCTTACCTTCTTCCTTTTTTGCAATGAGGAAAGATTTTACGCGATCAAGAAAGATTTTACGCGATCTGACCCTTCCATTTGTTAAGATTGTAGGACCCAAGGTGTTTAGGGGGAATTTTGATTGTGCTAGTGAGCAAAAATACCGTAGCCATCTGGGCGTGGGATTTTTGCAGTCTTACCTATCTGTTCCCCTGAACCTTGTCGCCAGTCTCGATGCAAGGAGAAGGTCTGATGTAATGAGTTTGTATTCGCGCGTACCCCTTACTTAGGACTTTGGCGATCACTGCACGACCGTGCGTTTTGGACTTATCGCTGGTCCAGCCTTCCTCGAGCCCCCACGCGTGGTGAGGATTCGGTCAAGGGCCGACCTGTTTCACGACTGTCGCCCCATCAACGGTTTTTCACAACTGGAGGGGTTGAGGCGATGTCATTTGGCTTGATGGCTCGAGTGACGTGCTTTATGAGCTCGCTAACAGGGATGTTCGAATGGAATCCGATCCCATTTGCTTTGCGACAGGGTCGGCAAAAGCCCTCGGGTGGCATTCTGTTGCTCCTTGGCCCGCCTTCTAATGGATTCCCCCTCAATGGGGACTCTATGGGCTTGGCTAGAGGCTAGATTGAACTAGAAGGTTGAGATGACCCTACCTACCTCAATACGGGCTGGGCAAAGGCCGCTGAGGCGCATCTGCGTTTTCTCCCCTGGCTCTTGTTCGATGCAAGGCAGCCCCGAACCTTTTGCGGGTCAGCCTTCGAACCTTAGTCTCTCGATCTTAGATCGAGCGGCTCGAGCCCCCGAGCCCCTTAGGGTCTAATAGGGGTCGGTTGTGTTTCACGTGTTACCCCGTCCTCGGTTTCCGTAACCGGAGGGGCTGAGTTGACGATACTTGCCTCGATGGCTCGAGTGTTGCGCTCAATGAGCTCGCTAACGGGTATGTTTATGTGAAATCCGAGTCCATCATTCACTGACGGGGTCGGTAGAGTCCTCATGTGGCATTTCACTACTTCTTAACCCGCCTCCCAGCAGATGCCTGAGCCGTTCGATAGGCTCAGGTGGCCCATTGGCATCTCCTCGACGGAGATTCTATGGGTTTGGCTCAGGGTTAGAATCAAATGAGAAAGGACGAGATGTCCCTATCCGCTTCTGAGTGGGGTTGGGCAAGGCCGCTGAGGCTCATCTATGTTTTTCTCCCCTAGCTCTATTTGACGCGAGGCGGCCTCGAGCCCTTCGTGGGCCGGCCTTCGAACCTCAATCGATCGCCGCTCATATTGAGTGAGGCAGCTACCGCTTCGTGACCTGACGCAACACGAAGCGTTAGGATGTAGGGATTTGCATATGCAATGTTTGGATGTATGGATTTAGTGTATAATTTAATTGAAACGAAAGCGGGGGGTTGATAACGTTACCCTAGTGGTGTGAGCGATGGGAAGCTTTTACCAATTTTGTTCGTGCGGGGTTCGGGTCTGACGTCTGTGATGAGGTCTGTGTGACCTGCATAAACATTGCCATTTTTCGTTTCTGTCTCTCAGTGGCGATTCGAGTCGTTTGATTGATTTTTAGGCGACCTGACAGTTTCTCCTCGAAGGAGATTCTGCAGGAGGGCCCCCCCAAACCCCTCTCAGGAAGGCGGGAGCCGAAGCTTGTGGTGTGGGGAACTGCGAATTCGATTATGCTGGTGAACAAAAACACCGTAGCCATCGAGGCTTGGTTCGTCCAGTTGTATTCAAAGTTTTATACCCACACACCGTGCTTCCGGTTTTAAACATAAGGAGGGGTTGGGCAAGGAGGATGTCTAATCAGGTAGACACTCTCGGCAGCCCCCGAGCAATGTCTGTGCCCTTGCCGTTGCTGGGTCGGAAACTCGGTAATGAAGTTAATGCGCAAAGCAAGGAAACAGAGGTGCTTATCTTTCTACGGTCGTTCGTTCGTCGTTTCGCCTGGGCCATTCGATTGACCCAAGAGGCCCGACAGGACATCCCCCATCGGGTCATTCCATGGTCCTGCCTGGGGAAGCAGAGAGTCGTCTAGATGCAAGTGTGCCCTGGTTCTTGTGCTCGGTGTGCATTAGTGGCAGGCCACTCCCAGGCATCGTCTTATTGGTCAGAGCACGTCCCATCGGTCCAGGCGTATCCCCTCGGATTCCCATCAGCATTGATCTCCCACCTGTTAGTGAATAGGGGAAAGCAGAGAGTTTTTTGTCCCAACCTTTCGCCTTTCCCCAGTTGCTACGCCTCTTCCTTAAATAGGGAGGGGGAGGGGAGTTCTCACCCCACTCCTTTGCCTGCTTCATAGCCGCTACCTCTTCTCCTTCCTTTCCACCAAATGAGTTCGTGCGTTGCGGTGGGTCCTAAGTGAGAGAGGGTAATGCCAGGGAGAGAAAAGCTCATAGATCCGTCGGTGAATCCGGAGCGCGATGTCGAGCTGGGGGTCATCCAATGTAGATGAGATGGTGCAGGCCGCCTTTGCTGAGAAGGGGCCATTGCTGTCGAAGGAGGAGGAGCACTGGAGGGTGCCAAGCGTCGTCAACCTTGCCATCGTTCGTTGCGGCCTTTCCTCGGTGGGAGACGCCCCTCGCCCAGACACCATTGTTAGGGTTGTGGCTGATGACGATGGTGTAGTCCCTAGACGCCTTGGCAGGGGCACCATTGTCAGGGTCATGGCTAATGATGATGGCATAGTCCCTGGATGCCCCGACGGGGGGCGTCGTTGTCAGGGTCGTAGCTGATGACAATGACATAGTCCCTAGGCGCCCCGACAAGGGGTGCCACAGTCACCGACGTGGTGCTCGATGTTTGTAGAGGTTGGTGCCTTTGGGGATCCCACGGAATGGTAGGGCGTCACTGATGGAGAGCATGACTCGGCGACCATAGCAGTACTCGTTGTGGGGCTGGTCAGAAACTTGCCGTCGATGGTTTTCAACTTGTAGGTGCCTGGCCGGAGTTCTTCCGCGATGACATATGGCCCTCCTAGGGTGGGGAGAGCTTGTGGCGATCTTTGTTGCTCTGTACGAGGTGGAGGACAAGGTCCCCAACATTGAAGGCTCGGTTTCGCACCCATCGACCGTGGTCCATCGCAATGTCTGTTGGTACTTGGCTAAACGGAGGAGGGCAATGTCGCGAGCTTCATCTAGTTGGTGCATGGCGTCTTTGTGGGATGCCTCGGCTCCCTGCTCGTCGTATGCTCTAATCCTTGGCACTTCGTAGTCGAGGTCCGTCGGGAGGATGGCCTCAGAACCGTAGACCATGAAGAAAGGTGTGTAGCCGGTGGCCTGGCTAAGAGTTGTCCTCAGGCTCCAGAGTACCATAGGGAGCTTGGTGACCCAGCGTGTGCTGAACTTGTTTAACCAGTTGAAGATCCTGGGTTTGAGGCCCTATAGGAGCAAGCCGTTTGCGTGCTCGACCTGCCCATTTGTTCAGGGGTGCGCGACGATAGCCCAATTGACTTGGATGTGTTGTTCATCGTAGAATCGAATGAATTTCTTTTTGGTGAACTGCGTGCCGTTATCTATGATGATGGAGTTTGGTACTCCAAAGCGATGGATGATGTCGAGGAAGAATAGCACCGCTTGCTCGAACTTGATCGTGGAGATTGGCCAAGCTTCGATCCATTTTGTGAACTTGTCTATAGTGACGAGCAAGTGGGTGTAGACCCCGGGTGCCTTTTTGAGAGGCCCAACCAGATCAAGCCCCTAAACCGTGAAGGGCCATGTGATGGGGATCATCTGGAGCGCCTGGGCTAGGAGGTGAGTTTGCCGAGCATAGTACTGGCAGCCTTCACAGGTGCGTACGATTTGCTCGGCGTTAACTACTGTAGTGGGCCAGTAAAGCCCTATCGGAATGCGTTCCCAACTAAGGTTCTAGGCGCGGCATGGTGACCGCAGACCCCATCGTGGATATTTCTCAGCAGAAGCTTCCCCTATTCGACAGGAATACAGAGCTATAGGATCCCCGTGTGGCTCCTCTTGTAGAGTTCACCTTCTACAAGAATGAAGGATTTGGCACGTCGTGCGAGCCGTCGGGCCTCTATCTTGTCTGTTGGCAGTGTGTCACGGAGGAAGTAGTCGAGGTAGAGTGTTCTCTAGTCACCTAGAGGGTCGGGCTCCATCGCTAGATCTTCTTCAAGCTCCATGACACTAGGGCTGGGCGGAGTGGGCGGTTGGTCAGCCCCTAGGGCTGGATCAGATGGGCCATCGTCGGTCCATTCTGACCCCTCATAGCGTACCGAGGGTTTATGTTGGTCGCTGGCAAAGACGCCTGTTGGCACCGGCTCTTAACCGGATGCCACCTTCATGAGTGCGTCGGCCGCCTCGTTGAGGCGCCTCGGGATGTGATTGAGTTTGAGGCCGTCGAACTTGTCCTCCAGCCGTCAGACTTCTTGGCAGTATGCAGCCATCTTGGCATCGTGGCAACTTGACTCCTTCATGACTTGGTTAATGACCAGCTAAGAGTTGCCCCGAATGTCGAGGCGTCGGATGCCCAACTCGATGGTGATGCGCAGGCTGTTAACGAGTGCTTCGTATTGAGCCACATTATTTGATACGAAGACCATCCCCGCATCAACACCCTTCTTCATTAGCGATCCATCGAAGTACATCGTCTAGTACTCTTAATCGATGACCGCCGATGGTGTCTGGACCTCAGTCCACTCCACGATGAAGTCAGCCAACACCTAGGACTTGATCACCGTTCGGGGAGCATACACGATGCCATGATCCATCAGCTCGAGCACCCACTTTGCGGTTCTTCTTATGGCGTCCTGGCTATGGATGACCTCGCCAAGGGGTAACGACATCACTACTATCACAGGGTGTGACTCGAAGTAATGGCGTAGCTTCCTCTTGGTGATGAGGACGGCGTATAGGAGCTTTTAGATTTGGGAGTAGCGGGTTTTGGAGTCGGATAGTACCTCACTGATGAAGTACATAGGGTGCTACACCTTGAGGGCATGCCCCTCTTCTTCCTGCTCTACTACTAGGGTGGTGCTGACCACTTGTGTGGTGGCCGCTATGTATAGCAGGAGGGATTCTCTATCGCTTGGAGGAACTAGGACCGAGGGTTTTGTCAGAAGTAGTTTGACCATGTCAAGCACCTCCTAGGCCTCGACTATCCACTCAAAGCGGTCGGCTTTCTTCAGGAGTCGATAAAGGGGGAGTCCTCATTTGCCAAGGCATGAGATGAATCAGTTGAGGGTAGCGAGGCACCCTGCAACCCGTTGAACCCCCTTTATGTTCTAGATCGGGCCCATCCTTGTGATGGCTGAGATTTTCTACAGGCTGGCTTTGATGCCACGCTCAGAGACGATGAAGCCGAGCAGCATGCCCCTCGAGACCCTGAAAACACATTTCTTGGGATTGAGTTTGATGCAATTTGCCCAGAGTTTCGCAAAGGTTTGCTCAAGATCAGTGACAAGGTGGCTAGCCCATTTGGACTTAACTATGATGTCATCAACATAGGCCTCAATGGTCCGCTCGATGAGGTCCCCGAAGCAGTTGAGCATACAGCGCTGGTAAGTGGCCCCAGCTTTTTTCAGACCGAACGGCATTAAGATGTAGCAGAACGATCCGAAGGGGGTGATAAAGGACGTCGTGAGCTGGTCGGACTCTCTCATTGTGATTTGGTGGTAGCCGGAGTACGCATCAAGGAAGCAGAGGGTTTCACACCCTGAGGTAGAGTCGACTATTTGGTCTATGCGTGGCAAAGGAAATGGGTCCTTTGGGCATGTCTTGTTGAGGCCCGTATAGTCAACACACATCCTCCATTTCCCGTTCTTCTTTCATACAAGGATGGGATTGGCTAACCACTCTGGGTGGTGTACTTCTCTAATGAACCCGGTGGCCAATAGTTTCGCTATCTCCTCACTGATGGCCCTGCGCTTTTCCTCGTTGAAGCGGCACAGGCGTTGCTTCACTAGCTTGGAGCCTAGATGGATTTTCAGGGTATGCTCGGTGACCTCCCTCGGAATGCCTGGCATATCCAAGGGTTTCCACACAAAGATGTCTTTGTTGTCGTGGAGGAAGTCGACGAGCGCGCTTTCCTATTTGGAGGAGAGCGTGGTACCAATGCATACCATTTTACCCTCGGAGCTGCTAGGATCTATGAGGACCTCCTTGGAGCCCTCGACCGATTCGAATGACTCGGTCGACCTCTTTGTGTCGGGCGTTCCTTCGGTGACCTCCTCCTTGAGGGCGGTGAGCTCCCCGGAGGCGACGATTGCCGTGGCATGGCCACAGCACTCGACCTCGCACTCGTAGGCGTGCTAGAAGGAGGTGTCGACGGTGATGACCCCATGAGGGCCTAGCATCTTTAGCTTGAGGTACATGTAGTTGGGGATGGCCATGAACTTTGCGTAGCATGGATGTCCTAGGATGGCGTGGAAGGTTCCAGGGAACCCTACTACCTCGAAGGTGAGGGTCTCATTATAGTAATTGAACTGATCCCCAAAGATAACGGGCAGATCGATCTATTTGAGTGGCATGGCCTACTTTTCGGGGATGACACCGTGGAAAGGCGCTCAGATTGGGTGGAGGTGCATTCGATCGACGCCCATTATGTCGAGCGTCTTTACGTACATGATGTTGAGGCCACTGCCTCCGTCCATTAGAACTTTGGTGAGGCACTTTGGGCCAACGATTGGGTCGATGACAAGCGGATACCTTCCCGGGTGTGGGATGGCGTCCGGATGGTTGGTCCGATCGAAGGTTATGGCGGACTCCGACCACTAGAGAAAAAGAGGTGTGGTCGACTGGGCCATGTAGACTTGGCGGCGTGCGACCTTCTGACGATGTTTGGAGTCATAGGCTGTTGATCCTCCGAAGATCATGAGGCAGTCGTCTAGCGTTGGAAAGCCGTCGTCCTTTTCCTCGGCATCGTTCATAGTGGGGCAGGTTCCTTCCCCTGTTCCCCTTTGTTGGAGCCTTCAGACAGGAACTTCCGCATGAGGCTACAGTCCTTGAGCAGATGCTTTACGGGGAAGGTGTGGTTCGGGCATGGCCCCTCGAGCATTTTCTCGAAGTGGTTTGGAGCACCCTCCGCGGGCTTCCGACCACCCTTGTGGCCAGCAGCAGCCACGAGTGGGTCCTTACGCCGTTGCTTCTTGTTTTTCCTTTTGGCGAAACGATTGGAGGTGCCTTCACTGGCACCCTCGTCCCACCTTGCCTTGCCCTCAAGATGATCAAAGATTGCTCCAACCACCTCTGCTCCTGAGGCGTGGTTGGTGGCAATGTCCAGGAGCTCCTTGGTGGTCTGCGGGCCCTTGCGTCCCAGCTTATAAACCAAGGACTCGTAGGTCGTTCTAGATAGGAAGGCTCCTATCACGTCGGCGTCGGCGACATTGGGAAGCTCGTTGCACTACCAGGAGAAGCATCAGATGTACCCACAAAGGGTCTCACTGGCCTTCTAGCGATAGTTCTTGAGGTCCCATGGGTTCCTAGGGCATTTGTATATGCCCTGGAAGTTTCCCACGAAGATCTCCTTTAGATCCACCCAACTCTAGATTGCGTTGGACGGTAGGTGTTCCAACCATGCCCGAGTCGAATCGGCCAAGAACACTAGAAGGTTGCGGATAATGAAGTTGTCATTATCCGCATCACCGGCTTGACACGCAAGCCGATAGTCTTTAAGCCAAAGCCCGAGGTTTGTCTCCCTGGAGTATTTGGGGATATTAGTAGGTGGTCGATACCTTGGCGGGAATGCAACGTTGAGGATGTGTCGGCTGAAGGCCTGAGGCCCTAGGAGGCCAGGGCTTGGGCTTCGGTCCTCGCTGCTGTCGTAGCATCCGCCACGTCGAGGATGATAGCCACGGTGGGCTCCTTCCCTTGGGTCACTGTAGGCATGTCTACGGGCATCGAGGGTGCTGCGTGCATCACGGTTGTGGGTGAGACATTGATGCACTGGGATTGTAGCACGCTGCCCGTCGCCTTGCGGTGCTTGGTGGACGGATGCGTCCCTGGTGGGGTGTACCAAGGGTGTGCACTGGCTGGTGTCAGGCTCACGTCGTTGAGACAACGAGCTCTTCGCCTGCTGTTCTGCCGCATGCTCAAGTAGCATGCGGATTTCGCAGTGGGCCCAGCGATCCTCGGGCGTTGCAGCCTCTAGAAGGCCATGGAGCAAGGCCATTACGGCAGCGATGTTCTGTCTTGCCTGAGCAAAGTGGGGAAGGGTTTCATTATCGGCGATGATCCTTCGGTTTACGTCACGGGCCATGGCGCGTGTGTGCCCTCCATCTCCGCGGCGCCTGATCTCCTCATCAATCTTCTCGTACTCCCGAACAAGCTGTTGTCCGGCTTCATCTATTTCTCGCTTTTGGGCTCTCAGCTGCTCCACCCCAACATGAGGTGGGGCGGTTGTCCCCCTCTCGGTTGCGTCACCATGGTTGCCTCCTGGAGTAGTCTCCTTTGTGGAAATGCTTTCGATGTGTCCCTTGGAGGTTTCCACCATGAAACATTCCTGAGAGGGATGATGGCTCCCCCTGCCAGAGTCAGAGCCAGAGTCCGACCCTAGCCCCTCCACGAGGAGGCCGTGGAGGGATTCCATAACGCTTTTGATCATCCCTTTGAACTCATTGTTCGAGGGGGATAGGATCGTGCATTGTGCCACAAGGTGGCTAACGGTCGTCGTGGCGTTGCGGAGACCAAACGGAACACACGGTTGGGGCGCTCCGTGCGGAGTGTTCTAGAGAGAGGGTGAGGCTAGCACTCAAGCCTCCCATCGTTGAAGTTGATAGAGGGGAGAGATAGGACGGTCATGTGGGCCAGCACCAACTCTCCTCCTAGTGTGACAATGAAGTCCAGGTCATCGAAACACACGTGTGCACCCGGAACCCAGCTGATTGCGTGGTTAGCCATCCATGGCCTGATTTGGAACGCGCAAAGGCCCCTACCTGGCATGCCAACTATCGGTGTTTCAAACAAATACTGACTAGTAAATTTATGATTGTTGTGTGTTTGGCCCAGATGGTGCACTAAAGGACACGAGGTTTATACTGGTTCGGGCTGAACGTCCCTACGTCTAGTCTGCTGCTGCTGCTCATGTTATTAGTACTGAAAATTGTTCATAGTAGGGGGTACAAACAGTCGAGAGAGGGACGAGTCCCAAGTCTCTGATGGAATGATTGAAAAGGTCGCCGAGAGCTTGGTCACCGCTCAGCCGTGTGTGAAGTATCGTGTGTGTGTTGAACTTATCTCTCCCGAGTCGGTCCCTTTGGTGGGGGGCCTGCCCTCCCTTTTATAGACCAAGGGAGGAGCAGGGGTTACAGATCGGAGAAGGAGGAAAATATCAAAGGTATTGAAGGTCCTTCGAGGGAGCCGTTCTTCCTTTTTCCCTATGCCTACCCTGCTTAACACGGTAGACCATGTTAGAGGTGTCATGTTCGTTGATCTTCGTAGGCCATGCCCTAACCTTTTTTAGGAAGTGGGTGCGTCCCATCCTATGCCGGCAGACGGTGCGGCATGCTGGAGAGCCAAGCTATGACCCCTCGGGAGTAACAGGGGAAGTGATAATACGCTCGTCACTGTAGATGAGGTGATTCCTATCTTGGACCATAGTGGCTGTCGTATGCCTATGTTAGTATCCACGCCCGAGGACTGAAGGTGGCGCCTACTACACTGTGGGACAAAAGTCGGCACCTACAACACTATTTAGGCACTGTTATGTTGGAAAGGGCCTAAAGCGCCCATCCCATCGTAAACTGACGGTATCTTCTTGTAGGCATGCAGGGCATGGTCCCCGGTACTGCATTTGACTCGAATGTCCTATCATACCCTGTGCTTATCATTTGGAAGGAGCTGGGAGCGATTGTTGGGGAAGGCAGAGCCCGTCCTAGGACGTCGGGCGAGGCAGACCTAGCCCTCGGGGGTCGGGCACGGCGAAGCCTGCCCTCGGCCGTTGAGCGAGGTGGAGCCAACCCCTAGTCATCGGGTGAGGCGGAGACCAGCCCTTAGGGGTCAGGCTAGGCAGAGCCTATCCTCGAGGGTCAAGCGAGGCAGAGCCCTCCCTCGGACGTCGGGTGAGGCGGAGCCAACCCTTAGCCATCGGGCGAGGCGGAACCAACCTTCTGTCGCCCGGGCAAGAAGAGTAGCAGTGCTCTCGTCTGACTGGAAGCATCAACGTTCAATGGTTATTAGTCCTACCTCATTGGGTACCCTAGTATTAGGTCCCCGACACGGCCCTATGGGCCGATTTTTGTACTGGGTCAGGCCACGAAGCACGGCCAGAATCACAGGTCGTGCCAGCCCACGACCTGTTACCCTTTGCATTCATAGAATCACAGTTTCACAAACAGATAACAGTTCACAGTTTCATAATTCATACATTCACAGTTCACATCAATACATCATCATAGTTTCTTACATTCACAAAATCAAAGTCCAAAACTTGTCCGATACAGTCACATTTCCATACATTCACAGAATCGAAGTCGAAATGTCCAATACATTCACAGATCACAGTTTCATACATTCACTGATTCACAGAATCAAAGTTCAAAGCCGATAGACAACAGAAATAACCAAAATGAGCTGTTTAGTGCAATGCTGCCTCATTAAAAACTTTTCTAGGTAAAAACTCACTCTTGTGAGAAACCCTAGAATGGAAAAAAGAGTGCAACCAACTCTTAATTAACCATTGTTCAAATGATAGACAAGTCTTTCATAGTCACACACACCCTTTCACAGTCACAGATCACACACACACTCAGGAGGCAAGTCTCAACCTCAGTACCTCACTACGTACTAGGAGCACCACCAGCAGGTCCATCTTCATCAAGGTACAAGTTCTGGAATAAGTCTTCAAGTTCTTGGTTGTCAACAGCATGTTGTTCCCTTTTTTCTCCTAACTCCCAGTCCTTTAAGTAGGTCAGCATCTCCACAGTCTCTGGTGACAAGCGCCACCGCCATTCCTCAATTATCCTACCTGTCAAACTAAAACAAGACTCTGAAGACACAGTAGATACAGGAACTGATAGGATATCTCTAGCCATTATAGACATGATTGGAAAAGTTAGCTTGTGGTCACGCCACCACAGAAGTAGGTCAAAATCATCCTCATAAGAAGTGACATTGTCACTATCTAAGTAAGCTGATAGCTCAGAAACAACAGAAGTAGATAAAAATGAAGTGGCAAGGAGAGGGGAAGGACCAACAACACCTGATCCACGGCCAAAGATTCTTCCCTAGGCCTGATTTTTCTTACCTATATGATGTGATGGTTGTGCAACCCTTTGAGACTAAGCTGCACCAAACTTGCTCTCATATTTATTAAATAGTTTATACAATTCAGTTTTGACATCAGCATAGTATGAAATGTACTCAGAACTAGTGTATTCACCAAGTAATTGCAGCACATTAAAGAAACCTCTCATCTTAGCTCTAGGATCAAGAATGAATGCATATGAATATAACAGAGGTATGTCTTGCCAATATTTAAGGAACTTAAGCTTCATAGGTAATACAATAGCTCTTAGATTATGATCTTTTTCACATGCATGCAAATGAGAAGCAATCTCTAGGATATGATGCAGAACAAGTGGACTTGTAGGATAATAAACACCAGAAAGTACAACAATGGAGTCATAGAAGAGTTCCAGGAACTCCAGTAACTTCTCAGCAAAATACCAATGATTTGTAGTCAATAATTGTGAACCATAATGGGAATTAATGAACATAGAAAATACATTCTTGTATGGAACCAAGTGTTTAAGCATCAGGTAAGTAAAATTCCATCTAACATCCATATCTAAGCCAAACTTTCTAGGCCTAACACCCTTAGCATTACAGTATTCCTTGAACAATGCAATTCTTTGATTAGTGGAATTTAAGAAGTTAATTATAGTTCTAAAATCTTCTGTGTAAGGTTTCAACCTCTTTAAGCTAGATTTTATAATGAGTTTAATGATATGACAAGCACAACGTTAATGTGCAAGACTGTACTTACGGTTACTAGGATCCATAGGATCAGGTGAAGGATCAGGACCTAAGTAACAAGCAAATAGAGGTGTCAAAGTGTTCATAGCCCTAGCATTAGAAGAAGCATTGTCTATAGTGACAAAAAATCTTGTCAATCAGACAATACTCCTCAACCACAGCAACAATTCTTTCAGCAATGTTTTTACCAGAATATTTAACCTCAATCAGCCTAAGACCAATAACCCTTTTCTGTAACTCCCAATCAGCATTCACATAGTGAGCAACAACACTAATATAGTCCTACTTAGCATTGTCAGACCAAATGTCTGAAGTCAAAGCAACAAAAGAAGCAGCAGGCAACACAAAATTAGTAAGCTTATCACGACGTTCATTAAATAGCTTACCAAGATCTCTAGTGGTGGTCTGTCTAGAAACCTTGGCAAACCTTGGGTTATGAGCAAGAACAATGTAATCCTCCCATGTCTGTGACTCACCTATACCTAATGGAAGGTCAAGCCTAGCAATCAACCTACACAACTTAGAGCGAGCAATAGTAGGATTGTAGTCTCAGTTATGCACAGATCCATCAGGATTGTAAGAAAGCCTAGACTAAACCCTAGCAGCATGATCAACCTTTTTCCTACAAAATTTCTAATGCCTAATCAAATGGCCAGTGCCAACAGAAGATCTAGCAAACAATCTACTCTTACACATTTTACAGATAGCAGCAGTTCAAACCTTTTGACCATTCATAGTCTCATAGATCTCATCAAAATCAACCCAAACCCTAAATTTATGCTTACCAAGGCATGAGGTACCATGTGGCAGAACCTCCTAAGTTATAGGGCCCACATGCACCTGTCACTGTCCGATGACCTTTGACATCTATGCATATGTTTCCATGAACTTAAAAAGACTGTCGGGTGTCCTCGGGGAACCCCAAATCATCCACGATTTCCGAGCAGGATCACGTTACAGAGTCATGCAGTATTACAACATTTATTCAATTATCAAAACCAGAGTAAAAACAGCGGAAGTCTTACGTAATATAGTTTACAAACTAGTTGTTTCAAACCTTACAAACTAAGTTCGATAATTATTACAAACCATAGTAGTAGTGGAGTGGCATAATTAACATAAACTTATCACACAGAATAAACATCCTGCCCAAGGATCACACATTTACTTCTCGTCATCAGAACGAACGATAGTCATGCAGCACGATCCAAAACAGATCTGCTCATGAGGCTCACCTGCAACAAGGGATCAACGAACCCTGAGTACAAAAGTACTCAACAAGACTTAACTGAAATAAAACTGATAGAACTCAGGAATGCAGGCTCAGGGATTCAAGGTATGGTTTTAGCAATAATCAAAGTTCTTTTGCGTAAAAGCTCTTTAACAAAAGTCTTTATATAGAAAACTTCTCGAGAATTATATACAAAGCTGACACGATCCGCACTGAGATCATGAAACTTCATATCCAACACCTTCACACGCCTTATTCAAGTTCCGGTTATTAATTCTATGATGATGAACAGTGAGTTGAGTCTCCATAACCGAGGAGCAACGATGATTCGAACCGATTAAGACCCAGCTGGGGATTCCAGACCACACGACATATGCAGGTCCCCGACCTACATATACCAACCTACCCTCGGATCCTCTAAAACAAGAACGGGTCCGCGCCACCCGAGAATACAGTACTCCACCATTCCAGCCCATGGCCACGTGGGTACACGCTATTCCTGCCATCTCTCCACTCCCAGTGCGCGAGTAGCCATTCTCGTAATGGAATTGCCAAGTTCAGGCTTACCGGAGTATGTGGTTAGTACTACAAATTCTCACCTCATGCAATTCAACAACGGACGTGCCTTAATCGACACAGGCAGAAAGAACCCGCTCACAAGACCTCCATGTCTGGTGGCTCACACTCACTGAGTCCGCCCGGTCTAGATTTATTACTCCACATTCCCATATCACATGTTAACATAATTAACCAATGTTCTATTTAAAACTTACAGGTGACAGGCAATCACCTGACTTTCATCGTTCTATGCATAGCTAAGCAAGACTAGGCATATACGAGTTTAAAACTGGTAATATGGTAAATATGGAATAACAAGGGTGGTAATGCACCAATTAGGCTCTTACTTAACTCCTAATCACTTAATGCAGCAACGGAAAGCAAAAGCGAAATTAATTTATAAAACACAAGGTAGGGTTGTATGCATCCGGGGCTTGCCTTCGTTGACAGAAAAGTCCGGCTCCTGCGACGTTACACAAGTATTCGATCCGACCTCAACAGACGGATTAACCTCCTCAACAGCTTGATTAATTACCACGTTTTCACCTTCGTTCACTACACGTAATAACAATGCTATGTTTAACATGATGCGGAATACGAAACATGATGCTTGATGATGGATACAAAAATTAACCAGTTGAATACAACTTTCCTTCGCGGTACAGTTGCAAGTCAAGCAAACTAAATCTTTTCCGTAACACATGCATCAACTGCCAAGGATCATTAACAACAAATGACCCAAGGTCATCACTCAATCCAAAAGTCCAAACAAAAACCTAAATCATTAAAGGTTACTATTCGCTTTTATGAATTAATTATTTAATTCAAAATTATGAAATAAATCAACTTATTCTAATTGAGCTCAAAATTTTTGTACATGTTCATTACATGTTAACTAAGTGGCAAAACAATTTTCATAATTTTTGGATAAATAAATAAGCCTAGAAAAATCATGGAAGTCCATTTATTAATTAATTGAGCAATTTTTATCATATCCCAAAAATACTGAAAATCAATATTTCAAATTTTTGTCATATAATATAC
Source organism: Miscanthus floridulus (assembly GCF_019320115.1). Classification (NCBI taxonomy): domain Eukaryota; kingdom Viridiplantae; phylum Streptophyta; class Magnoliopsida; order Poales; family Poaceae; genus Miscanthus; species Miscanthus floridulus. The sequence continues at coordinate 130,536,584 of NC_089586.1, forward strand.
ATCATAGAGAATTCACACAAAAATTTTCATAATTTTTGGAGCTCTAAATAATTCTACACAAAAATAACAAATTATAGCACTATTCATTTAAATCTGAAAAACAGAAAATTCATTTTGAACGTTGAGTCACTGACAACCGGGTCCCACTTGTCATCTTCTACCTCGCGCTTTGACTACGGCGATGATGGCGCTGACCGGCGATATCTCGACGACGGCGAGATCAACGGCGACGGCGAAGGCACTAACATGATCACTACATCACGGCACACCGATTTGTGGCACAAACGTGACCAATTACTGCCTGGACCGAGCACTACGCCGGCCATGGCGGCCATGACGGCGCGGCTACGCTACGCCGATGAAATGAAGCCAAAAACGGTGAAACAGAGGGCATGGGAAGGTCCAGTAGCTCACCACGAACACGTTGGAGCAAAGAACGAGACCGGATAAGCTTTGGTGACATGGGTCGACGTTGACAGCGGTCACGGCAGAGCGATCATCGACGACGGCGATGCTCCGGTAGCTATGGTGGTCAAAATGAGAAATCAAAGGTTCACAAAGCACTACATCATTGAGGCGAAGCCAAAGCAAGACTCAGTAAGGGCAGAGGCTCACCGTAGCGCACTAGCCACGGCGACGCGCACTCCACGGTGGTGCTGCTGGCCGCGAGGAAGGAAAGCGTCGAACGGTGTTTCCCGATGATGGCAAGCGACCAGGGCTAGTTGGTTAGGTGCGCAAGGATGAGACGAAGCTAGGACAAGCTTGTCTGCGACGGTGAAGCACTACGGCATCGACACGAGCTCGCCGGAGTTATGGCCGTGGCGTCGGGAAAACAGAGCAAGAGAGCGGAGGCAAACGACGACGGCCAAGGCTAAGTAGAGCGGCTCAGAAGCACAAGGAAGCTACGCTGTGGCCTTCACTGCACCAGCGCGACGTCAAAGACGGCCACGACCGCGCCTAGAAGCAAACCGAAGATCGCCGGCCATGTAGCTAGGGCGGTGAGTACTGTTCATCGAATTTACAGATTTGCCATTCGGTTTCAAATTCAAATTACTCCCAAATTTGTATAGCAACTCAAAAATCTCCAAAAATAAAAGTTGTTCAAAATCAAAAGTTCTACAACTTTGCTTTTATAACCAACCCCTAATTCAGTCTAGATTTTGAAATGAACTTTTGAATTTGAATAGGGAAATTTACCGAATTACGCCTTTTTGAATTACTCAAAATTTTCCTAAACAACTTGAAAAACTCCAAAAACAAACTTTGTATAACTTGCCAAGCTCTACACTTTTGCTTTTGGGATCAACCCCAAATTATGCTTAGATTTTGAAATGGATTTTCAGGGTAGAATTTAAATGCTGAAAAGCGGGGTTTTCTCGAAAAATTCAAAAATCCAAACAAACTTTGAATTTAAGTCAACCAATACAATTCAACACATACCACATGAATATAAACTTGTTTTAGTGTATTCATCTCAAAGTTTTCACCAAATGCCAAATGCTTTGCAATGCATATGATGACATGTTAGATTTTAGTATTTTAAACACCCGAGGTGTTACATACCATCTGTGCTATTGGAGCCGACCAGTGTCCCGGTCGTCGCTGCTGATGGCGCCAGCTCCGCCCCTCCACCACCATCGCCACCGTCCAGATCGATCGGAGCAGAGCCGCTACCGACATCGATACCCAACAATGCAGCAACATCGTCACGGATGTCATCGTCATCCTCTAGGAGCAGCCCTGCCGCGATTAGGCCATCGTTGTCAGTGAGTGGATAGACGACATCATCATCATCCGCCATGGCGACCTTGACCGCGGACGGCTTATCTCCAGCACTATTCCTCAACGGTGCGTGCGGCCGTCGTGCCCGGTCTATGCCACAGGAAGAGGACGACGAGGCATCGGCAACCAACCTGCATGGAGGAGAAAAATAGAGTCAGAGAGATAGAGCCATAGAGGTATAGATCCAGAGTCAGTGGAAGAGACATAAGAAGTGGAGAAGACAGATCTAGGGTTAGGGTTAGGGTTAGCGGAGTACCTGCGCAACTGGAGCCCGGTGCCAGAGATGACGAGGGCCACCCAGAGGAGAGAGACCGATTAGAAACGATGGTGAACGGCAGAGGAGGGACGGACGGGAACACGATCATGAACTCACATAGTTCATCGAGAGTGAGAGAAGAGAGAGGGAGAAGGGAGGAGAGAGGGAGAAGGGAGGAGACGTAGATCGAGGTCACCGGAGTCAGGGATGACAGACGAGATCAGTAGATCATAAGATCATGAGAGAGGGCTCAGATTCACCAGATCGTGGATGCAGCCAATGTGGGCGAGAGAGAGCAGAGATTGCACTGTGGCGAGCCGGCGAGCGAGTGGGGATTAGGGTTAGGGTTGGGAGCGGACTGCGAAGCCGGCCGCCGGTGAGGCCGAGGCAACTGGGCGAGCAGGGCTCGGCTGCACGGCGGTGAGCGAGTGGGGAACTGGGGATTAGGGTTAGGGTTTGGAGCGGAGAGCGGAGCGGACAAGGAGGCGAGCTAGCGAGGTGACTACTGACTGTGGAGCAGGTGAGGAGAGCCGGGGACTGACTGACTGAGGAGGTGAGGCGACGGGGGCTAGGTGGAGCCACTTGCCCGCTTATATGCGTGGGCGGGGGCAGGGCTTGGCAGGGGGGGGGCGCTGGCAGGCCGGGCCGCTAGCGGGTCGGCTGCTCTATAGCAGGCCATGCCATGCCAGCCCACATGCCTGGGGTTAAGGATGGCAACGGATCGGGTTCGGGGCGGATATCCGCGGGTTTCGGGTTTTGCGGGTTCGGGTTTGGGGATGGTTTTTCACCCACGGTTTTCGGGTTCGGGGCCCCGAAACCAATCGGGTTCGGTTTCGGGTTTGGTTTTCCACCCGTGGATATCTAATGGATATCCGAAATAAATCATTTGGAATTAAAACTCATGTTTTATAATATACTAATAATAATTTGTTTACTTAGATTATTAAATTTATTTAAAGTTGACTCATGAAAATATTTATTATTTGTTGCCTCTTATTTATACATGTGAATATGTGTATATATATCCGCGAGTTTCGGGTATTCATTCGGGTTTTGGCGGGTTTCGGGTATTCGTTCGGGTTTCGGGTATCCGCGGGTTTGGTTTTGGTGATGGATTTCCACCCGAATCGGTTTTCGGGGCGGGTTCGGGTTTCGATTTCGGGTTTCGGTTTTGGGTGCACGGAGACTCCACCCGATCCGAACCCAACCCGTTGCCATCCTTACCTGGGGTTAGGCCCAGGCACGGCTTGCTGCTCCGGGCTAGGCCAGCCTAGGCCCGCTAGCCTCCGTGCTAGGCCGTGCTTGGGCCAGGCCGATGGGCTCGGGCTGCATGGCCAATTATGATGGTGTGACAGCAAATGTTGATAAAGCATATATATATATAGACACTCTCCCTCTTATCCACTAGCCCTCTTTTTGATTCTCCATGGCCTGTCACCCCCCACCACCACACCCCCCACCACTTGTGCAATGAAGTGTGAATAAATAAAGATCTCATCGATGTATCCATCGAATGTTGTTTCCAGGACATTTCAGATACGGCTTTTACTGATGGGTTGTTCGTGGACCCATAAGTTTACGGGTTCACAAACAAATGCCTATTTGAGTCCACTGGTGCAAATAGTTCTAGCTAAAAGCTATTAGCTACTCCCTTCGTTCTAAATTACAAGTCATTCCGTCCTTTTAGATAATAACTTTTGTTATATATCTAGATATATATTATGTCTATATACATAGTAAAATTATTTATCTTAAACAACCTTAACAACATATAATTTGGGATGAAGGCAACATTAATTAACTAGTTAGTTATTAACAGCATACTATTTGGATCCACCTATTAATATAGTTGGATAGTTGGTTGAACATCTATATGAACTATTAGCACTAATAGTTAGCACATCAACTTGTTAACACTAATGGATCCAAACATGTCCCAAGACATTTGTGTTGCCTGCATGCATGTTTCTGTAAGGGCCCTAAGAACAAACAATATATCTAGAATCTACGTGGGGATCATGGACACATATGGGACCGATCTATGGCTATTTGCTGGTGTCCGTCGAGCCCAATAAATTTTGAAAAACCTTTAGGCCCGTTTGATCATTGGAATTGAATTCATTTTAATAATAATAATTTAGACATATATTAATTAAGCTAAAATAGTTGTATATGGATTATATTTGTATATTATATACGAGAGAGATACTTATGTGTTGCATTTCTACCGTAGGGGGGCGAATTTAAGAGCTTGCTATAAGTTCCAAAATAGAAACATAAAATGTTGATGTATACAAATAATTTCCATCTCCCACACTATCAATTTGAGATAGGCTATATTTGAACTTTAGAAAGTAGTGAAATGTCAAATTCTAAGTCAAATAGCCTAATTTATTAAGTAAATTTCAATTCCTTCAAATGAAAAGATCCAAACATTCCCTTAGTAAAATAATAAAGGAAAATTTTGCTCATAGACACAAGAAAAACACATAATTGGCTGGCATACACCGCCAAACGGAGAATTTACCCAAAGACACAGTAAATTCGTGGTTGTTTGCTCGGACACATCGCGCCGATTATTTTATTCATTTCTTAATTTGGAGGATAGAGAAGGTAGAGAAAATGTCCAAATAGCCCTCGTCTTTGACCTCTTACTGTGCACCAATTTTTTGTTGTAACACACCATTCAACTCCAGCGGTGTGGTGGAGTGGTGCGAGGTCTGTGGCGCCCGTCGGCGAGATCCTGACTTGTCGCGCTCAACACCAGCACGTCGGTCTGGGCGCCGCCGAAGCCACGAGCTCCACGGTGGCTAGGAGGTCCACACGCCACCTAGGCCATGAGCTCCGCACGCCGCCCAGGCCGCGAGCTCCGTCACTGTAAGGTCGAGATGGCGGACTAGAGAGGGGGTGAATAGTCCTTTCTTAAATAAATCGCGTTGGCTAACCGAAACAAATACGGAATTAAAACTATCGGTCTAGCCAAGACTACACCCCTCTATCTATGTTCTCTAGCACCTTTCAAAGATACTATTTAAGCAACAAAGGTGTCGGGCTAGCTAGAGCTCACCTAACCAATTCTAGAAGCAAGGTCACACAAACCCATGCCACTAGTACTTCAAGCAACAAGGGAGCTCCTACACATGCTAGTAAGCAAAAGCACAAAGCCACCTAAGCTCACTAGCAATGCTCAATAACAAAGCAACCAATGCCAAATTAGAGAGCACAAATACTTAGCTACACAAACTAAGCAAAGTGACTAACAAGGTTACACAAACCAAATTAGCTACGTAAGGGAGCTACTTCTATGCTACACAAGCAAGAAGGTAACTAGTGAGCTACACAAGCTAACTAATTACAAGAGCAACTACACAAACACAATGTATATGAAAGTAAACACAAGCTTGTGTAACGAGGATGCAAACCAATGGGAAGAACAAGGTTGACACGGTGATTTTTCTCCCGAGGTTCATGTGTTTGCCAACACGCTAGTCCCCGTTGTGTCGATCGCTCACTTGGTGGTTCGGCGGCTAATTGGCATCACCCACCAACCCCACACGTCGGGCACCGTAAGAACCTACCCCGGAAGTGAGGGTAGCTCAATGACACGCTTTACTAAAGTTGCTCTTCGTGGCTCCCGTGGGGCGAGCACAATGCCCCTCACAAAGCACTTCTCCGGAGCGCCGCACAAGCTTCTTGCGGGCTTCAACGGAGACCACCACCAAGCCATCTAGGAGGTGGCAACCTCCAAGAGTAACAAGCACCATTGGCTTACAACTCGATCACCTAGTGCCACTTGATGCAACCTCACGATGCAATCGCACTAGAATCGCTCACTCACATAATTGGATGATCACTATCAAGTATATGTGAGATGGAGGGCTCCCAAGCACTACCACACAAGCCACCAAGGCTCTAGTGTGCTCAGCTTATGGCCCAAGGTTGACCATGGCTTCTATTTATAACCCCACGAACAAATAGAGCCATTACCCCTTCACTAGGCAAAAGTCGGGACGACCGGACGCTCCGGTCCGATCGACCAGACGCTAGACATCAGCGTTCGGTCATGCGATACTCGCCACGTGTCCCCTCCTTCAAACACTGTTCATCCGATCTCAACGGTCATCTCACGACCAGACGCAGCAACCCTAGTGTCCGGTCATTTCTAGTAAGGTACCAGACATGACCAGACGCGTCCGATCGGTCGTGATCGGACGCACCACCAGCGTCCGGTCACTTCCAGCTTCTCTGCTCTGCCTACGTCATCACACGTCACTCTGACCAGACGCACCCTGTCAGCGTCCTGTCACTTCCAGTGCCACTACTGACTGGACGCTGGAACCCAGCGTCCGATCACTACGTGACTAGTGTCCGGTCCACTCTGTGAGACCCTATCTTTTTGGAACAGGGCGCCGGTGGCACCGTCAGACTGTCCGCACTCTACGGGTGGATACTCCGCCGGTGGAGTTCCAAACCCTTCTCACCTCTGTTCCATTGCCGAATTGATCCACATTAACTCCAACTTCATCTCCTTTATAAATGTGCCAACACCACCAAGTGTACACCACCATGTGTATGTGTGTTAGCATTTTCACAATCATTTTTCAAAGGATTAGCCACTCAACTTGCCACGCCACTCAATCCTAGCGATGATGCAAAGTTAGATCACTCGAGTGGCACTTAGATGACCGATATGCAAACAAGTTTGCCCCTCTTGATAGTACGGCCATCTATCCTAAACTCGGTCATCAACTTTTCTACACACCTATGACCGGTGAAATGAAATGTCCTAGGTTATACCTTTGCCTTGCGCATTCCATTCCCTCTCCTCCAATGTTGATGCAACACATGCACCAACATGATCAATAATGATATGATCCACTTCATATCATCACATGATCATATTGGTTGATCGATCTTGACATCACTTGCTTTTCACCATTGCCTTTGTCCATCGGCGCCAAGTCTTGCTCAAGCTTCACCGCCACACGGTCTATTGCTCCAAAGCCTCCAACTTGCCCTTCACGCTTGCAACTGGTCCATCAAGCCAGGTCTTGTCTTGATCTTCTCCACCTTGATCACATGACTCAATGTCATGTCTCATGTGCAATGAGCTCCTTCATCATCACATGTGTGAGCTTTGCAACATCTCTAAGCCATTTTCACCTTCATGGCATATGTTGCTCACACATATGTACCTATGGACTAATCACCTGTGTATCTTACATAAACATAATTAGTCCACCTAGGTTGTCACTCAATTACCAAAACCAAAAAGGACCTTTCAATCTCCCCCTTTTTGGTAATTGATGGCAACTCTACAAAGATATGGAAATTAAGCTCTTTTAGATTCATGTTGCTTGCCCAAGCAATTTTACCATGTGAAAATGATTTTGGACAAGTACCACAAACCCGAAATGGTAGTATTAGCTCCCCCTATATATGTGCTAGAGTGTTTGATTTGAAGCTTGCACATATGCATAGATTAAAATTGTGGGAGAGTAATTACTACTAAATGATGCTAAGGTGTATAGAATAAACCTTTAAAGCGTGTACCAATCGGAGTTGCACCTTTAAGTTCATCCTTAGCACCATGGTTAGCTAGATAACACTTGGAAATAAAAAGCACTAGATACCTTGTGAGATCAACATTAAAAGCAAGGTACTAGCATTACTTGAAAAGCGTACCAAGTGTCTAGCTATCATCCTATGCATGCTAGTTATCAAATCATTATTCAAGTTCTACAACTAGCATACACTACACAAGCATGTATATTGAATTTGAAAGCTTATGCAATGCAAGCAAGCACATGAATATGCACATATCAAATGCAATCAATCAAAGTTCATAAGCTTGCTCCCCCTACTTGTGTGCTTCTCTTGTCCAAGAATTTTGATCCATCTCTTTTCTTCAATGTTGCTCCCTCTTTGTCCATGTCCATGTCCAACCTCTACTTCTTTGAGCTTTTATATCTTATCTCTTCCCCTTGTATAATCTCAATCTCAAAGCTTTCATATCTTTGTACAATCTCTCCCCCTTTGTCACCAATTTCCATAAAAGATGAGCTTCTCATTGATGCAAAGGTATATGTTTGGGGTAGATGGTTGAGGCTTGAATCTTGCATTTTTTATGGACATCACTTGATTATTGGAATGACACCATTTGTAAATACCACTTGTAACTTGTACCCCTTGTATCTTGTGTAGGGCTTCTTGAGATACCACACATAGGATCTTTGATCTTGATATCAATTTGTGGGACACCTCCCCCTATGTGATAGCATGGGTCATCCATTTGATACACTTGGGCTTTTGTAGGTGAGGGATGCATTCTTCATTTGATGATCACTTAAAGTTAAGGATCACTTGTGGAACCATTTTCTTACATGATTGATATTATGTGTAGATGTGATATCACTTGAAAGAATCTTCTAGTATGGAACCACTTGTTGGATTTTTCAATATAAACCATTTCTTGAACATTTGCTATCTTCATGAGTACCACTTATAGGATATCACTTGTGAGTTGATCTAGACATCATTTGTAGATTCTTGATAAAATACTTGAGTCTAGATACCATTTGAAGCAAACAAACTAGATATCCATTTGCATTGTTGTCTTGTGCTTGTACTCTTATCACTATCATGAGCTTCTATGATTAACTTGAACTAAATTGATTTGCCTAAGCTTCCAAGTCCGGTTTGAACCAATGACAAGCTTCTTCACACCTCTTGCAAGGGTTATCTTGCCAATGTTGTACTTGTCACTTGTTAGTAATCTAAATTGAGTCAAGTACTTGGGTTCACTAGCTCATGAACAAATTCATGTACTAACCACTAGATCAAGTAATCATTCAAACAATAGTGGTAGGCTATGAATTTAAGCATTTCATTTGTTATGCATGATCCTATGAAGCATGTACTATATGCACTAATCGCATACTAGTAAGGGATGAAATGATCATGCACATTACAATAATACCTTTGCTATGTTGGAGTAGAGGATAGTCATAGATTCCAATTCATTACTCTAATAGCAATGTGAAGTCCAATTATAAGCTTGGTGAAGACCAATAGATACCATGTTGAATTTCATTCTTCATCCATATGAAATGAATACCACTTATGATCAAGTGCACTTTCTTGTTGTGGTTGACTTGCTTTATCTTTTGATCTTTGCTTTGCATGAGAGCGTCAATTTGAGAACACCACTTGAAATATCATGACTAGCTCTCTTTTGGGTGTTGCTTGCTTTTCTTGATCAATCCTTTTTATTGCTTCAACTAAGCATCTCAAATGTTTCTCAGATCATCACTTCCATGTTAGCCTTCCAAGTACCACACTTGGTTCACCTACACATAGGCGGCAAGCCCCTACACTAGGGAGAAGTGACATTTCTCTAAGAATCATTCTTGATACTCACTTGAAACGACTTGATTGATTGATCCAAGTGATGGACTTAACTTGATGAGTAACCTTGATTCCTTCTTTAAGTCCTTTTCTTTCTACTTGTTTAATTCCTTTTCTTTATACCAAATGATTTCCAATAGTCACTAGAACTTAAACTTTAACTTTATCTTGAGTTTGATCTTGATCTTCCAATTTAAGTACCGAAAGTGTGCAAAGTACACTCCATAATCAAATGGCCTTGTATTTTTTTTGCTTGTCATGCTTAAATACCATTTTAAAACCAAACATAAGTACCTCAAATACTTGTAAGCATGTTTCCAACTTGAGGACCTTTCAATCAAAGTGACTCTAGATCAATTCAATATTTGTCACTTTTCTGGCAGATTCTGTACCCTTCAAAGAAATAAGCATATCTCCCAAAGTACAAATCCAAATATCACTAAATTTGGTGGAGATGTGCTTCACAAAGTTATCTAGCAGCTGTAAAAATTTGAGCTTCATTTGACTTCTAGATTGCTACCAGATTTCAATTCTTCCACCACTACTATATGCTAAAAACTGCTGCACTATAGCTGATAAGAACCACTCCAAAACCGAAGCATTTCTTATCCAATTTTCATGAAATTTCTACAGTATCTTATACCATAAGTCTAGAGCATGTACACTGATTTTTATGCCAATCCAATAAGTATTGATTACTCAAACATGGCTAAGATCACAGCTCACTCTGATTTTCAATATAGGACAGATTTCAATTTCTTGAGCTATACTTCATCAAATATGAATCAAACTTGAAACTAACTCGTTTGAATACTTTCACAAGACAAATCTATTCAATCCACTTACTAAATATCATCTTATGAACTTATCCAACACAAATCAATCCAAACTTGACTACTAATCAATTATCTATTCAATCATCTCAAGCAACATTGCATATTTATCTAATTCAATCAACTCATATGCACCCAAATGAAATGATCAACAAGAGATATACCTTGGTTATCTCATGATCATCCAACTAGCAAGCTTCAACTCAATTATTTGTAAGTCATCAAATATATCCAATAAATCACCAACGACTTGAATTATAGCACTTGTATGTTGATAGTACTTGGACTTCACTCAATTTTCACTTGGCATTGGGTTTGGATGCGCACTAGGCTTCATATCTTGACTCATCATATGATGATCAATATGAAATCAATTGAATCAAGTCTCTAATGCCGATGGTACCTATAAACAATCATCCACTTTTTGATGGTACCCAAACAAGTTTGGGTCCTCTCAAGTTATGAGCAACATACTTAGACATAGCCTTAGTATGAATAGCAGGATGTTTTGCAATTGCAATCAATGAGGTACCATTGCCATCTTTCCTAAGCATAGAATCATCATCAATTGAAATAGACTTAGGAGTGTTACCTAGGGGACATGAATGTGTCATGCATCCCCTTTCCCAGCATGAGTAGCACTTTCTCTTTGATTGAGCCTTCTCTTCCTTGCTCATGTGGTGCTTCTCATTGCCTTGCCTCTCATGAATTGTTTGAGCCTTCTTCTCAAGCTTGGTAGGACACTTAGAGGCAAAGTGTCCTATATTTCCACACTTGAAGCATTTGATGTGAGCATAATCTTTCTTATCTTTATTCTTGCTCATCATCTTGACATCTTAAGTTTGCATTGGATGCCTTGTCTTTCCACCCCTTCTTGTTTTCTTCTTCTTTATCATCAAATCACCACCATCTTCATGATTGATCTTGATTTGCTCTTGGGGTGTCTTCTCTTGCTCAACTTGTGGCTTTGGTTGAGACTTCACTTGTTGCTTCACCAATTGCTTGGTTGGGCACATTGAGGTAAGATGACCCCAAGTGCGACACTAGAAGCACTTCACATGCCTTAGCCTCTCTTCTTTTTTCAACTTGAGCTTTTCTTCATTGGGGCAACCATTTGCAAGATGTCTCACTTCATGGCACTTGAAGCACATGAAATGAGAGAGCTTCTCTTGTTCTTGCTTCTTCATCTCTCTTTCATATCTTCTCTTGCCCCATCTTTTGCCCTTGATCTTGCTCTTGTTGAAGCCAATGCCACTTATGTCATTGCAGCTTTCTTGATGATTGACTTTGCTAGTCTTGAAGCCGACTCCACTCTTATCACCAAAGTTTCTTTGAGTCTTCAACATATGCTCAAAGGTGACTTGAGAGTTGTAGCACCTCTCTAACGAGTTGCTCAATTTCTTCACTTGTTCATTTAGCTCATTGTTCTCCTTCAAAAGGTTAGTCTCACAAGACATAGAAGTAGAACAAGCATCTATATGTGAAGAGCATGGCATATCTAATAAATCATCACAAGAGGTGGATACATGCTTCTTGCCTACATCACAAGGGTTAGCAATAATATGTGATTGATCAATTGACCCATGTGATGAACTCTCATTATTTTTAAGTTTCTTAGTAAACATTTTAATGAGAGAAGCATATTATTCTAATAATTCATCATGAGATGTAAGTAGTGTCTCATGATTCAATTTAAGCTCACCATGTGAAGATTTATAAGCATCAAGTAAGTCTTTATATTCTTCACAAGAGTTCTTTAGAAATGAGTTTTCATTTTCTAATTTCAATGTTTTAGCTTTCTCATTTTCTAAAGACATGGTCATGCTAGCAAGTCTACTAACAAGCTCATCATATGAATCAACATGATCAACCACATTATCATTTGATACCTTGGTGTCACCTTGTGACATGAGACAATGTGGTGTGGTTGGAGTGCATGTAGTAGCATCTTCATCATGGCTTGAGCATGAACCATCATTACCATCAAGTGTGCATGGGGTAGCATCATCACTTGCAACACTTGTTGCATCATCATCAACCTTGTCAAGTGAACTTGTAGTTGATCGATCGTCATCATCATCACTTGACCATGAGGTGGAGCAATCTTCCACAATCACCAAATTGTGGTTATGCTCAACACACTCATGCGCCTCCTTCTTTGGTTCATCCTCCTTGAATTTATCATCATCCCATGTGGTGGAGTCACCGTAAAAGGCTTGGAGTGCTAGCCACATATCATGAGCACTCTCCAAGTCCCACATATGTCTAAAAATATCATCATGTATAGCACACGTTAGATAATAAAGAGCACGATGATCAAGTTGTAAGCAACCTCTTGCGCTTGGGTGAGGTTATCCTTATCCAAGGCATCACAAGAAAAATCAACAACAATGATCCACCATGCCTTGGGACCCAATTCACAGAAATGATCAAGCATATGACGTTTCCACCATGCATAGTGTGTGCCATCAAAAATGTGTGTGTCACAAACAACTTCTAGCCCAAAGTTCGCCATCCTCTCGGGTCGGTGAAGACCACAAATAAGAGACTGGGCTCTGATACCACTTGTAAGGTCGAGATGGCGGACTAGAGGGGGGGTAAATAGTCCTTTCTTAAATTAATCACGTCGGCTAACAGAAACAAGTGCGGAATTAAAACTATCGGTCTAGCCAAGACTACACCCCTCTATCTATGTTCTCTAGCACCTTCCAAAGATACTATTTAAGCAACAAAGGTGCCGGGCTAGCTAGAACTCACCTAACCAATTCTAGAAGCAAGGCCACACAAACCTATGCCACTAGTACTTCAAGCAACAAGGGAGCTCCTACACATGCTAGTAAGCAAAAGCACAAAGCCACCTAAGCTCACTAGCAATGCTCAATAACAAAGCAACCAATGCCAAATTAGAGAGCGCAAATACTTAGCTATACAAACTAAGCAAAGTGACTAACAAGGTTACACAAACCAAATTAGCTACGCAAGGGAGCTACTTCTATGCTACACAAGCAAGAAGGTAACTAGTGAGCTACACAAGCTAACTAATTACAAGAGCAACTACACAAGCACAATGTATATGAAAGTAAACACAAGCTTGTGTAACGAGGATGCAAACCAACGGGAAGAACAAGGTTGACACGATGATTTTTCTCCTGAGGTTCACGTGTTTGCCAACACGCTAGTCCCCATTGTGTCGACCGCTCACTTAGTGGTTTGGTGGCTAATTTGCATCACCCGCCAAGCCCGCACGTCAGGCACCGCAAGAACCTACCCTAGAAGTGAGGGTAGCTCAATGACACACTTTACTAAATGTGCTCTTCGCGGCTCCCGCGAGGCGAGCACAATGCCCCTCACAAAGCACTTCTCCGGAGCGCCGCACAAGCTTCTTGCGGGCTTCGATGGAGACCACCACCAAGCCATCTAGGAGGTGGCAACCTCCAAGAGTAACAAGCACCACTGGCTTGCAACTCGATCACCTAGTGCCACTCGATGCAACCTCACGATGCAATCGCACTAGAATCGCTCACTCACACAATCAGATGATCACTATCAAGTATATGTGAGATGGAGGGCTCCTAAGCACTACCACACAAGCCACCAAGGCTCTAGTGTGCTCAGCTTACGGCCCAAGGCCGACCATGGCTTCTATTTATAACTCCACGAACAAATAAATCCATTACCCCTTCACTGGGCAATAGTCAGGACGACCGGACACTCCGGTCCGATCAACCGGACGCTGGACATCAGCGTCCGGTCATGCGATACTCGCCACGTGTCCCCTCCTTCAAACGCTATTCATTCGATCTCAATGGTCATCTGACGACCAGACGCAAAAGCTTGAACTGACTAGACGCAGCAACCCTAGTGTCCGGTCGTTTCTAGTAAGGTACCAGACATGACCGGACACGCCCGGTCGGTCGTGATCGGACGCACCACCAGCGTCCGGTCAATTCCAGGTTCTCTACTCTACTAACGTCATCACACGTCACTCTGACCGGATGCACCCTGTCAGCGTCCGGTCACTTCCAGTGCCAGCGTCCGGTCGATGACCGACGCCTGCCTGCTGACTGCCACTACTGACTGGACGCTGGAACCCAGTGTCTGATCACTACATGACCAGTGTCCGGTCCACTCTGTAAGACCCTATCTTTTCAGAACAGGGCACCGGTGGCACCGTCAGACTGTCCGCACTCTACGGGTGGACACTCCACCGGTGGAGTTCCAAACCCTTCTCACCTCCGTTCCATTGCTGAATTGATCCATATTAACTCCAACTTCATCTCCTTTGTAAATGTGCCAACACCACCATGTGTATGTGTGTTAGCATTTTCACAATCATTTTTCAAAGGATTAGCCACTCAACTTGCCACGCCACTCAATCCTAGCGATGATGCAAAGTTAGATCACTCGAGTGGCACTTAGATGACCGATATGCAAACAAGTTTGCCCCTCTTGATAGTACGGCTATCTATCCTAAACCCGGTCATCAACTTTTCTACACACCTATGACCGGTGAAATGAAATGCCCTAGGTTATACCTTTGCCTTGCGCATTCCATTCCCTCTCCTCCAATGTTGATGCAACACATGCACCAACATGATCAACAATGATATGATCCACTTCATATCATCACGTGATCATATTGGTTCATCGATCTTGACATCACTTGCTTTTCACCGTTGCCTTCGTCCATCGGCGCCAAGTCTTGCTCAAGCTTCACCGCCACGCGGTCCATTGCTCCAAAGCCTCCGACTTGCCCTTCACGCTTGCAACCGATCCATCAAGCCATGTCTTGTCTTGATCTTCTCCACCTTGATCACATGACTCAATGTCATGTCTCATGTGCAATGAGCTCCTTCATCATCACATGTGTGAGCTTTGCAACATCTCCAAGCCATTTTCACCTTCATGGCATATGTTGCTCACACTTATGTACATATGGACTAATCACCTGTGTATCTCACATAAACATAATTAGTCTACCTTGGTTGTCACTCAATTAGCAAAACCACACAAGGACCTTTCAGTCGCGCTGGCCACGTGCGCCCCACCATCGGTCGCTCGTCCGTGTGCTACTACTGCTGCTCGGCAGCACCGCTAGGGCTCAGGGGCTCGCCGCCGGAGTGCAGGGGTTAGGGGGTGCTTGCCTGCGTGCTACTGCTGCCCGTGTGCTAGAGGAAACATGTTATTCGATGATGTGGACGTATACCTAGTCTATTCAATCTCTAGTTTAATCCCCATGCTGCTCCAATTCCTCCGTCACTTTCTCTTCTGTGCCCATGCTTCATCCCTGGCTGCCGCCCGCACAAGGCAAGGGAGGCCGTGCTGCCACTCGTGCGAGGCTAGAGATGGCCATCGCCATTGACGCTGTTGGTCGGAGAAGGACAGTGATAAATCAGCCGCAACGACGTGGTATGGCAAAAATTGATACACAGCCGGAGGTTGAAAGTAACACCGTGTTACGATTTTGTTTAGCACCGTGATTTAGGCCTAAGTAAAATTTGTGAAATCGAGTTTCTCGGATTTTTTGATTTAAAACTTACTTGAAGCGATAAGCGAATCCTGTGTGACTTAGTTTAGTGGACTCACATAAACGCCCAGGTAAAATTATTCAACGCGTAGAGATATTTAGGAATGTCTGATAATAATTCTGGCAAATAAATAACAAATGGTTTGTTCTATTAGATTAAGTAGGAAAAGCAACTTTTATAAATAAAATAAAATTCATTAATAAATAGAACGATACATATGTATAGCCTTGGTCTAGTGACATGTTCACGTATAGGCTCGTTTTAGTCCCTACGATAATTTGGTAACGTACCCGCGCCAGCTGTCCGTCTGACCATTTCCAATTTATGTGGTTTTGTCCTTGCCCATGTCGTGTCCTCTCTCTGCCATGCACCGCTGAGTAACCACTGCCTCCGTTGTCCCGTCGAACTGATGGCCTTGTCATGATGCCGCTGCTTTCCCTGCGTTGCCTTCTGCGCTGGTTTTGCGCTGCGGGCTCTCCACACAGTTGTTGTTCAGCTGTCGCCGTCCGCACGTTGCCAAAGTCGATCCATCTCATCACGGTACATCGCGGCACGTCTTCTTTAAGCCGTATAGCGTGAACACCACAAGCCTTTAACGCATACGCGACCAATGATGGCTGAGACACATAAATGTCATCGCCCAGCTAGTCCAGCTCACTCGCTCGCATCGTGTCCTGGTCCTGCACCGCTGCAACACGGTCTGCCTTTGGGCTGAGCCGTGCCACTGAGGTGTCTACGCCTGCACGTTTGCCACTGTCGTTCAGTCGTCGCGCTAAGGCAAGTCAGGTCGGGTCACCTCCAAGTCCTTGCTGCTGCCCTCGCTCGGCACCGGCGCCCCTCCTTTTTCCTTCCTCGCTCTTGGACCACAGCACCACACCGCTGCCCTCCCGTGCGTCCGTGCCTGCTACTCCACGGTGCCTCGCCCTGCCTTCCTCACGAGCGCGTGCCGCGCCCCACGGTCTGCTCCGAACTGCGCCACACCCGCTACCCTGCAGCACCGCGTAGGTCGTGCCCACCGCCACTCGGTCCTCGCGTGTGCACGCGAGCGAGCGTGCCCTCACGGCCGTGACTGCAGCGTCGAGCTCTGCACTGCGCCCCTCCTCACTACGCCGTAGCGCCTCGCCGGCCCGTCCACGCCGAGCTCGGCCACCGTCTCGCCTGTTGCACCAGGTCGCCCTGCTGCCGCTAGGCTCAATCGAGCACGCTGCTCCTCCTAGGCACCTCCTTTGCCATCGCGCCTTCCCCACTGTGCAGTACCCCGCTCGGTACTCCGTTGTCCGCATCACTCCACGCAGTGGCCTTGGCCGCCGTCGCTGCGCCCCTCGGCCCGCTCCGGACCATGACCTGCCACTGTCGTAGCACGCCATGGCCACGCCCGAGCCCCCGCTATGCCCCCTATGGCACTACCGCGCATGAAGCTCCATTGTCCCGTGCCCTGCTGTGTTAAGCGCAGGAGCCGTCGTTGCCCCACGCCGCCCCAGAGCCAGCCACGCCACCGAGCCCTAGGAGTGCCGTCGCCATGGCCTGCTCCTCGGCCACTGCGGCACCTGTCCACCTCCACGACCCGCGTTGGTTGGACACCACCGGTGACAGTTCCCCACGGCTCCCCTGTGCTCGTGTGTCGGTGCCTCCACCGCCGCGGGGCTCCGCTCCACCGCACCACCCTAGCCGAGGGTGCGCCTGATCCATCCGGTGCCGTAGGGCCGGACCTCGCCAGCCGTCGTGCCGCAGCCCCCCCGGGATGCCGTCAGCCGTCGATCGCCATGCCCTCTCCTGTCGGTGCTCTATTTTGGAGGAAGGAGAAAAGGTGCGAAGGGTATGAATCTAAGTGGAAAGTTTGTACGGGGTTCTTAGTGCGAAATACGTGACTCACCGAAATAGTGCCATTGTCCTGCGGGGTAAATTTAAGATAGTCCAGGGGCCATTTAGCAAATTTGTTGTCGCCACCTGCCGCCTGGGCCGGCCTGCTGCCGTTATGCCTAAGCCGCGGGCCAGCTTGACTAGGCCGCTCGCGCCCCGCCGTGCGTTGGGCCGCGCCTAGACCGGTTTGCGCCCGTGCCTGATCCGTCCGTGTCGTTCTGCCGCCGCGGGCCGCGCTCTGGCTGGGCCAGCCTGCTGCCACTCGCGTCCGCGCACGCCTGGGCCAGCCTGCTGCCACTTGCGTCCGCGCACGCCTGGGCCAGCCTGCTGCCACTCGCGTCCGCGCACGCCTGGGCCACACTTGTCGGTCTTGGGCCACGCTCGCCGTGGGCCTTTTGGGCTGCGGTGTTCTTTTAGTTTTTTCAACGAATTAGTGAAGGTTTCTAAAATAGATTCTGAGCTGGTTTTGTTATTTAAATATAAAATTATTTATGAGTCCAAAAATTGTGAAACCAGTTTTGTTGAGTTCCTAAAATCATGATCTACCTGTTAGTATATTTTGTTCACATAGTTTGATATTTTTCTTGGAAGCTACATAATTAATTTAAGGTACTTAATATTGTAAGAATATAAATTTGTAGGAATTGTTGTGATAAATTGGTAATATTGTTGAATCTGAAATTTGTACAGTAGGCTCCGAGCAATATTAGGTACTCACTATAATTTTTGTAGCTCCAGAATAATTAGGTTGCTAAATAGATAATGATGCCCTATTTTGAATAATGATTAAATCGATAGAATGGAATAAAGAAACAACTTGGGTTTATATAACTAAAACATTCGTTGGGAAATAACGCCTTATTCGCCAACATGGATATATAGCCTAAGAACGAATGTCGTTAGAGTGAGCTCGTTAGCTTGTGAGGCGTGATCAGGTTTCTAAGTATTTTGGCTGTCGTTGATTATTTACATCTATGCATTTGCATCAATACATATCATATAGGTACGATGATGGAGCAACAGATCAATTAAAGGATGATTGGAAATCCAGAGATGGTGTAATAATATTCTCTCTAGGAGATGATGCAATGTGCTTTCTATTCAGATGATGGTGGATGATCTGAAGATGCAGATACTAACTTTTAATATATATCTTACCCAGACAAGCCCCGGTACATAACCTCTACTTTTCTGCAGTTTAAATTATATTTGTTGCATATGACAGGTGGATGTTAGAGCTGATCCTTGTGTGTGGATACCTCCTGGTGGGCTCTGCGAGGATTCCTTTACGCTGCGATCGTAGTTGTTATTTATAACTCTTATCAAATGCTTTTATAAATGAAAGTTTTATAATCTGTTGTCGTAGTTTATATATCAATACTTCATCATGTCATGATTAGATATTTATTTCCGCTGTAATTTTGATCACATGTTTATATTCCGCTGTTCAATTAAACTGTTTATAACTCTGATAATATGATTACATTCCGCTGTTATAATAATAAATATTATACTCTGATGTTGTATTAAAAGTGATGTAAGAAATGGTTAAGAATGATGTAAGCTTTATTTTCTTATTCGTTATCCTGATGAAAAATATGGATTTTCGGGTTCTCCCCTGGGGTGTGCCCGACGGAACCAGGTAATTTAGTGTCCTCCTTCGAGTGCTTAGTGTCTAATGGAAGACGAGCACTCCTGGGAGACATTAGATTAGACGGTTCTGCCACATTGAAAACGAGGGCAATTTGGACATTTTCCCTACCTTCTCTCTTCTCTAAATCGAGAAATGAATAAAATAATTAGTGTGATGTGTCTGAACAAATAACCACGAATTTACGGTGTCTTTGGGCAAATTCTCCATTTGGCGGTGTGTGCCAGCCAATTACAAGGTTTTTCGGTGTCCCTCCACAAAATTTGCCAATAATAAAATGCTATTATGACTTACGAAAACCCTGTTATACAATGAAGTTGACTCCAATAATCCTGATGGTATTTTTTTGCTACATGCCTATATTGCCATCGTGGACACGCACCTATGAGGCTATGGCAATGAAAAGCCTAAGTATGTGTTTGGTTGGAGGGTTGGATTGGATTGGGGTGGGTCGAACCTAGATTTAGAGGTGGGGTTCAGTTGGTTTCTCCAAATCGAGCGGATCGGCTCGACCCACTTCAACGTCGTCGCGACTCCGTTTTTCCCCTTCTCTCTCCCTTGGACGCGGGCGGGCCTGGCTGGGGCGGTAGCGGGCGGATGCGGGGTGCGGGACGGTGCTGGCCACCGGGGCGGGGTGGGGCGGCGCAAGATGTGGAGGCCGGACGCACGCAGGTCTGGTTTGGGTGCGCGGCGAGCGGACGTGGGATGCGGGGCAGGACGGTGCTGGCGCGAGATGCGGAGCCGGACGCGCGCGGTCCTAGTTGCGGCGCGGCGAGCGGATGCGGGGAGGTGCAGGCCACCGGGGCGGGCGGGCGCTAACTGCCGAGGCGGAGAGTTGGGGCCGCGCGGTGCTCTGCGCCTCTGGCTGGGCAACGACGAAAAATGGAAGATGGGTTGAAGCTGGCTAACAACTAGGTCCCACGTAAATAGCAAGTGACGGTGTTAAAGATGCCATCCATCCTAACCCACTCCGTCCCTCAAACCAAACAAAAATATAGAATTACTCCGACCCTCGAACCAAACGTAATATAGGTTCAATCCGACCCTTAAAACTAGAATGGATCCGACCCAACCCACATGACCCTTAAACCAAACACATGCTAACCCATCTTGTGTTGTCCTCACCCGGTCAGGCGAAATACAGCTAGTAGAGAAATGTATTCACAACTAAACGACATTCTCGTCGCTGTTACTAGCAATTAAGCTGCACCAAATCACGCGCTGAAGTCGCCGGTTGTTCGGCGGTCCGGCGCGGACAAATTACCCCCACCCCGCGCCGAACCAAACCCGGTGCCATCGATCGGGTCAATAAGTCACCGGTCGTCGTCGCTGCCGTCACCGTCGCCGGACGAGCTGGTCGAGCGGGCAAACAACGCCGGCAGGTGAGTGGTTGGCTGGCTGCGCCAGGACCAGGAGGAAGAGACTCCTATCCTCCGAGCCGAGTCACCAACAGCACAGTGCCCGTCAGCCACTCGACAGAGATCGGATGCTTCTGTCCCTGCCGAGATTTGGGATCAGGCAGGCAAGCAGGCACGTACGCGCAGCGGCATTGGGCTGATC
Organism: Miscanthus floridulus; assembly: GCF_019320115.1. Taxonomy (NCBI): domain Eukaryota; kingdom Viridiplantae; phylum Streptophyta; class Magnoliopsida; order Poales; family Poaceae; genus Miscanthus; species Miscanthus floridulus. Next base: position 130,557,461 of record NC_089586.1, read on the forward strand.
TCTTGCTGCAGGAGCAGGGCGGGCACACCGCACACAGCTGGAGGGAAATGGCGCCATTAGCTCAGCTCCACTGCTCAATACTCATGTGCCCCCTTAAGTGCGTCCACGTCAGGCTCACAGTGTTGAGGGGTGAAATTGGCCCACTGTCCTGCATGTAATGGGACCATGATAGTAGTCTCCCCCACCTTTTTTTACCACGCTGAAGAATTCTGGGAAATGCAGGGAAGGGATGCTGTCTCTCCGCTCTCCCTATCTGGAAAAAAAATTCAGAAGCTGCAATACGGCAGTAACAATGTGCAACAACTGCAAATTTGCTGTTCAATATCCTGAAGACCGGCTTGTAGGTTGGGCATATAAACCTTTTCAGATAGTAAGTTCAGAAGCCCAATTGTAGTTCACGTAATTTGGGTATTAGGTCCGGATATCTGTTTACTTTTAACCGATACAGTGGAACACTATGTGCTATTTAGTATTTCGTGATAAAACTGATTGTGCTATTTTCTAATGTCAATTGTGATGTCATTAGGACCTACTGATCTATGATGCAGTGCTCGTGTTTTTTTTCTCTAAAACGCTATTACAATCTATGGTTTATATTGCTTAAACTTGCAAATATAGTTCTAATTTTTTATATATAAATATTCTTATCGTTTTGTTGATTTCGGATAGTTGATAGTTCGGGAATACTCGAATCAAAATCCAAAATTTTGGATACTATTTTCTCGATAAATTATGAGTATTGAAAACCTGACCTTCTTAGAACTTGAGTTACCTGACCTGAATTTTTAAGGTAACCCAAATGCCCACACTCACCGGCTTATTAAGCTCTCCCAGCCGGCATTGATGCTATGCTGCAACTTGATCGACGGTACGGTATCCTGCAACTGCGAGATTTGAGATGGGCAGAGAGCAGTGTCGAGATATAGTCCCTATAGGCTTGTCTTATGAACCGTACTATTTCAACGAAACAAATAGTGTTTTTTTCTCCCAAAAAATCAGCGAACAATATTTTCACCCATGACTTTTCGGTAAAGCCATAAATAAAGTTGAGTGACAGGTGCGCGCACGGACTCCAGCAGTGCATGGCCACACTGCCTGTGGCCTGCGCCTGGTCCCCCCAGTGGCAGTGCCGCTCTCGCCTCAGCTCATGTGACCATGCTCCATGCATGCCTTGGCAAAGCGAGACCCCTCCCTCCTCCTTCCATGATGAGCTGAGGCAGGCAGGCAGGCGAGCTGAGGCTGCTGCTGGTGCCGCTGGGCGGCTGGGCCAAGCTTTTCATCGTCTATTCGGCTTCCTCAGCGGCAGACAGCGGGTGACCCCAAAGCTTCACGGGCCGCCCTGCTTAGCTTAGCTGGCTGGGACTGAGATTATGCAGTAAACAGACTGGCCTTGCGTTGTTTGCCGCCGGATTAGTAGTTTATCAAAGTGTGACGTGTCCTTGCTTCAGTTCAGGGGAACTGTGCAGGGCTTCAGGCAGCTAGCATGTCTGATGTACTCTCTCTCTCTCTCTCTCTGGAAAGGAAGGCTGTTGCTGCGCCATGATACGATGCTGTGATGCGGTCGTAGTGGTATCTCTTGATGTCTTATGATGATGATGATGATAGCTTACCTGCTTTTTTCTTAGCAATTGATAACTTACCTGCTGACTATGCCAAGTTCAGTAACGAGTCTGTGGGCTGATTTCATTACGAAAACGAAAAAGGGCCTTTTGTGGGCTCTATGCTGGGCCTTACAATCCAGCGACGTGGATGGGGTAGGGCCTGTCCTTTTAGAATTCCAGAGCATCTTGCACGCCCTGTCCGTTGCATTCATCAGGCCCATAAATTCAGCGTTTCAGCATTCAGATACTCCGAGCATCCGATCCACCGACGCCAAGCCAACATCTGTTTGGATTATTGCCAGCTGTTTGGATGGACGGTGATCATAGCAAGCCGAGCCAAGGTCTGTTTGAATTACTACCGCAGCAAGATATTGTTGGGATGTCGTCGAATTCACTTTAATCCATATGTGTTCTACGACCATACGTGAAAATCGGCTTCAGGAATGTGAATCTCTCGCTTCTGGATTACTATTGCCATGCTATTGAGAGTTTTTTTTATGCAGCTTGGTTCGGTTTTTCTACAATATCCAATTTTCAGATCCCTTTTCCTAAAAGAATTTTCTCAATCCTTCAAAATCTCTCCTCTCGCCCTCAAATGCAGATCTGGTAGCATTTTTTTTTTCTCAATCCCCTTTCCTACCTTCTCACTCACTAGCATATGGGCCCCATGTTGCCTTACACCACGCGCGAGCACCGCGATGCCACCGCACCGAGCTCGACACTGGTTCGGCCAGGCACGCGGGCTGGCCACCGCCGCTCCGCTCCGCTCACAAGTGTTACATTTTTTCTAAATCCCTCTTTCCTACCTTCTCACTCACCGCCGGGCACGCGGGTTGGCCACCGCCGCTCCGTTGCGCCAGGCACGCGAGTTGGCCGCCGCTCGTCCGCTCATTGCCGCGACAAAGGGAGAGGATGCTGCAGTAGAGGGAGAAGAAAGAGAGAGAGAGAGAGAGAGAGAGAGAGCCACTGTCCAAAGGGACGGATTGCTTTGTTAATTTGCTGCAGAGCATCTCCCCTATCTCCTTTAGTTTTGTTTTCTTAATCTCCTATATCATAATTTTAGGGAAGGGAAATTCTCAATCTAGTGGAGATGCTGTAATGTTAGATTTAGGCCTGTAAGTAGGAGACCTCAAGCAAAGTGCAGCGTGGATTGCTCCCTAATGGGCTGCGTCGTCCGGTTAATTGGACTTTAATTTAGTCGATATTCTTTGAATTTTGTTACTAGTGGATGTATCATGCGCATCCAGATCCAGTGTATTAACGTTAATGGACTTGGCAGAGCAGTGCATGCGTGTTTCACAATATATACTCCAGAGCAGCTGAAATTAATTTCAAATCCAGATTGAATTTGCAGCATCTAAATGCCAATTACTCCTACTTCTTAGTTCATATAACTACACAAGTTCTTAACCCGCATCGCAATTATACAGCGACGGCACCCCGCCGCCCGCACGCAGCACAGGCCTCGTGACCCCCCACACCGTCTCCATCCTCGCGCGGCGGCCCGATCCACCTCCCTCTCCCTCCTCCAGCTTCAAAACAAAAAGGGTCCAAACCAGGCTACCGTTACAGCTGCACGGCCCAACGGCTACTCCCATTTCAAATCCCTTCCCCTTCTCCCCGTCCTCCCTCTACTCTCCACAGCGCTCCCTCCATCTTTCGCCGCGTCCGCTTCCTCTCCACGGGCTTCCGCGAACCCTAGAGCTCGCCCGTCCGCGGAGTGCAGGCTCACCAGCCGACCAGCGGATCCCCAGATCGCACCTCCTCCCGTAACCCTAGCTCGGCTGATCCTGATCCCCCCACCGATGGCGCCGCCGCCCACCCCGCCTCTGCGGCCGGCGCCGACGCCGACGCCTCAGGCCGCGACCGCGACTCCCCTCAGGACGCCCGCGTCCAAGCACCGCCTCCACTTCCCCGCCGCCACCCCGAGGAACGCCAACAACGGCGGCGGCGCCACGGAGCACCCGGTCGAGGTGATCGGCCGCATCCGGAACCTCGCCTCGGGTGCCACGTCCGCGCTGGAGATCGCGGGCGGCGGGACGGCCGTGCGCGTGCGCGGTGACGCGGGCGGGTGCCGCGATTTCACCCTCGACGGCGTCTCCGTGTCCGAGGAGGAGGACCTAGAGGGGTTCTACCGCCGGTTCGTGCGCTCCAGGATCCAGGGCGTCCGGGTCGGGGCCAAGTGCACCGTCATGGTCTACGGGCCCACGGGGTCCGGGAAGAGCCACACCATGTTCGGCTGCGCCAACGCCAAGCAGCCCGGGATCGTGTACCGCGCCCTCAGGGACATCCTGGAGGGAGGAGGCGGCGGAGGCGATTCCGCCGAGGATGACGCCGGGTTTGATGCCGGCCTCTTCGTCCAGGTCGCGGTGCTGGAGATCTACAACGAGGAGATCTACGATTTGCTCGCGGGAAGCGGGGCCACTGCTAAAGGAAACACCCCCAAGGTGATTTACGCTGGTTATTGTCACATGGCACGCTCTAGTCTGCTGATTATGTGCTTGCAAATTTTCAACTGTGATGTGGTTGCAAATGTGAATTCTTATTGCATGGTACTGGTATACTTTATTAGGAATTTGCTTAAGAATAAGTAATTTGTGGTTTTGAGTGCGACATAGTGAATCTAAGCTGAAACAGGTACTGTGATTTTAACCCTGATAAACCAAAATATTTTGTATTAGGCGCTATACTTAGGTACTACTACTACTAGTAGTATTTTCTTGGGATTCAGCTGGTAAGTCACACGAACTGATAAGAAGTGCTCAAAAGACATAACATGAATTAAACAGAAAAGACCTTAAAGTGTCATAGATACTTTTCACGTGCTGTGATTTATTCTGTTGCTTATGTTGCTGTAAATGTGAGTTCCTATGCCACCAGTATTTCAGATCATTAATTACGGACCGAGAAGGTGGGTACCATCTTCTTGCTTTTTTGCGTGTGTGTTTTGTGTGGGTTTCTTGTCATTCGATCGTTGTGATTTTTAAATATGATTAACTATAAGCTCAATATTAGGTCATTGTGATGTTTAAATATGTTAATGCGCTTTCTAACCCGAGTCAAGCAATGCCGGAATTTTATCCACCAAAAACAGATTGTCATTTGGCCTCAAATTGTAATGTTTTATTGGGGATTGTAGCTCGAACGTCCCAGGTCTTAATTAGGAAGTGCTGACGAGTTATAATTTGAAATATGAGAGCAAATCTCATGATTACCAACGTTGCCATTCGTTGTTCTTGGTGACTGTCACTGTAAATTTATGAATTGATGTAAATCAGTGTATTATTGAAGCCTCACAGTTCTGTATCTATGCACAGGTGAGACTGGAAGTAATGGGGAAAAAAGCAAAGAACGCAACTTATATATCTGGAAATGAAGCTGGGAAGATATCAAGAGAAGTTTCTAAGGTGGAAAAGCGAAGAACTGTGAAGAGCACACTTTGCAATGAGAGAAGTTCGCGAAGCCATTGCATGGTTTGTTGCGTTCAGCCACCAGCACTTTGAGCATTCATTTTTTTAAACTAAGCTTTTTACGAGCTATGCATTGCATCTGTAGATTATCCTGGATGTCCCATCTGTGGGAGGAAGGTTAATGCTTGTGGACATGGCTGGTTCTGAAAACATAGAAGCAGCAGGACAAACAGGATTTGAAGCCAAAATGCAGGTGTGTTATGCAACTGATTCCTGTATGTTTGTAGCATCTAGCATCCATGTGTTCCAAGCTTCCAATTGCACTCTGAACAATGGCTTTCAAGTAGTTGCTCTGTGTATTTAATAGATAGTTTCACACTGATCTTGCGACATGAATTGTACCACTGTCAAAAGCCTATAATATTTTATTACATGTGCGGTCTATAATGTTGCCAATTTTTCCACAGACAGCAAAAATTAACCAAGGGAACACTGCTTTGAAGCGAGTGGTTGAATCCATTGCTAATGGTGATTCCCATGTTCCATTTAGGGACAGCAAGCTCACAATGCTACTACAGGTACACTACAAAAAATTACATTTATTGATACAGCCTCTCTCTAACGATGACCTAAATATCTTGTATTTCAGGATTCATTTGAAGATGACAAATCAAAAATCCTGATGATTCTGTGTGCTAGTCCTGACCCAAAAGAACTGCACAAGACAGTTTCTACTTTGGAATATGGTGCAAAGGCAAAGTGTATTATCCGTGCTGCTCATGCCGCAACACCTAGGGACAAAATGAGCTCTGAGGAGTCATCTGCGATGCTCAATTCCAGAATTGTTGCGATGAACCAGTTCATCCACAAGCTTCAAAAGGAGAACAAATTGAGGGAGAAAGAGCGCAATGAGGCCCAGAATGTGCTAAGGCTGAAGGAAGAGGAGCTAGCACAACTGAAAACAAAGCTCAAGCTGATAGAAGGGCAAGAAATGGAGAAAACCAGGTCATTGAGGAGTGAACTCATGAAGATGGAAGAAGCGATGCTTAAGCAGCAGCAAGAGCTCACTGCACTAAGACAGCGACTGCAGGAGGTTGAGCGTGAAAAGGCTGATGGTTCTCAGCTAGTGCAGCAGGATATCTTTGGAGGTAGATTGCTGGCACGGCTATCAGAGATGCCTGCAGGCCTTGATCAATCAATGGCAATGTCCATGTCTATGGACTTGGATACGGGAGATCAGTCAGCCATGCAAGATGTCAAGGTAATAAAGGAGGATACTCGCCAGCAGGGCCACATATGGAATCAAATAGCCACAGCAGCAAGTGCTTGCACAGGGTCTGTGGTGCAAGAAGATGATGTCAGGCTGTCCGGGTATCCTGAAAAGACTGTCCTCAGCACTGTGTTTGAGGAGGGAGATGAAGAGGATGCAGAGAAGGAATGTGGTCTTCAAGAGGAGGTACGCAAGGAGGTTGTAGAGGAGAACTTTAAGGTGGACATAACACAACATACACTTTCTGAGCCAGATGATCCTGCAACAAGGAAGCATCGGATTGAGAACATATTCAGGCTCTGTGGCAATCATCGTGAAATAGCTAAGAAACCAAAGGTCCAGTCACCAGCAAAGGAAATGTTCTGGAATGAGAACAAGTCTCCAGCGAAGCAAGTGTATGGGGATCAGAACAAATCACCGGCAAACCAAGCAAAGGAAATGTTCTGGAATGAGAACAAGTCTCCAGCGAAGCAAGTGTTCGGGGATCAGAACAAATCACCGGCAAACCAAACTTTTGGAGATGAAAACAAGGAGCCGTCGGCATGGGGAGCTATAGAGAACCCCATGTGCGATGTCAGAGTGGCTGACAGCCCAGTGTCTTCTCAACTTTCTCCAATCGTATGCCAAGTTGTGGATGCACCATTATCGGATCAACTGAATACATGCAGTGCAGTGGAAGAGAGTGATCCCAACAAGGAGAACAGCCTTGCTGGACAGAAGGATGGTGGCCTCTTGGAAGTTTACATAAAATGGGAGTCTGGCAGCCTGATCAAAGGGCTGAAGCTACTGCGCAACTCATGCCTTTCAGATCTGAGGAAGCTAATAGAGGCTCACTTTCAAGAAGTAGGCAGCAAACAGCAGCAGCATCAGTTCACCTTCCTTCTCCTCGGGGTACGTCACTCCTCTCTATCCATGCCATGCTTTCACCCAAGTGTTCTGTGCTACCTGTTTCTCATCACAATGGCGCTCATTTATCACCATATACTATCTTGGGGAAATGAAACCCTGCAACAATAGAGAAATGAACATCTTGCCAACGATTTTGAAATAAAAAAAGTAGCCCATTTATTTGAACTTTTGTTTATCATTCTGGAAGAAAATCCGACTTTTGCAAACAACTCATTGATAAGAAAACCATGGAGAATAGCGATAAATGCACTGATAATAGCCTGCTTATATCACCAGGAAAGTACTGACAATAGCGCAAAATTGGTGGTTGATTGGTGCAGGATCCGTCCGGTGCTCCGGTGTCCAGGGACAAGGAAGCTTCGGTGCAGATAAGCAGGCTGCCTCACTGGAACAACCAGCCGGACAGCTACCTCGCGTGCCTGCGCGCGGCCAAGAAGCCGGCTGCGGACCACTTGCCCTTCAGCCTGCTGGACAGCAAGCTGAACACGGTCAACCAGATGAGCTCACCCAACAAGATCAACCAGATGAGCCCCAACTACATCCAGGAGCTGAGAGCTTGAGCTCCGGGTGGCATCTGTCGTTGCTCGTCTCGTGGCCACATGACTGGTGTATCTTCTATGTATGATCGATCGACTATGTTCTTTGTAAGATTGATTGCTAGTCTGGTTTCTTTAGCCGGAACTACTACCACCCGTGACCAAGATTAGTTGTAATTTCAATTATGAGATGGCATCGCTCAAATGCCACCACCTATCGATTCTTGTGTGAGCTACATTTCCTTTTCCTCTTTGGCCGCGAGAAAAAAAGACTTTGGTCGTTGGAGAGCTGGAGGCGTGGGGGCTCTGGTCTGCAGTACTCTGTAGTCTGTACACTTGTACAGGACGCCGCGGGCGAGCCCGTGCCGTGGTTGTTGACGCCCAGTGCCAGTCCCCAATCATGAGCGCTGGCCGTGCTTTGCCAGTTTGCCGGGCGAAAAAGGGTTACAGGCACGCGTCTCCCAGCGCCAGCGGGGGAGGATGTTATCAAATTTGTCCCTCCTGTTATCTCGTTCTCGTTGTTAATTTTGTGGTTCCACTATTGTGATTTTGCTCTCGTCGTCTTTTTTTTATATAAAAAAAGAAGAATCTAAGCCGTCTCTTCCAAGTTCAGTTTTGAATATTTTAGTCCTTGCAAATCTATTCATATTCCATTTCAGTAAGACATATACCTCATTACTCTACAATGCACTAACACGGTTTTAGAGTCTGACTGAGGATGCCTCGGTGGTGGCTATGGTATGTCGCAGGGTGTGAAGAGTAGTGCCCCCACCCAGTTCAGGAAAACATGCGCCATTTTCGTTTGAGATTGTTTGGCTTATATGCCATGGCTGAAAGTAACGTTGGTTGGATTTATGTAAGAGAAAAATACTGATAAGTCATAGTTTATAAGCTAAATACGACCGAGCGATCTGGCTGATGGTCGAGAACAAGGCCAGGAGCTCGGCGGAAGAAGCCAAAAAACTGGAGGAGCTCGACACCAACCTGGAGAAATAGCCTTTTGGCCTGCCTCCGCAGGAGAAATGGCAGGACAGTCGGCCTTGGCCTCTAGAAACTCTGCTTGCAGATGCTGTGGCATCAGCACTGAAAAATTCAGAGAGCCTGCTCTGTACAATCTACAGTGTCTTGTTTATTCCTGCACTTATAAATTTTCCTAGCCGGTTTGTGTTGCCGGGTTATCTTGAAACTCTAGAACATCTATGCCTGATTGACACTCCTGTACTGCGTTGGCATAAACCTCCATTCTGGAGTTGTAATTCGCCGGTTATTGTTTTCTCTTTGCGCCCAAAGATCTGGTTTAAGGCCTAACTATGCCTGCCAAGAAAATTGGTTACGACCAGTATTAGGGATACTTCAAAGAAAGAAGCCGATGGCCACGAACGCTAACTCGCCCGGATGGTCAAGAACGTATTTTGGTCTCGCCCGACCCTGAAGGTACGGGCTCTGTCTCGCCCGACCCCGAGGGCGTGGGCTCTATCTCGCCCGAACCCTCAGGTGCGGGCCTCGTCCCGCCAGACCCCTCGGGCGCGGTCTTCGCCTCGCTCGGCCCCGAGGGGGCGGGCTCCGTGTCGCTTGACCCTGAGGGCGCAGACCTCCGTCACGCCAGACCCGAGGATGCGGGCTCCGTCTTGTCCGACCCCGAGGGCGCGGGGACTTTGTTTCGCTAGACCCCTCGAGGGAGGATTCCGCCTCACCCGACGGGGGTCCGTACCGCCTCCAACCACTACGGATCTGAGAGTACGGACCCAAGGTCAAACTCCTGACGGTGGAAAGGTAGTAGGCGCGTCTTGACGTGACTCGTGGCCACGACAGGCCATACCTAAGGACTCACGTCGCTAACAGTGTCAGGCGTGCCGGCGCTATGCTACCTAATCCCCGTACGACTTCCGACGGGGGTGTCTGCTAACCATGACGCCCATCGGGACGGAATGGAGCGCCACGACTGGCTGACGACGTCCTCGTATAACGCCAGTGATGAACAGAGCCACGACGTGAAGCCGTCTCCATCGTCATCTACAGGGCTGGCAGGACCTGCGTAAAGGGGATGATGGGCGTCACGACCTCGGAAGCCTTCTTCCTCCTCGCTTTTCTCTCTCTCTCTCTTTCTCTCGTGTAACCTGCGTCTTCCCCTTCATCTATAAAAGGGAAAGCAGGACGCCCCACGAAGGGCATGCAACAAGGCAACGGCTCAACGCTGAATGGAACTGAGTTCAACTAGACTCAACTCCATTCGATCCTTCCATCAAAGACTTGGGACCTCCCCCCCCTCTCTCTCTCTCCTGTTTATCACCCCTACTACAAACAAGTGCTGGTAACACGAGCAGCCTTGAACTGGACGTAGGGACATTCCACCCAAATCAGTATAAACCCTTGCGTCCTCCGAGCACACCATCCGGGTCAGACGTGCAAACACAAATTTATTAGTCGGAGATTCGAAACACCGACATTGGCGCGTCAGGTAGGGGCCTTTTGCGCATTTCATCGTCCGCAATAGGCCATGGATGGCTAGCCACGACGTGAGTTGGGTCTCGGGCGCGCACATGCGCTTTGGGAGCCTGGATTTCTTCATCACCGCGGAGGGAGAGCTGGCGCGGGCTCCCATCCCCGTTCAACTTCTTCGATCCACCGGCCTCGACGCAACCGTCGAGGCCCTCGAGGAGCTGTAGCTGCACGCCCTAGAGGCCCGTGCCCCCAGGAGCGACCAGCTCCTCAGCTTTGATTATGGGAGGCTGGAGTGCCAGCTCGACGCCTTCCTACGCTGCCTCACCTTCTCGTTCGCCAACGCCATGACGCAGCTTGTCGGAGGGGAACCGCTCTCCCTGGGATACCTCACCCGGAGCGCCCCGACAACGTTGCCGTTTGGTCTGTGCATCATAAACAGATTTGTTGACAATTTCTACAAAGAAACGCCTATTATCAGCTTCGTCTATATCTAATTGTCCATGCATCAAAACTCTCAACAGTGGATATTTCTGAATAACTTTATTATCACGTGTTTTGGTGTATGACAATAAACACTAGTTCTGAAACTCCTCTATAGCCTTACTAATAACATCTTTATCCTCATCAGGTAAGTCTTCATAAGGTACCATAAGAATGTCCTTGTTATTATGAACCGTCATGACGATTGTGGTCCCACTGGGCATGCCAAAAAGTGCGTTGACACGAAAATATGGTGATATGATCAACACACAGCAAGCCGGAAGATCTGAGTGGAACGACCTAGAGATCTGCTTGGCTTCAATATAGAACCAGCCGATTCTAAAAACCCAATGACGTACCAGTCAATTTGACCTGCAATTGACAAGGAGAGAAAATCTTATCAGTAATTTAAGGTGGAATATATCGGTGTTGCACCAAACAGTTCCAAATGTACGGCTAGATAGCCGATTCAATGAGGCTATCGACTAAATAGTCGATATCCAGCGTATCTATAAAATGAAGAACTTTAAATCAAGGTTTATCGGCTAATATTAAACGATAATGGTACGAATCAAAATAACCGATGCTCATGGAACATCAAAAAACATCATCGGCTAAATGGAACATGATCAATATGAAGCGTCGAGCCGATAAGTTTGATGAAAAAGAGTATGACATACGAAAAAATCGACTGTCTAATATAAATGAACCTACAAATAGTTTGAATCTAATCTATTATCATCAATAGTGAGGTTCGATCGGATCGATGCAGCTATGATAATGATAACAACTAAAGCCAAAGAATCTATAAAACCATCTATATGTTGACAGATTCATGAAAACATGCTATATGCGTAAGAGTATAGGCAAATCAACTAAAATAGTCGATGCAAGCATAGCAAACAAACAGAGTACATATCTCGATCATGAACAAAACCACTAATCAATAATTTCTAATCTAAAGTCTTACCAGTGAGATTCGACCGGATCGATGCAACTGTGGTAGTGTCATTAGATTATATCTCATTAACTAGTGAGTTTATTCAAGATTGAAACATGTCTTTGGATGCATACTATATTTGATTGGAATAGAGATAAAACAACTGGTCTAGCAGAATTAAGTCATCAATTATGAGATTTAAAGCGTGCCAGATCAAAGGACGACTAATTAAGACGATGTGATGCCGATCTATCTCTATCTTAATCAGGTGATTTATTATAATTAATAAAATATTAATTATAACAAGATCGATAACTGGTGAATCAACTAAAAACAGCAAAAAAATCTTACTAATCTTAGTAGATTCGATAACTGGTGATATTGTATTAAACAACAAGTTATTTAACATAAGATCGATAACTTTGATCTATATTATGATTCGTAAGAGATCAATCAGCTGATGCAGCCTTACAAATTATGATATAGATCGATAACTAACTTAAATTATGACTCATAAAAGACTAATCAGTTGATGCAGCTTTACAAGCACAATATAAGTCGTGCAAGCTGAAGGTCGATCTGTCGATGCAGCCCTGTTTGTTGAAGAACTCGCCGCCATCTATAGTACTCCTACTCTTAATGCGATGGCGAAAGCCGAAAATATTGTATTGATTGAATGTTCATCTTTTTTACAATAACCAGGGTTAAATATTTATATTCGGAACCTAAACATGAATCCTACTTAAATACGACTCATTACAATTCTTGGAATAAAAGAAAACTTTCTAACTTAATAATAACTTGGACCCTAATTTTCTTTATTTGTAGAGTTTGATACATCTTCCTGGAGCCACTCAAGTATAGCTCATTGACACCGTCTGCTGACGCCATCCATAAAATAGCCGATTTTGACATCACATTTAAATCAGCTGATACCGGATTCACATTTAATCGATTCCTTGATGGCACAATCCTGGAAGCTTTGAGTTCCCGCGTTCTTCTTCCCAAATTTTGGTGTAAACAGTTTGTTATGCCTACATCGGATATTTTAGCCAATTGCCTATGCTCTCACACATATAGCATGTTTTTATGAATCTGTTGACATAAAGATGGTTTTATAAATGCTTTGGCTTTAATTTGTTATCATTATCATAACTGCATCGATTCGATCGAACCTTATTATCATAACTTAAAATGTCTAGTGCAACACCGATATATTTCACCTTAAACTACTGATTATTCTCTCCTTATCAATTGCAGTCTCAAATTGACTGGCACGCCTTTGGTCCCAAAACCGACCATTCTTGTGTTGAAGCTAAGCAGATCTTCGGGTTCACTCCGTCAAGATCATCCGGCTTTCTGTGTGTTGATCACATCGTCATATTTTTGTGTCAACAGCGAGGCTTCTGCCCAGAATCCGGTGACGTTGGCGTAGAAGCACGAGGCTCAGAAGCGACGCCCCAAGGAGGTATGTGGCACCCAAGGCGCCACCGTCGTCCGCCCAGCCGAAACCGGGCTGAGCTTTCGCCCAGAACCCGTGCGACTACCGCCGGTTCACCATGAGCCCCGCCGTACCAGCCCCCGGTGCGCTGACCATCCACTTGGCTCCACGGACGGGATGGGCTGACCGGGGCCAGAGCCATGGCCGGCAGACCTGACCCCCACGCGAGTCTAGCCCCGTGGCCGGTGACAGTCGCGGCACAGACGTTGGCACTGCGTGGATCCAGGCTCAGGGCGAGCAGCGGTAGCTGGATCTGGTGACAGCGTGGCACCTGACGGTGGACGCCGGCCCCGAGACCGGTGGCCCCCCCTGTTATCTCGTTCTCGTTGTTAATTTTGTGGTTCCACTATTGTGATTTTGCTCTCGTCGTCTTTTTTTATATAAAAAAAGAAGAATCTAAGCCGTCTCTTCCAAGTTCAGTTTTGAATATTTTAGTCCTTGCAAATCTATTCATATTCCATTTCAGTAAGACATATACCTCATTACTCTACAATGCACTAACACGGTTTTAGAGTCTGACTGAGGATGCCTCGGTGGTGGCTATGGTATGTCGCAGGGTGTGAAGAGTAGTGCCCCACCCAGTTCAGGAAAACATGCGCCATTTTCGTTTGAGATTGTTTGGCTTATATGCCATGGCTGAAAGTAACGTTGGTTGGATTTATGTAAGAGAAAAATACTGATAAGTCATAGTTTATAAGCTAAATACGACCGAGCGATCTGGCTGATGGTCGAGAACAAGGCCAGGAGCTCGGCGGAAGAAGCCAAAAAACTGGAGGAGCTCGACACCAACCTGGAGAAATAGCCTTTTGGCCTGCCTCCGCAGGAGAAATGGCAGGACAGTCGGCCTTGGCCTCTAGAAACTCTGCTTGCAGATGCTGTGGCATCAGCACTGAAAAATTCAGAGAGCCTGCTCTGTACAATCTACAGTGTCTTGTTTATTCCTGCACTTATAAATTTTCCTAGCCGGTTTGTGTTGCCGGGTTATCTTGAAACTCTAGAACATCTATGCCTGATTGACACTCCTGTACTGCGTTGGCATAAACCTCCATTCTGGAGTTGTAATTCGCCGGTTATTGTTTTCTCTTTGCGCCCAAAGATCTGGTTTAAGGCCTAACTATGCCTGCCAAGAAAATTGGTTACGACCAGTATTAGGGATACTTCAAAGAAAGAAGCCGATGGCCACGAACGCTAACTCGCCCGGATGGTCAAGAACGTATTTTGGTCTCGCCCGACCCTGAAGGTACGGGCTCTGTCTCGCCCGACCCCGAGGGCGTGGGCTCTATCTCGCCCGAACCCTCAGGTGCGGGCCTCGTCCCGCCAGACCCCTCGGGCGCGGTCTTCGCCTCGCTCGGCCCCGAGGGGGCGGGCTCCGTGTCGCTTGACCCTGAGGGCGCAGACCTCCGTCACGCCAGACCCGAGGATGCGGGCTCCGTCTTGTCCGACCCCGAGGGCGCGGGGACTTTGTTTCGCTAGACCCCTCGAGGGAGGATTCCGCCTCACCCGACGGGGGTCTGTACCGCCTCCAACCACTACGGATCTGAGAGTACGGACCCAAGGTCAAACTCCTGATGGTGGAAAGGTAGTAGGCACGTCTTGACGTGACTCGTGGCCACGACGGGCCATACCTAAGGACTCACGTCGCTAATAGTGTCAGGCGTGCCGGCGCTATGCTACCTAATCCCCGTACGACTTCCGACGGGGGTGTCTGCTAACCATGACGCCCATCGGGACGGAATGGAGCGCCACGACCGGCTGACAACGTCCTCGTATAACGCCAGTGATGAACAGAGCCACGACGTGAAGCCGTCTCCATCATCATCTACAGGGCTGGCAGGACCTGCGTAAAGGGGATGATGGGCGTCACGACCTCGGAAGCCTTCTTCCTCCTCGCTTTTCTCTCTCTCTCTCTCTCTTTCTCTCGTGTAACCTGCGTCTTCCCCTTCATCTATAAAAGGGAAAGCAGGACGCCCCACGAAGGGCATGCAACAAGGCAACGGCTCAACGCTGAATGGAACTGAGTTCAACTAGACTCAACTCCATTCGATCCTTCCATCAAAGACTTGGGACCTCCCCCCCTCTCTCTCTCTCCTATTTATCACCCCTACTACAAATAAGTGCTGGTAACACGAGCAGCCTTGAACTGGACGTAGGGACATTCCACCCAAATCAGTATAAACCCTTGCGTCCTCCGAGCACACCATCCGGGTCAGATGCGCAAACACAAATTTATTAGTCGGCGATTCGAAACACCGACGTTGGCGCGTTAGGTAGGGGCCTTTTGCGCATTTCATCGTCCGCAACAGGCCATGGATGGCTAGCCACGGCGTGAGTTGGGTCTCGGGCGCGCACATGCGCTTTGGGAGCCTGGATTTCTTCATCACCGCGGAGGGAGAGCTGGCGTGGGCTCCCATCCCCGTTCAACTTCTTCGATCCACCGGCCTCGACGCAACCGTCGAGGCCCTCGAGGAGCTGTAGCTGCACGCCCTAGAGGCCCGTGCCCCCAGGAGCGACCAGCTCCTCAGCTTTGATTATGGGAGGCTAGAGCGCCAGCTCGACGCCTTCCTATGCTGCCTCACCTTCTCGTTCGCCAACGCCATGACGCAGCTTGTCGGAGGGGAACCGCTCTCCCTAGGATACCTCACCCGGAGTGCCCCGACAACGTTCCCGTTTGGTCTGTGCAACGCCACAAGGACCATTGGTCACCTCACGGCGCAACGCATGCTCCCGTCCCCCATGAACGATGAATTCATGGGTTTGATGGACTATGTCGTGGAATGTTTCCACGACCTTCTCGTGGGAGATTCAAAGATGATCTTTGACTCTGACTCTAGCAGGGGAAGCCATCACCCCTAGTGAGAATGCTTCATGGTAGGCACCCCCGATGGGTGCGTCGAAAGCATCCACGAGGGAGAGGCTACTCCAACGAATGACCCCAACGATGATGTTGAGAGAGATGCAGGGGCCCCGCCTCGCCTACGGGTAGAGCAGCTGAGGGCACGGCACAAGGAGATCGAGGATGCGCGACTCCAGCTAGAGCAGGAGTGTGTGGTGCTCGAGCGCGAGATCGAGCACCGCAGATACAGTGGCCGTGCACGTGCCATCGCCCACGACGTAAACCGGAGGCTCATCGAGGACGGCGGAGGCCTCCCGCACTTTGCTCGGGCAAGCCAGTACATAGCTGCCCCGGTGGCCTTGCTCCGAGGGCTCCCAGAGCCTATGACACCTGAAGACCATCGAGCCCATCACGAGATCCGCACGCTACTCGAGAGCGCGGCGGTACAGCAGGCGAAAAGCTCGTTGTCTCGGCGATGCGAGCTCGAGGCCAGTTAGCGCATGTCTTCGGGATGACATGGCTGGGACATATCCATCCACCAGGTGCCGCACGACGGTGGAGGGCTTACCATGGTCCCGGTGCATGAGCGTCTCGGCCCCAACTGTGACGCACGTAACACCCTAGACGCCCGTAGGCGCGGATGGGGGGACAAGAGAGAGGAGGCCGGCCATGGCTACCACCCTCATCACAGTGGACGCTATGATAGCAGCGAGGACCAGAGCCCAAGCCCCGATCTACTGGGGCCCCGGGCTTTCGGTCGACACATCCTCAACGTGGCTTTCCCGCCGTGGTATCGACCACCGACCAACATCTCGAAATACTCTAGGGAACCAAACCCTGGCCTGTGGCTCAAGGATTACCGGCTTGCTTGTCAAGCTGGCGGTGCGGAAAGTGGTTACTTCATTATCCACAACCTCCCCTTGTTCTTGGCCGATTCGGCATGAATATGGCTGGAGCACCTTCCACCCAACCAGATTCATAGCTGGGCGGACCTAAAGGAGATCTTCGTGGGAAATTTCTAGGGCACCTGCACATGCCCTGGGAACCCCTAGGATTTGCACACATGTCATGATCTTCATTTGCTTCACCACTTAGAAATGTGCTACCTATCTCATAATCACTTTGATAAACTAGGTTAGCACTTAGGGTTTCATCAATTCACCAAAACCAAACTAGAGCTTTCAATCTCCCCCTTTTTGGTAATTGATGACAACCCTTTCACAAAGATATGAATTAAAATTCAATTGAATCCATGTTGCTTGTCCAAGCATATTTACTATGTGTAAAAGGATATGGACAAGTTTCATGAACCCCAAATGATAGCAATTGTTCCCCCTACCTACGTCTGGCACATTATGCTTGGATCCACGTCGATACTAATGAGAAGAAGAGGGACCATTTCTATCGCGGCCTCTCTTACAGTCAGCACAAGGAGCTGTATACAGGAAACTATCAGACTTTTGATACTATGATGAATGCTGCTATTGCTATGAAAGGACTTTAGAGTGACTCTCAAGTTGAGTGGAAGCACAAGCGAGTGATTATTGGGTCTTCTAATCACCCATAGGCTCAGAAGGTGCAGGTTGTTAGGAGGATGTCCTATCCCTCCCCGGGTGGACAACCGTCCTATTAGCCTCAACAAACCTACCAGGCACCTTTCACTCAGTACCATGCACCTACTTAGCAGGTGCAACAACAGCAGGTTCCGCCTCATCTAGGATAGGGGAACAAGTCTGATGCTTATTTCAAGTGTGGCAAGGAAGGCCACTATGGTCGGGAGTGTCCACAGAACTAGCCTACGCAGTCTTTCTAGCCTTCAGCCAACTCCCGTCTGGTCAAGAGGACGATTATCAAGAAGGTGCTCGTAAGCCGCTCTGGACAAGTCAACTTCACTGAGGCTGAGGAAATCTTGCAGAATGAACCGGTGATGGCTGGTATGTTTACTATTGATTCCCACCCGGCATATGTGTTGTTTGATTCTGGTGCATCACATTCATTTATGAGCGTGGGGGTTTGCATAGAGGCACAATATATCTCTTATGGCTATTCCTATTGCCTATAGAATCAGTACTTCGGGTGCACAGTTGTGTGTTAATACTCGGATGAACATAGTCAGATTAGTGCTAGCCACTCACACTTACCGCCTCCAGTTCATGGTGCTGCCTGGGCAAGGCATAGATGCGAGCTCGAGGCCAGTTAGCGCATGTCTTCGGGATGACATGGCTAGGACATATCCATCCACCAGGCGCCGCATGACGGTGGAGGGCTTGCCATGGTCTCAGTGCATGAGCGTCTCGGCCCCAACTGTGACGCACATAACACCCTGGACGCCCATAGGCGCGGATGGGGGGACAAGAGAGAGGAGGCCAGCCATGGCTACCACCCTTGTCGCAGTGGACGCTATGATAGCGGCGAGGACTAGAGCTCAAGCCCTGATCTGCTAGGGCCCTAGGCTTTCGGTCGACACATCCTCAATGTGGCTTTCCCGCCGTGGTATCGACCACCGACCAACATCTCGAAATACTCTAGGGAACTAAACCTTGGCCTGTGGCTCAAGGATTACCAGCTTGCTTGTCAAGCTGGCGGTGCGGAAAGTGATTACTTCATTATCCACAACCTCCCCTTGTTCTTGGCCAATTCGGCACAAACATGGCTGGAGCACCTTCCGCCCAACCAGATTCAAAGCTGGGCGAACCTAAAGGAGATCTTCATGGGAAATTTCTAGGGCACCTACACATGCCTTGGGAACCCCTAGGATCTGTAGAATTATCGATAGAAGTCTGGGGAAACTCTCTACGAGTACATCCAATGCTTCTCTAGGCAATGCAACGAGTTGCCCGATGTCGTCGACGCCGATGTCATCGAAGCCTTCCTGTCCGGGACCACCTGTGAGTCCTTGGTTCATAAGCTAGGACACAAGGTCCCTCGGACCACCAAGGAACTCCACGATATCACGACCAGCCATGCCTCAGGAGAGGAGGCAGTCAAAGCGATTTTCGACCACCACAAGGGCAAAACAAAGCAGGATGATGATGTTGTCGAGGGCACCTCCAACTGCCTGAACAAAAAGAAAAACACACAGCGACACGGGGGCTCGCTCGTGGCCACTGTCGAATGGAAGGGCAGCCAGGCACCCACTAAAGGTGCTCTCGATCACTTCGAGAAGCTACTCGAGGGGCCGTGCCTGAAACACACCTTTCCCATCAAGCACTTATACAAGGACTGCGCCCTCATGAAGCGTTTCCTGTTTGACGACTCCAAGAAGGGGGACCAGGGGAATAAGCCTGAGCCAGCAGCGAACGACACCAAGGGGAAGGATGGCAACTTTTTGATGCTTGACGGCTGCCTCATGATCTTCAGTGGGTGAAAGGTCCTAATGGCTAGAGGGGGGGTGAATAGCCTATTAAGAATTTCTACAACAACACTTAACAAACTAGTTAGACAATTATAAGGCGAAGCAAGTGTTGCGCTAGCCTACTAAAAATACAAGCCACCTACCACAATTCTAGTTTATATAGTTTCTATCCACACAATAGCTATGACACTACACTAAGCTAGTGTGCTCTCAAAAACTAACTAAAGAGCCACACTGATCAAACTAACAAGCTCTCACAACTAGCTACACTAAAGAGCTTGACAACTAGTTTGCGGTAATATAAAGAGAGTGAGCAATTTGTTTATACCACCGTGTCGAGAAAGGAGCCAATCAATCACAAGAATGAATAACAATGAAGACCAATCACCTCAGAATCAAATGATGAACACAATGATTTTTTTTTACCAAGGTTCACTTGCTTGCCAGCAAGCTACTCCTCGTTGTGGCAATTCACTCACTTAGAGGTTCATGCGCTAATTGGCATCACACGCCAAACCCTCAATAGGGTGCCACACAACCAACACAAGATGAGGATCACACAAGCCACGAGTAATTCACTAGAGTACCTTTTGGCTCTCTGCCGGGGAAAGGTCAAGAACCCCTCACAATCACCACGATCGGAGCCGGAGACAATCACCACCCTCCGCTCGACGATCCTCGCTGCTCCAAACCGTCTAGGTGGCGACAACCACCAAGAGTAACAAGTGAATCCCGCAGCGAAACACGAACACCAAGTGCCTCTAGATGCAAACACTTAAGCAATGCACTTGGATTCTCTCCCAATCTCACAAAGATGATGAATCAATGGTGGAGATGAGTGGGAGGGCTTTGGCTAAGCTCACAAGGTTGCTATGTCAATGTAAATGGCCAAGAGAGCGAGCTTGAGCTAGCCATGGGGCTTAAATAGAAGCCCCTATAATATAGAGCCATTGTACCCCTTCACTAGGCACAACACAGGGTGACCGGATGCTCCGGTTATATCGACCAGACGCTGGACCTCAGCGTCTGGTCACACGATGCGTGCCACGTGTCCCCTCTCTTCAAATGTTGATCGCCCGATCCCAACGGTCAAGTGACGACCAGACACAGCAGCTCAAAGTGACCGGACGCTGAACCCCAGCGTCTAGTCGTTTCCAATAAGCATCTAGAACCGACTTTTCACGACCGGACGCATCCGGTCATGCTTGACCGGACACACCCAGCGTCCGATCACACGACGACTCCCTTGTGCACTACCACATCAGCTGGACCGGACGCAACCCTCTAGCGTCCGGTCACTAAGTGACCCAGTGTCTGGTCAGAGACCGACGCTACGCGCCTTCTGCTGCCATTGACTGGACGTGCTGGTCCAACCGAGACCAGCGTCCAGTCACTTACAGTGACCTCTGTCTTTTCTATATAGGGCGTCGGTGGCAACATCGGATTGTCCACACTCTACGGGCTGATACTCTGCCGGTGAAGTTCCTAACCCTTGCTCAAATGTGCCAACCACCAAGTGTATCACCTTGTGCACATGTGTTAGCACTCCACTAGATCCTAAATGCATATGCAATGAGTTAGAGCATCTAGTGGCACTTTGATAACCGCATTTTGATATGAGTTTCACACCTCTTAATAGTATGGCTATCGATCCTAAATGTGATCACACTCACTAAGTGTCTCGATCACCAAAACAAAATGGCTCCTAACAATTTATACCTTTGCATTGAGCCTTTTGTTTTTCTCTTTCTTCTTTTCAAGTCCAAGCGCTTGATCATCACCATAGCATCACCATCATCATGTCATGATCTTCATTTGCTTCACCACTTGAAAATGTGCTACCTATCTCATAATCACTTTGATAAACTAGGTTAGCACTTAGGGTTTCATCAATTCACCAAAACCAAACTAGAGCTTTCAGTGGTGTGGTGGCTTACGACTCCAAGCGCCGTCGAAAGCACATGCATCACGAGGTCTACATGTCGAGCCAGTAGCACCATATTTTCTTCTGTGGTCGGAGTTCGCCATCACATTTGACCGATCCGACCACCCAGAAAGCGTCCCGCAGCTAGGAACTTACCCGCTCATGGTTGACCTGATCATCGACACAAAGCAGCTCACCAAGGTGCTAATGGATGGAGGTAGCGACCTCAACATCATTGACGCTGAGACGCTTGATGCCATGGCCATCAACCGGTCGCACGACCGACTGACTGGGGTGTCTTTCCACAACATTGTGCTAGGGAAATAAGCCATACCACTTGGGTAGATTGACGTGCCTATCATCTTCAGGGATCTAGCCAACTATAGGATGAAGACCCTCACCTTCGAGGTGGTCGGGTTCCACAGAACCTACCATGCCATCCTGGGATGACCATGCTACGCGAAGTTCATGGCCGTCCCCAACTACACTTACCTAAAGCTTAAGATGCCAGGACCATGTGGGGTCATCACCATCGGCACCTCCTTCCAGCGTGCTTACGAGTGTGAAGTTGAGTGCTGTGAGCATGCCTCTATGATCATTGTCCCCGAGGAGCTCGCGATCATCAAGGAGGGGACTATCGAGGAAGCACCAGACTTCAAGCAGTCGACTAGATCTTTTGAGCCTATAGAGGGCGTCAAGGGGGTCCTCATAGACCCTAGCAACTCTGAGCACAAAGTGGTGCGCATTGGCACCATGCTTTCCCCCAAATAGGAAAGCGCTATTGTTTACTTCCTCCACGCCAATAGAGATATCTTCTCGTGGAAACCCTCGGACATCCCAGGCATTTCGAGGGAAGTCGCCGAGCATGCCTTGAAGATCAGCCCAGGCTCCAAGCCAGTAAAGCAGTGCCTGCGTCACTTTGACAAGGAGAAGCATAGGGCCATCGATGAGGAGATCGTGAAGCTTTTGGCGGCCGTATTCATCAAGAAAGTGTATCATACCAAGTGGTTAGCCAATCCCATCCTTGTATGAAAAAAGAATGAGAAATGGAGGACGTGTGTTGACTATACGGGTCTCAACAAGGCATGTCCAAAGGATCTGTTTCCTTTGCCATGTATAGATCAAGTAGTCGACTCGACCTTGGGGTGTGAAACCCTTTGCTTCCTTGATGCATACTCCGGGTACCATCAGATCATGATGAAAGAGTCCGACCAGCTTGTGACTTCTTTCATCACCCCATTCAGATCATTTTGCTATGTCAGGATGCCATTCGGTCTGAAAAACGTAGGGGCTACATACCAGCGCTGTATGCTCAAGTGTTTCAGGGACTTCATCAGGCGAATCATTGAGGCTACATAGATGACATCGTAGTCAAGTCCAAACAGGCTGACCAGCTCATAGCAGACCTAGAGCAAACCTTTGCGAGACTCTAGGCAAACAGCATCAAACTCAACCCTAAGAACTGCATTTTTGGGGTCCTAAGGGGTATGCTGCTTGGGTTCATCGTCTCTGAGTGTGGCATCGAAGCCAACCCGGAGAAGATCTCGGCCATCATGAGGATGGGTCCAATTCAGAATCTAATGGGAGTACAACAAGTTATAGGGTGCTTCGCCACACTTAGCCATTTATCTTGTGCCTCGGTGAACAAGGCCTCCCCTTATATCAGCTTTTGAAGAAAACTGACCGATTTGCGTGGACACCCGAAGCTCAGGAAGCGCTTGACAAGGTTAAGGAAATCCTGACAAGGCCTCGATTCTGGTCCCGCCGACAGATGGGGAACCAATCCTGCTTTACACTGCGACCACCACGCAAGTAGTTAGCGCCGCCCTAGTGGTGAAATGGGAAGAATAGGGACACACCCTCAAGGTACAGCATCCCATATGCTTCATTAGCGAAGTCTTGTCCGATTCCAACACTCGCTATCCCCAAATCTAGAAGCTCCTGTACGCTGTCCTGATCGCTAGGAGGAAGTTGCATCGCTACTTCGAGTCACACCTGGTGACTATCAGGACATCCTTCCCTCTTGGCGAAGTTGTCCAAAACTGGGACACCACAGTAAGAATCGCAAAGTGGGCACTCGAGCTGATGGGAGAGTGCATTTCATATACCCCTCGAACGGCCATCAAGTCCCAGGCACTGGCCGATTTCATTATAGAATGGTCCGAGGTCCAGATGCCGCTAATGGCCATCAACTAAGAGTACTAGACGATGTACTTCAATGGATTGCTGATGAAGAAACGTGCTGGCATGGGACTGGTCTTTGTTTCACCCCTTGGGGTGTGCATGAGGTACATAGTTCGCATCCATTTCCCCGCCTTCAACAATGTGGCTAAATACGAGGCACTCATCAATGGCCTACGCGTCACCATCGAGTTAGGCATCCAACGGCTTGACATCTGAGGTGACTCACAGCTAATCATCGATCAAGTCATGAAGGAGTCAAGCTACCACAACATCAAGATGGCTGCATACTACCAAGAGGTCCACCAGCTGGAGAATAAGTTTGATGGCCTCAAACTCAACCACATCCCAAGGCAGCCCAACGAGGTGGCTAACACGCTAGCGAAAATGGCATCTGGCCGAGAACCAGTGCTGACGGACATCTTCACCAATGATTAGTACAAGCCCTCAGTCCGCTATGAGGAGCCGAAATAGACCGGTGATGGGCTGCTTGCTCTAGGCTTAGGGGCTAACCAACCATTGGATCCTTCTGACCCCAAAGTCATGGAGCTCGACGAAGATCTAGTGGCAGAACCCAACCCTCAAGCTGACTAGAGGGTGCCTTACCTCAACTACCTCCTCCACAATTTGCTCCCAATGGACAAGACGGAGGCCCGGCAGCTCGCATGCCACGCCAAGTCCTTCATCATTATTGAGGGGGAACTCTACAAGCGAAGCCACACTAAGAGTAGTGTAGACTGTCTTGGCTGTGAATCTAAGGATGCATGTGGTTGTTTGAGCACTTGGTAGCACATATTAGCTTAAGAATTATGCCCCCTTTATAGTACGTCTTTTCCTTTACTCAAATTCAATATATAAAAGAATTTAAACCTCCTTTGAGTTTGAAGCCATCTACATTTGTAATTGGGGGCTCCTCTGTTTCATGTAGAATTCTCGAATATAAATTCCTTGCTTGTCATCTCGATAAATCTCATTAGTTCTCTAATTGCGTGGTCATTATCACTAAACCCCACAATTAGGGCTTGATTGCGCTTTCAATCTCCACATTTTTGGTGATTGATGACAACCCAATTAGAGCTTACAAAAGATATGAAATAAATACTGAGATTTTTGAGCCATGGGTGTAGAGCCTCCCCCTAAGTATGTGAATAGAGAATTGAATTCTCAAATTGGCATAAGAAGCCAAGATTCACATTTTAGTGAAAGTAATGGGGCTCCCTCTACATCCATGCTCCTGTGGGGTGCTGCATACTATGCTAGGTACGTAAAATGTGATGCAAATGACAGTTTATGCACACATGTGCATGCTGCTGCAGCTGAGTGCGGCACTGCCGCTTCTGACTATATGAGCAAGACAGAGTCAAGCCCACACAGCTAGCTCAGATAAAAAAAGATATGCAACCTAGCACAATAAGATGACTTCTAATCCACACAAATGATACATGTCCATATCCGATACACAAAGACTCAAATAGTAGCATTATTTCACAATTTAGAGTTTGAGAGATTCTTAAACTTTCCACCTAGCGAAGACTAACACACATCGAATAGGACATGAAGCACAACTGCTGACCATGGCATCAAAAAGTTGTTGACCCCTCTAATTTTCTCTCCCTTTGGCATAAAGAACCAAAAAGAGAAGAAAAGAAGAAAGATCAACACCTACTCGTCATCTCCCTGGATGTCCATCCAATCAATATCATCACCTCCTATAGCAGTCCCAGCATCACCATCACCATCATCATCATCGAAGTCAATATGTGCATGGCCCTAATGGTGAGTAGTGGCAGTGTAGCGAGTGGAATGAGTGGAACGCCTTGGCTCCTATCTCTGACGGTATCCCCCAGGGTCTCATCCCAATCTACTGCTCGTCCCTGCTCCTCCTCCTCCTCATCTGAATCTATGTCGGAGAGACTCAGAAGGTCATACTATGGAGGAGGTGGTATAGGAGGAAGTGGTGGAAGGTCATGTCCATGTTGCTAACGCTGCTCAAGCTGTGACTCATATGCTCTATCAGCTGCATAGGTGCACTTACTGAAGATTGCCTTCAACCACTTGCCAAACTTCTTCATCTTGCCTCCTTTGTGAGACCTAGAGCGGGAAGATTCAGGGATGTCTATATGAGCATTAGAGATCCCTGCTATTTGAGTAGCTACAGTTGGTTGTGTCTTCTAAATTTTGTAGACGGTGTGCATCCTATCCTTCAGAAAATAGAATCCAGTGATCCTCTCAATCATGAACATGAGGTAAAGGGCATAGGGCAGCCCTCTCCTCCCATCCTCCACTACAAATCTCAACTTAGTCCACATGAATCTAGGGACATTGAACCTGTCTCCACCTAGAGCAAATCTAGCCAACATATTTCTCACATAGCCATTAATATCTAAGGCTGCTCCATCCTTTGGGTTGATAGTGTTCCTGATGAGGTTGTTGAGGATGTAATAGAAACTGTGTAGACCACTCTTACCATCTGCAATCCTTCTATCTCTCCACATGTAACTGATGTCATGGATCTCAGCTCGAGACTCATCATGAATGTAAATGTAACCTCTGTGCTCCTCCCCAAAGCCAAGATTCTGGCTAAAAGTGACAAAGTCAACTCGATAGTGCCTACCATCAGTCATCCAGTGAGTCTTATCAGAGGTCTAGTAATAGAAGTATGTGGCATGAAACTATGCAAGGACCTCCTCATTCCAGTTATACTGCAAACCCATGATGTCTGAAAGCTAGAACCTATCACAAATTTTGATTACCTTGTCAAACTCATACTCCTCCTACATCTTATCCCAATCAATGTACTGCATCTTGATGATCTTGGTTTTCTTGGATGCAAGAATGGCAGTGGCATAAAAGTTGGAATGAAACTCATTCCAGAATCTATAATCAATGCCCAAATCCTTGCGCACTGCATAGGGATTGATCCCCCTTGCCTCTTCCACCAACTTCCAACTCTTGGAATAGTTGACAACTGCATACTAGTGGGAGTCATCTGGAGATCTCATGATGATCTAACCCTCAAAATCTCTCATGTATCTGCCATCAAACTCAGAGAGATGCTGTGGGGTGTCAGGAATGGCTTCAGTGGTACGACCTATCATCTCTAGCCTCTCCTCATCTTCAATGTATTGCTCGCACCTCCCCTTGTCACCAAGTCCCCTTGGAGCTACACTATTGCCTGCTGCTGTTGACCTCCCTCGACCACGATGAGGTGGATCCTTGTCTCTTTGCTCATTCATCTTCCTTTTCCCCCTTCGATCATTATCTGCGTGCTCCATCTTCTCAAACGAGGAATGGAGAGGAGACGGAAGAAATTGCTCAAGCCAGGGGCAGTAGCAACCATTAGCGATGTGGAGGGAGGGCTGGTGGCTACCGCGGCACTGCCAGAGACCGGCAACAAAGCGACGGCGACGGTGCGGGCGTGAGAGGAGAGAGAGGCATGGGTGTTAGTGTCAGGGGGAAGAGGGAGGGAAATAAGTTACTGCAGACCTGAGGATGAGAGGAAGAATAAATGGGCCCTGTAGTAAAACCATTTGGGCCGAATCTCAATTGAGATTCAAAGTGCGGCACCGCCGCATGCCTAGCCCGACACTACCGCATAGCGGCACTGCCGCACTCCCCAAAATAGTGGGAGTTAGCTATAATCTATATGACTCTGTCTGTATAAGATATGGACACATATCACCTATATATCATGACCAGAAACAAATAATCAATACAGACCATTATCATGATACATAAGTTGCCTTTTATAAATCATTTTCATGCACAATATGAAAATTTTCAACTCTTTTGCCTAGATACCAGTTTATCAAATAGAGGCATGCTAAAATTCAAACCATGTTATGAGAATCAAGTATATTTAGCTCACCATGCAAAGCACAAACCCTTGACTCATCGAGGGGCTTTGTGAAGATATCGGCCAGTTGCTTTTCGGTGCTCACATGATGAATTTTGATATCTCCTTTGGTTTTGTGGTCTCTCAAGAAATGATGTTGGATGTCTATGTGCTTAGTTCTTGAGTGGCTTACGGGATTGTTGGCTAACTTTATAGTACTTTTATTATCACACAAGAGTGGGATTTTTGTGAAGTGACATCCGAAATCTTGAAGGGTTTGCCTCATCCAAAGTAGTTGAGCACAACATGCACCGGCTGCAACATACTTAGCCTTGGCGGTGGAAAGGGCTACACAATTTTGCTTTTTAGAACTCTATGACACTAGGGATCGTCCAAGGAATTGACATGTCCCCAGAGTGTTTTTTCGATCTACTTTGCAACTAGCGTAATCAAAATCCGAATACCCAAGTAGATCAAACTTAGAGCCCTTAGGATACCATAGACCAAGGTTAGGAGTGTGTACTAAATATCTCAAGATTCTCTTAACAGTCACCAAGTGACACTCTTTTGGGTTGGCTTGATATGTAGCACACATGCACACACTAAGCATAATATTGGGCCTAGATGCGCACAAAAAAAGTAGAGAGCCGATCATGGAACGATGTACCTTAGTATCCATGGCTTTCCCTTCAATGTTGAGATCAAGATGTCCATTGGTTGGCATGGGAGTTTTGATAGGATTGGCATTCACCATGTCAAACTTCGTGAGCATATCATGGGTGTACTTCATTTGACTAATAAAAGTTCCATCATTCACTTGCTTGATTTGAAATCTGAGTAAGAACTTCAACTCACCCATCATGGACATCTCAAATCTCTTCATCATGATCCTACTAAATTCCTCACAAAAAGTATGATTAGTACTACCAAATATCATGTCATCGACATATATTTGGCACACAAATATATCTTAACCAACTTTATGAGTGAAAAGGGTATGGTCAGCTTTGCCTATTTTAAAGCCTTGTTTAAGCAAGAATTCTTTAAGGCATTCATACCATGCTCTTGGTGCTTGTTTAAGCCCATATATCGTCTTTTGGAGTTTGTAGACGTGGTTGGGGAACTTGGTATCTTCAAAACCTGGTGGTTGCTCAACAAAGACAAGTTCTTGAATGGAGCCATTGAGGAATGCACTCTTCACGTCCATTTGATATAGCTTGAAATTGTGATGAGCGACATAGGCTAGAAGCATTCGGATTGATTCAAGTCTTGCCACCGATGCATATGTTTCCTCAAAGTCCAAGCCCTCTACTTGAGTGAAACCTTGAGCAACCAATCTTGCCTTATTTCTTGTCACCATGCCATTCTCATCTTGCTTGTTGGGGAAGACCCACTTGGTGCCAATGATATTGGTGTTGGGTCTCTCCACCAAGGTCCACACTTGATTTCTTTCGAAATTGTTGAGCTCATCTTGTATGGCCATCACCCAATCCAGATCACCAAGTGCTTGCTTAACCTTAAGAGGTTCCAAACAGGAAATAAACGAGTAATATTATTAAAAGTTTGCTAAATGTGAACGAGTTGTTACTCCCTTTTGAAGACTCCCAAGGATGTTTTCAATGGGATGATCTCATTGTATTGTTTGTCTTAGCCTTGGATGATCAATGGCCTCTTGTCCATCTTCTGGATCTTCATTATCTTCTTGCTCGAATATAGGTTATAGGTTCTATCCTTGAATCAGAGTTGGACTTGTTGTTACTGTCAGAGGGAGTGCGGCACTGCCGCTCTGCTGATTTTTAGCAGGGGTCTGCTCCCCCTCAGCATCATGTACGTCAGTGAAACTTTGTTCATTAGCAGCTTGAGGGACCTCCACTTCAGTGACTTCATCTTCTTGTGGTCTTATATCACCAATAGCCAATTGCTTGATTGCTTCACATGGTGGATCCTCCTTTCCTACAATACTTGAATCAACTTGCTCCACTTGAGAGCCATTAGATTTATCAAATGCCATGTCTACCCCTATTTCAACTCTCCTGGAGGTTTTGTTGAAAACACGATAGGCATGCTGATTTGATCCATAACCAAGAAGAAAACTATCGATAGAATATCGTCGGCAGTCCTCCGAGGGGTATCCCATGAAGGTAAATTGATTGGCAGAGATGCGTATAATTGAGAACAAGAAGGCAACAGAGACACATGAGTTAGACAGGTTCAGGCCATCAGTATGATGTAATACCCTACTCCTGTTGTTTATTGGATTGTATTGGCTACCGTATGATATTGCGTGAGTTTGGAGGGGGTTCCTGCCCGCCTTATATAGTCCGGGGGCAGGGTTACAAGTTGGTTAGATCTAGGAGATAACCGGAAAGTAATAACAGATTACAGGAATCATGGGATCATAAGTATCCTAATAGATCTCGTAGTATCTTTAGGATATCTTTCTAGTGTCTTGCGAGAGACACCGAGCAGCGTCGTGCCCCGCAAGGCTTCATCTTGTGGGCTGGACCACCCCTGGTGGCGTAGGCCATGTGGTCTACCATGGGCATCTAGGGTCATACCTCCCATAGCTAGTCCCTGAGCGCCTTGTATCTGTTGTGCAACACCATCTTGAGCTTGTCTGAGCAGGTGCAAACAAAGCCGAGCAGTCAAACTCATGGTCCGACCACCATGATGAGTTGCTGAGCAGTTGTGAGCTATCGCCGACCAGCGTGAACCATCGCCGAGCAGTGTGAACCATTGCCAAGTAGTGTGAACCCTAGTACGGCTTGCCATAAGGGTGTATGGAGCTCAAGTTCATAATCGAAAATTTCCTCGCAGTGGATCAAGTGTGCCCACTTAGAGTCCGACCACGAGAAAGAGAGATAGTGTTCTTCAACTTCAAGAGACATGAAGTCTTCTAGATTAAAGCAAACACACTCATCGCAAGGTGAACTATGCCCACTTAGTCCCCGAGCCTAATAGTAGGTGACGTAGTCACGTGGTGCCAGGGTCTAAAGTAAAGAAAAGCACAAGACTAGCCGAGCAGCCAGCCAGTCCTCGGGTGTAACCCCGAAATGAGAAAAGCACATTCACCACAAGGTGAAGTGTATCCACTTAGTCCTCGAGCCTGACAGTAGGTGACATAGTCACGTGGTGCCAGGATCAGAAATAGCAGTCAACAAAAAAAGTCCCCAGTGTGGTGAGGAGCCAAGTCATGTTGATGATGTAGTCCCCGAGCCATAAGTGGAAATCTTGGAGAAAACAAATCGCGGAGAAAATACCGGAGTAATGGTTGTATAGTAGTAATTACTGAGCCGTAACAGTTAGCGGAGATGTCGATGAATATTCGGTGAGTAGTAACAACTTGCGGCGATAAATGAGCGATATGAGCTATAGTTGTGCGAAAGCCTAGGTAATGGCCCACCACGCTGTTTCAGAGAACGCGGAGAGGCGCAAATCATGGAGCGATTTCCCAAAAACCTTAGAATGCGGAAGGTGGGGGGAGTGCTTTATAACTGCACCCTCGCACCCCGCGCCCCCACCTTTGCGACTTTGCCATTTCATCTTCCTCCTCAACCCTCACATTTCCAGATTCATATTCTCACACGCTTCCATCATCGATAACAAACTAGGTCTAAGAGATGGCGCCAAATTGGAGAGCTAGAAACCCGAAGAAGGCGAGCGCCGGAGTCAACCGTGATGAAGAGTGGATGCCGTCGCGCACGGGGGAGGCAAAGCTCAATAGGATGGTGGATACATGCATTCTCTCTGACCGTGTCACCATCGGATGGTAGCCAGCCAATGGTGAGCCCTTCCTGATGCCTCATACCGATGAAGTCGTAGTGTTTGAGGATTATTTCTGGCACGGGTTAGGATTTCCTATTCATCCTTTCTTGAGGGATCTGCTAGAGTTCTAGAGAGTTAGTCTATGCAATCTCTACCCAAACACCATCTTGCACATCTCCATCTTTATCCATTTCTGTGAGGCATATCTCGAAGTTCTTCCCCACTTCAACCTCTTTCGTCATCTATTCTGGCTAAAGAAGAAAGGTGGCGGTGGGTCGAAGGTGGTTGGTAGCGTGTATCTTCAACTCCGTGATAGAATTGCGGGTGAGTACATCACTGTACTGCTGAACACCTTGCTAAAGGGGTGGAATGCTAGGTGGTTCTATATGTAGCAGAGCCACCCTACCATCTGCTGTGACGTCGACCACATCTCGGAGAGCCAGAATAGCTGGTTGGAAAAACTGAGCAGCGTGGATATGGAGCAGGTGAGGGAGCTCCTCAATCTGATAAAAGGTGTGAAGATGAATGACGGACTAGTAGCGGCGAGCTTCATAGTGCGCCGCGTCTAGCCCTGCAAGGAGAGGGCCCATGCGGGCTTTGACTTCAAGGGGGACACCGACGGCACCCAGGAGAGGATAGAGAGGCTGACGAAGGACGATGTGCTCGAGCAGGCCGTAGAGCTATTTTCTCCAA
Source organism: Miscanthus floridulus (assembly GCF_019320115.1). Classification (NCBI taxonomy): domain Eukaryota; kingdom Viridiplantae; phylum Streptophyta; class Magnoliopsida; order Poales; family Poaceae; genus Miscanthus; species Miscanthus floridulus. Next base: position 130,589,136 of record NC_089586.1, read on the forward strand.
ATGCCTCGTTCAGCGTATCTGGGCAAACCAGGGCCTTCAACTGTACGAACCCGCCTCCTTAGGTAAACAACCCAATTGTTTGTTCCTGATGCTTTTTTATCCTTTACCGTTGTCGAGCAGTGAACTGATTCACTTATGGAAAAATCCATTCATAGGAATGAGCGGTGTACTTCTCGGGCATGCTGAGGGGCGATTGACCGTAGGCGATAGATGCTCGTCCACCAGCTTAGCCTAAGGAAGGTGCCATCAGCACCTCGTCGAAGTCTGGTGGCATAGACGCTGGTCAAATGGAGAGTCCCCCCCTAGTGTCAGATAAAGTCTGGGGAAGAGGGCAGCGGCAGACAAGCCAGCCCAAAAGAAGAGGAAGATGGCAGACAAGCAAACCGGGCGGCATATCGCTTGGCGATGACCGTACCACCCGAATGTAGAGTGTGGCGATGTCTGAGTGGTCGAATGACGATGGGGCTCCCATCGCTCCTTCTCTTAGCACTGAAGCGCCTCCGCGCAACACGCGCGTGGAGGAGCGATCGAAAGGAGGGGAGGTAGTCCCCAAGCTGCAGGCAAAGGGAGTCCCTGAGCAGCAGGCTAAGGGAGTCCCAGAGCAGTAGGTAGAGAAGAGGCCAACGATGGAGACCATGATACCTCCACCCCAGGGCACAGGAGTCGACCCTAGGGCCGCGCCTGGGGGCTCGAGTAGGCAGCGCTGGTTTAGAAAAGTGTATCAGAGGCCGACACATAAGTATCCTTGCCTTTTTGGTATTTTGCTGTCATATCCTTATCTCTTTTGGTGATTGATGAGCTAATTTGATGTAGAGCAAGGCATATGGAGGAATTGAATCTGTCTACCCAGACCGACGAGCAACCGGGGCTAGTCCCGGCACGGAGGCGACGCCGACAGATCCCATCCCGGAGTCCCTGGGTGCTCGGCAACCTACAGAGGAGTCAACCGCCCCTACTGGTGGACTTGGGGGCAGCGAATGGTTGGCATCGATGGTGGACGGGTCAGCGGCGGTGCCCGGGGCAATGGCGGTAGACGCTAGGCCTTCGGAGGTGGACACTGGAGTTGCCGATGCCACGTCGGAGTCTATAGCGGATAAGCCGGTGGTGCCTGAGGAGCAGATGGTGCTCCTTCAGGCGTCAAAGGGCATGGTCGGACATGCTGTTCGACCATCGAGCCCCCTGGTGGTGCCGCCAGCTACAGAGGAGGAGGACGAGATGGAAGAGACCGAACATGAGGAATCATGACTCCAAGCTATCCGAATCCTTCGCAAGTGGGGCGATGAAGTGGTGGTTATTGAGGAGGAGGACACCACTAGGGAGCTTAGGAGGCTAGAGTCCACCCTATCGATGGCGATGAAGCAGATCAAGGTTAGCACTGCGTCATCAATGCTCATCTTTAGCATTGGAGATTGGAGTTTGTCATAGTCTTGGTGCTTTTGCAGGGTATAGCTCGAACTGCCGAACAACGGCGCCAACTAATCAAGAGGATGGAGCCCCTCACCGAAGAAAATGCAAAGCTGAAGGAGGTGATGAAGCTCATGGAGAAAAACGTCCAGAGGGCCCAGCGCGAGCGGGACCTTGCCGAGTCTCAAGCGTGGGATCTAGAATACCAAAAGGGGGCTCTGTCCGAGCAGTTGGTGAACGCGTCGGAGTAGTTGCGGAGCAAGTCTGAACAGCTGGCCACCATCTCTGAGCAGCTGAAGAGTGTGTTCGAGCAGCTAGAGCGGAAGTCCGAGCTGCTCCAAAACATCTCCGAGTAGAGAAAAGGTATGGCGTATCGGTGATTTTGCTTTGCATTGTTGAACAGTCTTATTGTTGTGACGACTATTGTGTTTATAGAGCAAGATGCGGAGTTCGGCTAGCTACGCCAAACCATCGGGCAACTGTAACATCCTAATGGGCCAAAGTGGGCCCAATTAAATTTCAGTATGGGCGGTGTCACTGTAGCAGGGGAAATGACGGTCGCTGTAGCATCCAGGCTCTGGGCTACTGTTCACCGGTCACTGTTCACTCGAAAAATGGAACGAACGATTTCGCTGGTACTGTTCACGGGTTACTGTAGCACCGCGAAAACACTGCACAACCAAAGTTTAGTACCATGCTAGAAACTCTGAATTCGTCGGATCAACTTAAATACCAGGGCCAGGGACGCGTAGTAATCTTCGGTTAACTGTTTTGAATGAAGCGAGGACGAAAGTTCAAGCGGGTTGCTACGCGGGTGGGACCACTCCTAGGAAGAGTGGGCCTGGGCCATGTATGTCGGGACTGGACGTTACATTTGGTATCAGAGCTGACTCTCGAGGTTTCACGAGCACGTGGGGACAACTGCGCGGGTATGTTGTGTGCATGTGCGTGGATCCGTCGTGGTCACGGCATGGCATACACATGCGCCGGCACGGGGCCACACAAACGTGTTGAAGAGAGGCGGATCCTAGGGTAAATGTCCCGAAAGGGTGAGCTGATCTGGTATTCGACGGGGACGTCGAATCTTTAGGGGGATGATTGTAACATCCTAATGGGCCTAAGTGGGCCCAATTAAATTTCAGTATGGGCCGGTGTCACTATAGTAGGGGAAATGACGGCCACTGTAGCATCCAGGCTCTGGGCTACCGTTCACCAGTCACTGTTCACTCGAAAAATGGAACGGGCGATTTCGCTGGTACTGTTCACGGGTTACTGTAGCACCGCGAAAACACTGCGCAGCCAACGTTTAGTACCATACTGGAAACTCTAAATTCGTCGGATCAACTTAAATACCAGGGCCAGGGACGCGTAGTAACCTTTGGTTAACCGTTTTGAATGAAGCGAGGACGAAAGTTCAAGCGGGTTGCTACGCGGGTGGGACCACTCCTAGGAAGAGTGGGCCTGGGCCATGTATGTCGGGACTGGACGTTACAGCAACTCTAGGAGGAGGAGAAGAAAGTGGTTGGGTGAGTAGAGAAGCTGGCTAAGGAGCTGGAAGGTAAGTACTTCGTGGTTAGAGTTTCTGCTGAATTGTTTTCTTTTGTTTGACAGATCCTTGTTATGCCTGGAGACTATCGTCAGAGGACCAAGGCATAGTTCGATGTACTGGAGCAGGAGGCTAGGACCTAGAAGAGCAAGCTCGACGCCATAGTTGCTGGAGTCAAGCCGGTGCTCGACCGCGTCGACCTGGAGGTGGATCCTCAGCCCGACGATGGGCCGTTGTGTCCAGACACCGTCATCGATAGGTGCAAGGCAGTGTGAGAGACCTTCAAAAGCTTCAACTGCGACGCCACCATCACTGCCGTTACACACACCCTAGCGGTGGTCTGGTCCCACTACCCAGCCATTGACCTTCAAGCAATAGGGGCTGAATTCGCTAGAGGGACGGAGGAGATGGAGCATCAGCAGCTGGAAGATGAGGTGGAAGACGCGGCGAAGAAACTAGCCGGTGACGTTGACCTATTCGGCGAGATGGACGACGATGGCGAAGCCCTATGATCTACTCAGAGAATATTCTATAATAACTGGAGAGGGTAGTTAAAATGCGCAAGGGCGTAGACAGACATTTATGTATATATATAAATGTTGACATGTGCATGTTTATGCAGTTTGCTAGTATTGCGGTGAAAAATCGTTGTAGTGTTAACCCTAACGCAATTATACGTAGTATAAGTAGTGTCCGAGCAGTTAGTTCATTACTGAACTCTTAGCCTTGGCTAGCCCATAGTCCATAACATCGAGCGCGGAGCCCGTGCACATGTAGAAGGAATAGGCGTGACCAAGGAACCACAACCGACCACCCATAACGCAGAGCGCATGTAACGTCCCGCCTCTCTAAGGCTGGGCCCGCTTACATTTGGTAGCCTCTCTAGGATATAGACTGCCCTCACAGATCAACACAGGTCTTTTCTGCACACTTTGTCCTCACTCGTGCGCACCCAGAAAGAACTTCCCGGTCGGTCACCCATAGCTTCAGACCAAGCACGCTTAACCTCGAAGTTATTTGCAGATGGGCTTCCGGAAAAGAAGTTGCAACTTATTGGTATGAGTATCCTATTAATCCTGTTAAGCCCTAGGTCGGGATGTTACATCCTCACCCCCTTAAGAGTTCGACGTCCTCTCGATCAATCCCAAGCCAGGAGCGTCCTCTCTTGGCCACATCTGTGTGTCTAGAGCCAGCGCATGTGCCATGCTGTGTGACCACGCCGGATCCACACCAGCCATGCGCACCATGCCTGTGCAACTACGACACACGCGCCCATGAAACTGCGAGAGTTGGCTCTAATACCATTCTGTAACATCCCGCCTCTCCGAGGCCGGGCCCGCTTACATCTGGCAGCCTCTCTAGGATATAGACTGCCCTCATAGACCAACACAGGTCTTTTCTGCGCACTTTGTCCTCACTCGTGCGCACCCGGGAAGAACTTTCTGGTCGGTCACCCATCGCTCCAGGCCAAGAACGCTTAACCTCGGAGTTATTTGCAGATGGGCTTCCGGAAAAGAAGTTGCAACTTATTGGTATGAGTATCCTATTAATCCTGTTAAGCCCTAGGTCGGGATGTTACAGCGCGGAGCCTGTAGCACATGTAGGGAGAGATCGGAGACTGGATCTTCTCTATATAGCATAGAATAGAACGTGTGCTGCTCGACGGTTGGCGATGTATCTTGGAGATATGGAGAAACGTGGTCGGGCATTTATGGAGATCATATATTGGAGTTTATTAAGGAGTAGCTTAGAGTTGGCGACTACAAATGGAGATTAAACCATAATGGAGAAATAATGGAGATAAATTATGGCGACCAAAACTTTATTTATTATGGAGTGGAGAATACATATTTGGAGCATTTCAAGGATTAAAACATATAAGGTGCTCGATGTGCCATGAATTGGGGACATCGAGTCCATCCAAGTTGCATAGCCGGTAAGGCCCTAGTCGGGTAACCTCTTTGACTACATAGGGCCCTTCCCAGGGGGAGGAGAGCTTGTGCATCCCATCGGTTTTCTGCTTTCTGCGGGGAACGAGGTCGCCGACAGCAAATGAACGACCTTTGATGTTGTGGTTGTAGTATCTCCGCAAGCCTTCTAGGTATTTGGCTATGTGGACGTAGGTGATCAGGCATTCTTCCTTGGCCCTGTCAACATCCTCTGTCTAAACAGCTATGGCCTGCTCTTCATCATAATGTTCCACCCTAGGTGCTCAGAAGGCAATGTCCACTGGTAGTATGGCTTCGGAGCCATAGACCAAGAAATATGGAGACACACCGATGCAGCGACTAGCTTGAGTGCACAGTCCTCAGACCATAGCTGGTAGCTCTTTGAGCTATCTGCCTGGATGCTTTTCCTCTTTCTGATATAGCCTCTTCTTGAGGGCATCAAGAATCATGCCATTCGCCTGTTTGACCTGGCCGTTGGCTCTAGGATGGGCAACAGAGACATATTTGACAGAGATGCATCGGTCTTCACAGAAGTCCCAAAAATGATGACCAGTGAATGTAGTTCCGAGGTCGGTGATAATGCTGTTCGGGAGACCAAATCTATGGGTGATATCTTTGAAGAGCTCGACTGCCTTCTTAGCAGTAGCCGAAACAAGCGGTTTGTATTCGATCCACTTGGAGAACTTGTCGATGGCAACGTACACGTACTAGAAACCACCAGGCGCTGGCTTGAAAGGCCTAATCATGTCCAGCCCCTAGCATGCGAAAGGCTAGGAAGCTGGGATGGTCTATAGTTCTTGTGCTGGCACATGTATTTGCTTGGCGAAAAATTGACAACCTTGACAACGTTGGACGAGGTCTTCTGCATCAGAGATGGCTGTGGGCCGGTAAAAACTAGCTTGGAAAGCTTTGCCGACCAGGTTTCTCGAGGCCGCATGATTGCCATAGGAACCAAAGTGAATTTTGTGAAGTAGTTTCACTCCCTCTTCTTGGGTGATGCATTCCTGTAGTATCCCTTCCTTGATACTTTTCCTCATCAAGTTCCCATCCACCAGCACTTAATACTTGCTTTGATGGATTAGGCGTTCGGTTTCAGTCTTGTCGGTGGGTAATTCAACACTAGTGAGGTACTTGACAAACTGTTCCCTCCAATCGGCGGCCGGCGAAGGTACTATAAGTACCAGCAGCTCGGTGGGGGGAATTTCTTGAACTTCCTTCTCTTCCTTAATGGATGGCGTAAAGAGATCTTGAACGAAGACCCTAGGTGGAATCATGGCGCGAGAAGATCCTATCTTAGATAGGTGGTTGGCGAGCTGATTCTGATCTCGTACCACGTGGTGGTACTCAATATCGTAGAACTTCCCTTTGAGTTTCCTGATTTTGGTGCAATATGCGTCCATCTTCTCACTGGAGCAAGACCAGTCTTTGTTGAGCTGGTTGATGACTAGCGCGGAGTCCCCGTATATCATGAGGCATTTGACGCCGAGCTCAACGGCTATACGAAGTCCATGGAGACACGCTTCATATTCACCGATGTTGGAGGCCAGAAAATATATTCGGAGAACATATTAGAGCTTATCCTTTGTCGGCGTAATGAACAAAATGTTAGCACCAGCACCGTTGATGTTGAGGGCTCTTGGATCTTGGTCCACTCAGCGACGAAATCAGCGAGCGCCTGTGACTTGATGGTAGGCCTACTTTTGAATTTGATGGAGTAAGTGCCAAGCTCGACAACCCACTTAATGATGTGGCCATTAGCCTCTTTGTTGTGGAGAATGTCCCCTAGAGGGAACTCGGTGGCCACAACGATCTTGTAATACTCGAAGTAATGGCAGAGCTTGCGTGACGTGATTAGAATAGCATATAGCAGTTTCTGAACTTGAGGATAATGAGTTTATGGCTCGTTAAGGACCTCGCTGATAAAGAAGACCGGATGTTGCACCTTATAGGCGTGCCTGGCCTCCTCGTGTTCGACGACGATACCTGTGCTAACAACACGAGAAGTGGTGGCGATGTAGATCAGTAGAGTTTCATTGGTCGAGGCACCGTCATGATTGGAGGCTTCATTAGAAACAACTTGAGCTGCTTGAAAGCTGTATCTGCCTCCTCCGACCAGGAGAAGTGCTCGGAGGCCTTGAGGAGTTTAAAGAACGGTAGTCCCTTTTCGCTGAGGCGTGATATAAAGCGGCTTAGAGCAGCTATGCAGCCTAGAAGCTTTTGTATGCCCTTTACACAGGTCAGACAATTCATGTTGGTGATGGTGGAGACCTTGTTGGGGTTGGGTTCGATGCCACGGGTGCTGACGATGTAGCCCAGGAGTATACCAAATGGAACTCTAAAGATGCATTTTGAAGGGTTCAGCTTCCATCGGTACCTTTTTAGGTTGGTGAACGTTTCTTCGAGGTCGACGATGAGATTATCGGTGGTCTTGAACTTGATGACCACGTCATCGATGTAAGCTTTGACGTTGCAGCCGATCTATTGATCAAGGCACATCTGGATGGCCCTTTGGTAGGTCGCCCCAACATTCTTGAGTCTAAAGGATATGGTGGTATAGCAGTATGCACCGAAAGGCATGATGAATGACGTCATGATCTAGTCGTCTTCCTTCTGGGATATCTAATGATAGCCGGAGTAACAGTCAAGGAAGGAGAGCAGTTCGCAGCCGACGGTGGAGTCTACAACCTCATCTATTCAAGGCAAACCGAAGGGGTCTTTATGGCAGTGTTTGTTAAGATCAGTGTAATCAACGCACATTCTCCATTATTTATTCTTTTTTTGAATGAGAACAGGCTTTGCTAACCACTCAGGATGATACACTTTTTTATGAATTTGGCAACTAGGAGCCATTTTATTTCTACCATAATAGCCTCCTTCTTGTCTAGCATGAATCATCAGAGTTTCTGCTTGATCGGTTTGGCGGTCGGCGAGACATTCAAGGAGTGCTCGATCTTCTCCCATGGTACCCCCGGCATGTCTGTAGGTTTCCAAGCAAACACGTCGGTGTTGGCATGTAGGAAGGAGATGAGCATGCTTTCCTATTTGGGGTCGAGGTGAACCCCAATCTTCATGGTCTTGTAGGGGTCGTCAAGGCCAAGGCCGACCTTCTTGGTTTCCTTGGACTTGGCAGAAGCGCGAGGAGGCTCCAGCGATGGGATCTCTAGGTCATCGGCGGGCACCGTCTTAGCGTCGGTGACCACGCTAGCCATCTAGATGGAGAGGTCGGTGGCTTCGACGAGGGCAAGACTCTCTATCTCGCAGGCATATGCGATGGAGAGGTTGGCTCGCAGGGCCAGGACTCTTATAGGCGAAGGCATCTTCAGCACCAGATAGGCACAGTGCGGTATGGCCATGAACTTGGCTAGAGCTAGCCGACCAAGTATGGCGTGGTAGGTGGTGTTGAAGTCGGTGACATAGAAGTTGATGTGTTCGATGCGGTAGTTGCTAGCCGCGCCGAACTATACTGGTAGGGTGATCTCTCCAAGCGGTTTGGATGCCCATCTAGGTACCACACCCCAGAAGGAGGAGTCGAAGGGTGTGAGATCTCCTATCTCGAGCCCAGCTCCTTTAGGGCTCCGGCAAAGAGGAGATTCAGAGCGCTCCCACCATCGACGAGCACTTTTCTAAAAAGCATTTTCTAGATGGTTGCATCAAGGACTAGGGGGAAACGTCCTATGTAAGGGATGTCCACCCACTGGTCGGCCCTACTAAAGGTGATGGGGACCTCGGATCAGAGGCGATAGCTGGGGTTGGCGACGACGTCTTCCGCGTTGACGGCGAGCACCCGATGGGCGGTGAGCTTCCGCTCTCTTCTACTCCCGGTGGAGGCGAGGCCCCCGAAGATGGTGGCGACCACATTGTTATGATCCTAGAAAGCATTGTTGTTGCCCCCAGGTAGTCAACAACCTCCAGCTCTATCGTTGTTGTCGTCATTCGGCTTTTTATGCTTGGTGTTCTTGTGAAGAGGGCACGGGCCATCGAGGATCTTCTTGTATTGCTCATCATAGTTGTGCTTGATGCGAGGTTTGTCAATAGCGACGACGATATGGTCTGGTCAGCAGCGGCGATATTGACTAGACTTGGATCCTTCTAGAAGATCATGACCACTATCCCAATGGTGACTGCGGTCGTCGTAGCGGCGGTCGCTGTGGTGCCGATCATTGGGGCAATCGTCGATGCGGCGAGTTGGGCGATGAGTGCCCGCATCCTCGTTGAAACGCACTTCGGCTTCTTTGGCATCGGTGTACTGGTTGGCGGTCATAATCATCTTGCCAATCCTCGTGGGTGGCTTGCGATTGAACTTGAAGTGGAGATCACGGTGATGGAGTCCTCGAACGAAGGCGGTGATGACCTCAGCTTCCGAGATGTTGGGAATAGAATTCCTCATATCGAAAAAGCATCTGATGTAGCTACAGAGGAGCTCGAACGGCTTCTGGTAGATGTGGTTCAAATCATGCTTGGTGCTCGGCCAACTACACGTAGCCATGTAGTTGTCGGTAAAGACCTTCTTCAACTCTTCCTAGGATCTGATGGAGTCCGGGGCAAGGCTTGTGAACCAGTTCACTGCAATTGGCGTGAGCATGATAGGAAGATAGTTCGCCATGACACTGGTATCTCCTCTAGCAGCGCGCACAGTAGTGGCGTAAGCCTATAGCCACTGTGTGGGGTTCATCCGTCCCTCATAGGGCTCGACCCTAATGATTTTGAAACCACAGGGGCACTGGAGTGTTTGGAGTGCCCTCGTGAATGTTGGGGGCCCTTCAAGATTGTCAGTGCCATGATCTGCAACATTGCTGGCATTGAGCGGCTCGAGAGCTGAGTCTAGTTTACCGAACTCTTGCTCGTACTCTTGATGGCGGCGTACTTGTTCTTCATGAAGACCGAAACAACGCTCATCGATATGTCATCGCGCGTCTTGGAGATTGTTGAGGTGCGCTCGGATGTCCTGGTCGTCCTCCTGGTCGTGTTGGCAAGGGTATTCGATGTGGTTGCCCCTAGCGCCCCCTAGAGGGGTTGTCTATCATTGCGGTGCTGGTCGGTGAAACGACTTGGGCGGTGATCAGATCTTGGTGTGGTTGATCGGCGAATTGAGCTTGTGGAGTATGAGGGCCTCTGATCCTAGGGGATCTCATTGACCTGGCAATGTGCCACTTTAAGCATGGCGGCAACCTTGGTGACCTTCGGTGTCCGCGAGAGCTGGGCGAGCTCATTGGTGGCCATAGCCAAGTTGCCGCTTGGGGTCTTGTAGACACCGTGGCTGTCAACACGGATAAATTCATCATTGAGGTTGCATTGGAGTTGGCGTGGCCTTCCTTGTGAGTCAAGCTGAGCCTCGGCCGTCGCAAGGGCAGCCTCGTTTGCTCGACGCTGCGCACGGTTGATGTTCCTGTTGATGCAGGCAGTGTGGTCCTCCTGTCGACATAGAATTTCATCCCGTGCCAAGGACACACGCAGCAAGCCGGAAGGGTCTGCTCGATGGAGTAGATCCGCCTAGCTTCAGCGTAGGGGTGGTCGATCCTGCGCAATCCTCCCAAGGCGTGCCAGTCAATTTGACCCTGTAATTGACAAGGACAGAAAGTTCATCAGTAATTAAGGGCAGAACTTGCCGGTGTTGCTAGATAGTTTCGAATGTACGGCTGTGAGAGCCAATATGAAAGGAAATTGGCTAAATAGCCGATTCCAGTATATTCATGAGAATAAGTCAGTTAGAGCTCATGGGGTCGTGTGAAGAGAATCAGTTATCATTCAGGATAAACATCATTTAAACGGATATTAATCAATGGCAATAAGATATCAATGATGATCGGTCCATACTGAGCCAATGATTACGAGTAACTGAACTCTTTTTTATATAAAGAAACAATTCAACATCACTTAATCATTTAATAAAGATAAATCTAATGAACATGTTAGATCTCATCTATCACCATGACCAGTGGGGCATGAGGCAGAATCATGCAGGCCGTAGAAACAACAATAGACTCGACGACCCTAACTCATTACTAATATCAGTGGGGCATGAGGCAGAATCATGCAGGCCATAATACAATAACAAGATCATGAGGCTAACACATCTTTCAACTTATCCCTACTTTAACGATCTCGTGATGTGAACTATTCATGAAAGCATTCGATATTAGCTAAACAGCCGATTCAGGCATAGCGCACAGTTAAGGTCATGTCTTCTCAGGAACGGGTCTATCAACCAACGATCCCCACTCCACGGTGCCAATAGTGGGGTGAGAGGCAGAATCCCATAGGCCGTGATGATGGGCCATGAAACGGTTCTCGCTAACCGATAGATCTACTCAAGATCAAACATGCCTTAACCGCACGCTATGCACGATTAAGATTGACGCAAAACAGCCGATAAAAACATAACTCATCGCTTAAGATGCAGATTAGATCAGTTCTAGATTAGCAAATGATGAGTTAAACAAGATATAAGGCCGATCTAGATCAATCTCAATCGGGCAGAGTGATATTGCTGTAATTAGATAAACAATGAAAGCAATAAGCAATATCGGTAACTTAATGAATCTACCAAAGACTGTCACTCTAAGATAGAGCCGATAACTTGACCTTGATCTAATTCAAGTAGTGGGGTGTGAGGCAGAATCACATAGGCCATACTTGAATTAGACAAGAGTCGATAACTAGCTTATACCAGAGCTGCAGTGGCGTCGACTGGATCGATGCAGCCATACGAATAGAGGTATAAACTATGACGGTACTTACAACAAGCAGTGGAGGTCGACCAGATCGATGCAGCCGTACTTGCCGAAGAACTCACCGAGATCTACTCTACTCCTCCTAAGGGGTGGCCAGAGCCGAAAAAAGTAATTGACTTGTATTTGATTGATTAGTTTATTCTTTACAATAGCCAGGGTTTGGTATTTATACCCGGAGTCTAAAAACAAACCCTACTTGAGTATGACTCAATACAATCTTTGGCATAATGAAAACATTCCTAATTTAAGATAACTTGGACTCTAATCTTTCCTTTTTTGTAGAGTCCAACATGTTTCGTCTCAGCGTCGATCATAGCCTCCGTCGTTATCTGCTGGCGCTATCTGAAGAAAGCCGATTCTAGCGTTATATCCGAATCAGCTGGTTTCGATCTGCACGCAACTGATCCCCTGCTGTCATGATCTTGGGAGCTCCTGAGCTTCTGAGATCCTTCTTCCAAATTTTGGTGTAAACACATGCCCCCCAATTTTGGGATAAAAGTAATTTTATTTCAAAATTATCATGTCTGCATCCCTGATTGGTCCATAGTCACGGGTAGAGAACCTTGATCCGGGGCCCACTGTTTGTCGCCGCTTGCATCCATTCATGAGCCCATGCTTCAAAACTTCTTACAAGAGCATCACTGTTTCACGGGCACTTAGATTCATCTTCCCGGGCTAGCTATAAAATGCCCTATCCGACCCTGGCGAGAGCAACTCAACAATTTAGCTATGCTTTGTTTCTATCCACTTCCTCGAGCGCCTCTAGCTCCGCTAGACCCTCCATGGTTGCCCTTTCATTACAAAGTTCTTTGAGCGGCTAGAAGAATTCTTGTGCATAGGGTGATTGTGTTACTTATCCTAGTGCCTCGTTGAGCAAGAAGACCAGTCATTGTGATTAGAAGAATTCTTGTGATACCACCTAAGTCTTCTCTCCATGCTCGCAAAGCTGCTCTTAGTGTTTGCGAGGGCTAGAACATGTGATCACCTTCCCCTTACTACTCTTCCAAACACTCACCGGGAAAGCCTCAGGCTTCTTTCCCATAATTCCTCAATTTATTGAAAAATTCATTGAGCATATGTCAGGCGGGGATAAAATTCTTTCCCTCGGATACAACTTTATTGATGGGCCGATGTGACTTGGTTCACAATGAGTTTCGGCCTTGTGGAAATTCAGACTCCCTTCAATCTAAAGAAGTTCTGGTGAGTTAACCTCTGGTCAATGCATCCACCCACGATATTTTGTAATATGGACAAGTAATAAATTTGAGTTCTTTGTCTCTTTGTTATCCGTCCCCTGAATTCTCAGAGTGCTGATCCGTTTCCGTTTCCAATTCCAATTTCACATCTCCATTGAAATATATCTTCTCGCTCTCCTGGCTATATATACGGGCCTCGGAAGTTGATCTAAGGATAACTCACTTTGCCTCAAACCTTCTGCACCCCTAGCATAGTTCCTGCTTTTCCGTAGGTTAGAGATCATGGAGAACAGCAAGAGGTTTCCTGAGAAGGTCTTCATCGGGTCTGCATCATCGCGTCAGCGCCTTCGTCGTCAGGAGGGTATATCCCATGATGCCTCCGCTGCCTCAGGGAATAGGGCCAACTCCGTTTGGCCTTCAGGGACTTCCTCGTCGATGGCTTGCCACCAGCCCCCTTGCCATCAGATGAGGCGGATTGATAATGACGATCTGCTTGCCTCCATTGATCGACATGGCTAGAGTCTCGCTGAGTGTTTATCCCTCGCAGAATCAGCCCTGGCCATGGTTCAATGTCGATCACCTCCTGCGGTCGATTTGGTGGAGGATAGGTTGGCCAAGGCCGAGGCCACAATTGCGGGTCAGATACTTGTCGTAACCTCTACTTTCTTTTTAATTTTGTCTCCGAGACTCTGATCACCTCCCATTTGAATCTTTTAGATCTATCAGCCCAACTAGAGAGCCTTCGATTAGCTGCGGATCATGTGGTAGGATTTGTTAATGCCAGGGGTGCCATTTCGGTGGTTCATTTGTATGACATCCCGAATCGTGTTAGGGAGGTTGCTCTCCATGGCGTTCGTCATGGCGCTGCCATGGCGTTGGCTACCGCCCAAGCCCGTTCGAGCCAAAATCTTCAGCTTCTTCCCCATGGTTTTCCAGACGCAGCATACCCTGGGGAGCAGGAGCGCTTGGTTGAGGATTTCATGAGTGTCGCCAATTCTGTAGCTTTTAATACCTTGGCCGATGACATAGTAGGCAAGGTTTTCCTCGGCCCATAGTTTGTAATAGGCGATATTTAGCAGATAATTTTCCTGTCTTGGCACCATGCATATTACTTTTGTTTATGCTTGCTTTTCCCCCATGGATGATACGCATTGTACCGGCTTTTACTCTTATGAATCTATTTTTGCACCTACAGCGATACCTTTCTGGTATCGGCCATTAGAGCTGTCAGTCGAGCGAATTGGTCATTGAGTATTAATCCAAACATTAGGGTAATATTCCTTCAAATATTCCCTATTGATCTGCTGAATCCTTCTTCTCCTAGCGTCTCCAAAATATACCAGGCGTGTAATGCCTAAGCCGATATGGTTTCCCCTGATTAGGAGACCATACCGGCTGTCTCGCTTTTTGGTCATCATAAGTGTGTCTTTGAGAGTATTTCTAGATCAGCTGGAGAAGTCAATAGCCTGTGGGAGCTGATGTCATTTGACTAGAAATACCAAGAGCGACCCATGGCGCCCTAGACTTGAGATCTACATGTCATCGCGGATCTTGTGTAGAACCGATCATATTCTCCATTGTTTACTCATGCCTTCTTCTTCAGCTAAAGAGCCAATTTGATATAGCTGATCTAGGCCCTTGGTTTAACCAAGTCTGAAAACATGGCTTTTATTAAGAGAACCCTTCGATTTCCTACCTTTCAGTTGCTCAGTGTTGTATTTCCATTGGCATTAGTGAAGTGGCGCTTCACCTCCTATTAATTGCGGTTGCCTTTTGCGTGTCCCGAGGCGTCCGTCCCTTCGCTTCATGTCTTCAAATTCTAGCCGATGTCTTTCGCCTCGAACACATCTCCATCCGCAACTGTTCGTTTGCTCTTCTCCACCTGCCGAAACCCTATTGCAGTTAGATCCAATCATTCTCCATGGCCGGTGAAGATAACCGAGGCAAGCGCGCGGCGGAGGAAATCCCAGAAGAGAATATGCCGATGAATCAGCGCCTCCAGCGCATGAGGTGAGATTGACATTTCTTGTTCATGATGATGAACAGTTCTGATCCGCCTATAGGTTTGTTGTGAATGATAGTCTCCGTCCTCTTCCCAGGGCCGGCGGGCCCTCTGATGCCGCATCTTCTGTGCCAGCCTCGTCGTTGGATTCTTCCGATTCCTACAACGGCGATGACGCCCAGCGCTATCTTCACGAGTGGAGGATGGCTCAAAACCGTTACTCCGAGGCGACTTGGGAGAACGGCCAACTGGAGATTCACCTCGGGGTTTCCCAGGCCGCCCTTCACGCAGCTAAGGAGGAGGCCAGCACCATCCGAGCGTAGCTGGCCGAATCTGATGCCATGGTGGTGGGTAAGATGAATCCCATGAAGGCTTCTTACTCTGACTTCCATTATCTTCATCTTGATCGTCTTCTTATTCTCGTGATTGTTAGCCCTGACAGCACAGTTGGAATCTCTTCAACTAGCGGTGAACGCGGCCATAGACGCTATCAATGCCCGGGGGTTCCTCCATCGACGCTCGTCTCCAAGATGTCCCGGTCCACGTTTGGGAGATCGCCCTCCATGGCGTTCGTCATGGTGCAGCGGTGGTGCTGACCACGGCACAAGTCTGAACTGGGTACGAGCTTCACGCCATGGAAACAGGTTTCCCAATGGGCGATGGCCCTGAGGAGCACGAGGACCTGCTTGAAGAATTCACCATGGTAGCGGAGGCCGTAGTAGACATCACATCCGCTCAGGATGTGGTGAACAAGGTCTTTGATTAGTTTGTATTTAAGATAAATCAATGAATGAAGACTCCTATTCTTTTATGACTGTGTTTCAATGCAATGCCTTCATGTACGACCGTGAATGTTTCTTGCTCTTTTTGTTTTTTGCTCTATAGGCGATACATATCGTATCGACTATTACTGTCTTTGAAGATGTTTATTTTTTGAACTATAGGCGATACCCTTCTGGTATCGGCTATTAGAGCCGAGAACAAATCGGCTATCAGATGTTGATCAGATGCTAGGATAACGTCCCATAGAACTTTCAATATCAAAGGTTAGACGAGTAATTAACCCAGGTCAAGCGTCCTATTAAGTGAAACAGAACTTCTCTTAAGAAATCCAGTAACTCTGAATCGCACTTACACTTTAACTCAGCATTCACATACGTCGGCCTAAATCCATCTCCAAGACTTAATACTCATTTTTCTTTTGATCCAACGGCCGATGTGAAGCTGTGACTTTTCCACTAAAACAAACTCTCAGAGCCGATCGCCTGCATCGGCTGTTGGCTTTTATTACTGATCTTAATGAAGCCTCCTTCCCATGACTTGCTAGAAAAACACTCGAAATCTCCTAGTTCCCAAAAGACTGGATCGGCTGTTGTGATGCTTATAGACTCATCAGCACGAACCAGTTTGACATCATCTCCATGCCATTGAATTAAACACTGATGCATGGTCGACGGTATGCAGCAATTCGCATGAATCCAATCACGACCGAGGAGTAAACTATATGATCCTTTCCCATCAATGACAAAGAACGTGGTGAGCAGAGTTTTACTCCTGATTGTTAGTTCGACGTTTATTGCCCCCCGGGTCTTGGATGTATTTCCTCCAAAGTCTCTAAGCATCATGTCGGTCTCAAGCAAATCTCTTGGTATCTTGCCAAGCTTACGGAAAGTGGTGTATGGCATAAGATTGATAGAAGCACCTCCGTCCACCAACATCTTGTTCATCGGCTTCCCATCAACAAAACCTTTCATATATAAAGTCTTTAAGTGCCGATGCTTGACTGGCTTATCAAATATTGCTTGCTGCACAACCGTTAACTTGGCAACCATCTCTTCATATACTGACTCGTTGAAGTCTGAATAAACTTCCTAATCTGCTAGAGCTCTGAATTCGGGTGGTAACATAAAAGCTATTTGGATATTAGCTGATGGTTGCCTCTTATCAGCTATCTGCTTGTTATGCCATACTTGAATTTTACTGGGTGCCTGAGCCTGTTCCATCTCTCTGTTCCTTAGGCGTTGCACCCTCCTCTTTTGGTTTCTCGTCAAATCTCCTGGGCACCACTGGCCTTCCTGCCATGTGTATCTTCTTTCAGTGCCTTCCTCTTCATGATCAGCCCAGTCTTGTCTAATGACTCTTTTTCCCAACCGATCATGAACACTTTCATTTTTAAGCGCCGATCCATGTTGTTATGATAATATGCATCTTGAGCATGGATAGACTGGTGGTTGGTTCGAGATTGCCTATACTCCCGATATTGATTGCTATATTCTAGACAGTCGTGTCTGGTAGGCAACTTCAAACCTTCATTCCAGCAATGCCTAAAGAAGGGACAATTCCAATGTAATTCAGCTTGTTCCCTTTCATACCTCTCTTCTTCTAATTGATGCTGGTATGCTTGATCTTTTAACCAACATTGATAATCATTTTCCTTCTACCGTTGCCATTTATTCAATAGAATTCGAGATGTGACCCACGGCTTTGATGTCTCTGCTTTCGACGTCTTCCTCTGCTCGTATCAACTCTTTTGTTCAGCATGACGTCTTCTAATCTCTCTGTACTCATTAGCCGATATTTGTATTTCAGGATCGACTATCCCAGCTTCTCTCAATTTGGTCGATGTTAGGACCTTGGTTTTTCCTTTGAATAGCCCAGCATCAACCATGTTCTGATCTCCTGGGAAAGGATTATCATCGACTTTCATCTTTCGAGGTGTATCGAATTTGAGTCTCCCTTGCTGAATAGCTCTCTGTATATGCTGCCTGAAGATCCTGCATTCATTAGTGGAATGAGAAGTAGTGTTATGGAATTTGTAGAACTTCTTGTTTTTCAACTGATCAGGGGGCAACATGACATGACAATTGGGCAACTTGATCTACCCCTTCTCAAGCAAGAAATCGAAGAGCTTGTCCGATTTGGTAACATCAAAGTCATAACTCTCCTCAACTCCTCTTCCCCAAGGATTTGACACCATCACTGTCTTCTTGCCCCAATTCCATTTAGCTGCAGCAACCTCTTCTTCTTCATCTTCATAGCCATCATCGACTGAATATGGATCGTAAGCTTCGGCTACTGAGGTACTCTTCTAGAATCGGGTATCTCTACGTATGCTCTGGAATTGGCTATTAAGTGCTACCACTCATTGAGCCAATTGACCCAAATTGTCAAATTTCTGTCCTAGCAGCTTTTCTTTCCACATTGGCAGCATTCCTTGGATGGCTAAAGCAGCTAGTTGATCATCAGCAAAGCTCAATGAGAAACACAGATTCTTAGTCTCTCAGAATCTCTGAAGAAATTCAGTGCCTGATTCATTAGTCCTCTGTCTCATGGTTGTCAAATCGGTTATTTTCTTCTCTCCAGTCCTAGTGTAAAAATATGTATGAAACTTTTTCTCTAGGTCAGCCTAATTGGCAATGGAGTTGACTGGTAGTGACGAGAACCAAGTGAAGGCCAGCACTGATAGGGACAAGGAGAAGAAATGAACTCGATAGGCATCCTCAACTGACGCTTTGCCCAATTGTGTAAGATACCGATTGACATATTCTATTGTACTTGTACTGTCTTGACTAGTGAACTTAGCGAATTCCGGGAGCCTATAATTTGTAGGAAGGGCGACCAAATTATACCATTCTAGATATGGGTGTTTGTATGAAAAAGTCATTCCTTTTGGCTTCAGACCGAACTGATTCTTCATCATCTCGGTCACCTTGAGCAGCAACTCATCAGCCTGCGGATTTGGATTTCTCGATACTTGCTGACCCATCTGTGGATTGAAATCCCATGTTCCTTGATATCCTGGATTTGGTATCATGTGGAGAGTGTTATAATCCATGCCATAGTGATAGCCTTGTGGAATCTCAATCTGTTAGGTCCTTTATTGTCTTGCTGCTTGAAGTCTCTGATTATAGATATAAGGATCTATATCTCTATGGATCCTTTGAATTGATGGTGCTATCTTCTGAGCCAATGACGGTATGTGGCCTGATGTGCCAAAATTGATCATCTGGTTTTGACTTTGCCCCGCAAGCTACTACACATGCTATATTGATGGTCCAGGATTGTATTGTATCTGATTTGTAGTAGTACCCAGAGTTTGTTCAGATGAACCTTGAAGTGTCTGGACGCCACCATTACCAGTTGGTGCTACTTCTTGATGACTGGTACCGACTTGATTAGTCCCTTGGGTCAACGGATCTGGAATATTATAACAAGTCGATCCAATCTGACCAACTAGAATTCCATGAATCGCCTCTTTCATGGCGTCATGAAATGCGTTAACGAAAGCTTCATTGTGGCTTGATAGAGCATCACGAACAGACTTGTCTATGGCTTTCGTAAAGAAACGCCTTTCTTCAGCTTTGACTGTATCTGTCTATCCGTGTAGTAGAACTCTTGGTAGTAGAAATTTTCGAATAATTGTGTTGTCACGTGTTTTGGTGTAGGACAACAAACACTTCTGAAATTCTTCTATAGCTTTGTTGATGGTATCCTTATCTTCATCAGGTAGGTCTTCATAATGTACCATAAGGATGTTGTCATTGTTATGAACCGCCATGACGATTGTGGTGTCCCACCGAGCGTGCCAGAAACGTGTGTCGACATAGAATTTCGTCCCGTGCCGAGGACACAAGCAGCAAGCCGGAAGGGCCCACTCGATGGAGTAGATCCACCTAGCTTCAGCGCAGGGGTGGTCGATCCTGCACAATCCTCCTGAGGTGTGCCAGTCAATTTGACCCTGCAATTGACAAGGAGATAAAGATCATCGGTAATTAAGGACGGAACTTGCCGGTGTTGCCAGACAGTTCCGAATGTACAGCTGTGAGAGCCGATATGAAAGGAAATCGGCTAAATAGCCGATTCCAGCATATTCATGAGAATAAGTCAGTTAGAGCTCATGGGGTCGTGTGAAGAGAATCGGTTATCATTCAGGATAAACATCATTTAAATGGATATTAATCAATGGCAATAAGATATCAATGATGATCGGTCCATACTGAGCCAATGATTACGAGTAACCGAACTCTTTTTTATATAAAGAAACAATTCAACATCACTTAATCATTTAATAAAGATAAATCTAATGAACATGTTAGATCTCATCTATCACCATGACCAGTGGGGCATGAGGCAGAATCATGCAGGCCATAGAAACAACAATAGACTCGACGACCCTAACTCATTACTAATATCAGTGGGGCATGAGGCAGAATCATGTAGGCTGTAATACAATAACAAGATCATGGGGCTAACACATCTTTCAACTTATCCCTACTTCAACGATCTTGTGATGTGAACTGTTCGTGAAAGCATTCGATATCGGCTAAACAGCCAATTCAGGCATAGCGCACAGTTAAGGTCATGTCTTCTCAAGAACGGGTCTATCAACCAACGATCCCTACTCCACGGTGCCAATAGTGGGGGTGAGAGGCAGAATCCCACAGGCCATGATGACAGGTCATGAAACGGTTCTCGCTAACCAATAGATCTACTCAAGATCGAACATGCCTTAACCGCACTCTATGCACGATTAAGATTGACGCAAAACAACCGATAAAAACATAACTCGTCGCTTAAGATGCAGATTAGATCAGTTCTAGATTAGCAAACGATGAGTTAAACAAGATATAAGGCCAATCCAGATCAATCTCAATCGGGCAGAGTGATATTGCTGTAATTAGATAAACAATGAAAGCAATAAGCAATATCAGTAACTTAATGAATCTACCAAAGACTGCCACTCTAAGATAGAGCCGATAACTTGACCTTGATCCAATTCAAGCAGTGGGATGTGAGGCAAAATCACACAGGCCATACTTGAATTAGACAAGAGTCGATAACTAGCTTATACCAGAGCCGCAGTGGCATCGATCGGATCGATGCAGCCATACGAACAGAGGTATAAACCATGACGGTACTTACAACAAGCAGTGGAGGTCAACCAGATCGATGCAGCCATACTTGCCGAAGAACTCGTCGAGATCTACTCTACTCCTCCTAAGGGGTGGCCGGAGCCGAAAAAAGTAATTGACTTATATTCGATTGATTGGTTTATTCTTTACAATAGCCAGGGTTTGGTATTTATACCCGGAGTCTAAAAACGAACCCTACTCGAGTATGACTCAATACAATCTTTGGCATAATAAAAACATTCCTAATTTAAGATAACTTGGACTCTAATCTTTCCCTTTTTGTAGAGTCCAGCATGTTTCGTCTCAGCGCCGATCATAGCCTTTGTTGTTATCTGCTAGCGCTATCTGAAGAAAGCCGATTCTAGCGTTGCATTCGAATCAGCTAGTTTCGATCTGCACGCAACTGATCCCCTGTTGTCATGATCTTGGGAGCTCTCGAGCTTCTGAGACCCTTCTTCCAAATTTCGGTGTAAACACCTCCTTGGTTTCCCCTTCCTGCGAGGGGCTATCGACGCTGATGTTGAAGATTACACCTCCACAGAAGCGAGGGAAGGGAGGTTGCTCGGTGGTGGTTTCGGCAACAGTCTCCATAGAGCCTAGGGACTCAGAGTTTGGATTCTCCTCTAGGATGGTTTGGAGGGATGCTCCGGAGCGTTGGGCAACATGTAGCATGCTGACAACCGGCAAGAGCTGGTCGACGATCTGGTCAGCGAGAGGATGGACATCTCCAACTTGGTCGGTGAATTTGCCCCTTAGGGCATCTTGGTAGGTGGCGGCGATGCTAGTTTGCCCGAAGGGTAGGGCCGTAACCCCTGGAGTTTCCCGAGCAGCCTCTGATAGATTTGGATTAGAGGGTGGTTGGCACTGAACCAGATGGTTAGAGCCGATTCTGCGATGGAGAGGCAATTGGCGAGCTTCTGGCCAACCTGATCGATGGATGCGATCAGATCATCATTGTTGGTTTGCCTCCTCTGGTAGCGGGGAAGTAGTCGACAAGTTGTCGATGAAGGTGACCTCAGAGGTGGTTCTAAGATCAGATCTGTAGTCACAGGTGTTGGGGTGATCGACGAAGTATTGATCTGCACTAGCTCGATGAGCTCTCTGACCCCATCAGCATTGATGATCCACAGGATCGATCCAACCATGAAGATCTGGCCGGGCTGTGGGAGGGACGAAGAGCCTACAAAACATACCATCTTGTTCGACATGGAAATAGCATGCACACCCCTATCTGGTGCACCAACTGTCGACAGAATATCATCAGCAATCTTTCGATGGGTATCCCATGAAGGTAGATTGATCGGCAGATATGTGTGTAATCGAGAACAAGAAGGCAATAGAGACACATGAGTTAGATAGGTCCAGGCCGTTAGTATGACGTAATACCCTACTCATGTGGTCTGTTGGATTGTATTGGCTACCATATGATATTGCGTGAGTTTAGAGGGGGTCCCTGCCTGCCTTATATAGTCCAGGGGGTAGGGTTACAAGTCGGTTAGATCTAGGAGATAACTGGAAAGTAATAATAGATTACAGGAATCATGGGATCATATGTATCCTAACGATCTCGTAGTATCTTCAGGATATCTTCCCAGTGTTTTGCAGGAGACACCGAGCAACGTTGTGCCCCGCAAGGCTTCATCTTATGGGCTAGGCCACCCCTAGGGGCGCAGCCCATATGGTCTGCCGTTGGTATCCGGGGTCATACCCCCCCACACACAAAAATCTTCATCAACTTTAGGTGCAAACTTAGAGGTTTTGGGTTTCTTATTAAGTATGAAACACTTGCACCCAAACACGACACCTTTGGTTTGTTACCGGTTAGAAGCTCATATGAAGTTTTCTTCAACTTCTTGTGTAGGTAGAGGTGGTTGATGGCATGGCAAGTGATGTTGATGGCTTCACACCAAAAGAGGTCTAGCGTCTTGTACTCATCTAGCATTGTCCTTGCCATGTCAATTAGTGTACGGTTCTGCCTCTCTACTACACCATTTTGTTGAGGGGTGTATGGAGTTGAAAACTCGTGCTTGATGCCCTCTTCATCAAGAAACTCCTCAACTTGGATGTTCTTGAATTCAGTCCCATTGTTGCTTCTCATTTTCTTGATGGGGAGACCGAACTCTTTTTGAGCTCTTCTAACAAAAGTCTTCACCTTGTCTCTAACTTGACGCTTATCAAACAAGAAAAATACTCAAGTAAAATGTGAATAATCATCAACAATAACAAGATCATATTTATTACCCCCGATACTTAGGTAGGCAACCGGTCTAAAGAGATCTATGTGTATGAGTTCCAATGGTTGCATCGTGGTCATGATGCTCTTTGGTGGGTGAGGTACGCCAATTTGTTTTCTGGCTTGACAAGCGCTACATATCCTATCTTTCTCAAAGTGAATATTTGTTAGCCCAAGGATGTGTTCGTCCTTTTGAAGTTTGGCCAAGTTCCTCATCCCAACATGGGCTAGTCGGCGATGCCAAAGCCACCCCATGCTAGATTTTGCCACTAAACAAGTCTCAAGATTAGCTTTACTTTTGTTGAAATCAACTAGGTAAAGCTTGTTCTTTAAATGACCCATAAAGACAATAGAGGAATCCTCCCTTCTAAAGACTTCTACACCCTTATTCGTAAAGCGACAATTGAAACCCATCTCGCATAATTGAGAGACGGACAACAAATTGTGACCTAATGAATCAACATGTAAAACATTTGTAATTGAATGCTCAAGGGTTATAGCAATTTTACTGAGACCAATCACATCCCCCTTAGAGTTGTCTCCAAAGATAATATTTTCATTTGAGTTCATCTTCGGGGTATATGATGAGAACATACTCCTTTCTCCGGTCATATGATTTATACATCCACTATCAAGCACCCAACTTGACCCACCAGAGGAGTATGCCTGCAAAACAAATTTAGTTGCTTGATTTAGGTCCCCAATTTAACTTGGGGCCTTGCATGTTAGTCACAAGAAATTTAGGAACCTAAATAGAAGTATTCCTATACGTGTTGGCTTCCTTTCCAACATATTTGGTAACCACTTTTCCACTGCTATTGTAACTTAAAACAAAACACAAAGTCAGGCTTTGTCGAGATGGTTGAAACTTTGGTTGGTAGGCATACTTATTCATAGTGCCCCACACAAATTCCTTTGGCTTCTGCTAAACCTATTTCTACTAGGACACCTTCTTCTTGGGATTAGTTTGATCAGGAGCAGAATTGGTAGCCTTCCCATTTTTGTGGGGAGCGGCACAGCCGGCCTTCACTGCGGCACTACCGTGGTGCAGCACTGCCGCTCTAGACTACGGCACTACCACTGTCTGTGCAGGCTAATCTGTACCAACTCTTTCCTTCCTCTTAAACTTGACACACTCATAGTCATTTATGATCTTTCTTCCATTTGTCTTGACTCCTACAGTGTGCCCAAGCCCATGCTTGATTCAGGGGTGTCTCCCTTGCTTGAATTGAGGCACTTTTAAATCATGTGCCTTCTTGTCACTTACTTGAGCCTTACTACTCAAGCAGCCCTTGCTAATGATCTCATTGAGTCTAGCCATTTCTTTTCTCATTGCCTCTATGTTTGCAAGGTTAATGGAATAAGCATTCAAATCAATATTATAACATTTTCCATAGCCTTGACTAGTGGAGGTAGTAGAAGCGTCCTTTGCCTTAGAGGGATGTGAGTTGCTATCCCAAAGAATGTTATATTGCAGCTCAAGTTCTTTGTGCTTTTCATCTAAGCCATAATACTTTTTCTTGAGAGCAATAGTTTCTTTCTTGGTGATAGCATGGTCCCCTTGTTCTTTGGCCAAGGCCTTGCGCAAGGATTCCACCTCAATTCTCACTAATGCAAGAGCTTTCTTGCTAGTAATGTAGAGATCCTCTTGTTGGATAAGAGTTTCCTCTCTAGATTCTAGTTCGGCTTGGACACTCTCTATGTTCTCCATTAGTTTAGTGATGAATAGTTTGGTCTTTCTATCTAAGTTCTTAGTTAATTTATCAATTTCTTTATCACTAAATTCATCATCACTAGAGCTATCACTAATATCACTACTAGAGATATCACTAGGAGGTGGAGGTGGAGGAGCTTTGGCCTTGGATTTAGATTTTACCTTCTCACCCTTTGCCATAAGACAAATGTGAGGGAAGTATTAGTCATCATCAGACATGTTGGTGAAGAGTCTTGGTGAAGAAGATGGCTCATGAACAGCAATGGTTGCAACTTTTTCATCTTCTTCACTTGAGCTTTCAATAGATGAATCTCATTCATGCCCAATGTGAGCTTATCCCATGTTTTTCTTGCTCTTTCTCTGGTCAGCCTTGTCCTCCTTGTTCTCTTTCTTATGCTTGTTCTCCTTGATCTCATGTGGGCACTTGGCAATGAAGTGATCGATGCTTCCACAATTATAGCATGTCCTCTTCTTCTTATTTGGAAACTTCCTCTTTACTTCCTTATACCCTTGCTTCTTCAACCCTTTGTGAAACCTCCTCATAAAGAGAGCAACATCATCCAATTTCTCATATTGGTCATCATCATGTTCACTCTCACTAGAGGATGAGGTGGTCTCTACACTTTCTTGAATTTGCTTAATTGCTTTGGGCTTGCTAATTGAAGCTAGAAGACATGTTGGTTGCAAGTAGAGCCTTGCTTGCTTGATTTGTTGGCCTTGAAAGCTACATCCTTGTTGATCTGGATGCCTTCTAGCTTTGCTTGCAATTCTCCAAGCTTCTTCCTCTCATTTGCTTCTTCTCTTTGCATGTCAAAGGTTAAGATCCTCCCAAGTACATCATTTGGTGCGAAGTACTCAAACTTCTTATTGTCTCTAATTAGAGTTACTATGGTCTCATTTCTTGGGGAATAAGCTTCCAACATGATCTTGACAACTTTGTGATCATATAGCTCATCACAACCATAGCCTCTAATCTTGACCACCATGGTCATCAACCTATCAAATATCTCTTGTGGCCCTTCTCCATCCAAGATAACAAATCGGTTGAGCTTGGACATCAACAAATCAATTCTTGCTTTTCTCACTTTGCCAACCCCTTCATGTGCAAGATGCAAAGTATCTCAAATTTGCTTGGCAACATCCACACCAATCACTCTATTGTACTCATCACCATCCAAGGCACTAAGTAGCACACTAGTAGCTTGACCGTTGAGGTGGATGATTCTCATTTCTTCCATTGTTGGATTCTTGGGATCAATAGGTGGCTCAAATTCATTGCAAACAACCTCCCAAATGCTAGGATAAAGACCTATAAGATAGGCTCTCATCAAGTGCTTCCACCTGGCAAAGTTAGTCTCATCGAAATGAGGTAACTTGCCCGCGGTCACATTGATGAAAGACTTGCGATCATGGTTAGTCATAGACATATAAGAATAGTTAAAGGATACGGCGGCATATTTGTTATCGTCATTCTTCTTGCCCTTTCATTTCTTGTCCTTCTTTCTATGCACTTGGTATGACTCATCATCATCACCATCTTTGGAGATGCTAGATAGCTCAGTTGAAGATGCATTGGAGGCTTTCGCTTCTTGTTCCTTCTTCTTTCTTGCTTCTCTTCTTTTTCTTCTATCTTCTCTCTTGAGTCTTCTTTCTTCTTTTCTTGCTTTCTTCTCTTCTAGCCGCCGCTACTCCTTCTTCTTCTTCTTTCTTGCTTCTCTTTTCTCTTTTCTAGCTGCCCTTCTTCTTCTTCTTTCTTCTTCATTTTGAGCTTTTCGGCATCGATTGTCTCTAGCTGTGGAAGCGTGAGTTGCTCACTGTAGAGGCGCTAAGCTCACTACTATTAGTGTCATGTAGCCCAACGTCCTCTGGATCGACGTTGATGGGCTTCACAACACTGGATCCTCCCTTGGGCTCTATACCTCATGTGGTAAAGCGCACACATGGTAACCTTGCTCCGATACCACTTGTAGGATCTCTGGTATGCCCCATTCTCAAGTCAAGAGAGTGAACTCTTGAGATGAGGGGTGATTTTACTCGTTGCAAGAGGTGGTTACAAACCTCCTAGGGCTGCCACAAAAGTTGGCAAGCTCCACGGGCGATGCTCTAACCGGCTAGGAGCCAAGCTCCAAGAGTAACAAACACAACCGCCGGCTAAAACGTGAACCAAGTGCTCTTTAGAGTTTGGGAATCAATGAAGCTGCTCTCTAATCAAGTTTTGGATCCTTATCCCTCTAGGATTGATAGGGAAATCAATGGATTTGCTTGGGGGCTTGAGGTTAACAATGGAGTGAGAGAGAGCACCTGCTCTGTTTTTGAACGTGCTGAAGTGAAGAAGAAGAGAGCTGATTACTGTTGGGAAGGAAGGGGAAAGGTATGTATACCCCCCAGCCCCCAATGGTCACTTAAATCATAGATAACCATTGGGGAGGAAAGAGAAAGGTATATATACCCCTAGCCCTCAATGGACACCACACCCAAAGGGTTGGGCGAGACAAAGCCCGCGGGCTCGAGGTCGGGCGAGACAAAGCCCACGACCAAGGGGTGGAGCGAGAGGGAGCCCATGACCAAAGGGTCGGGCGAGATGGATCCCACGACCAAGGGGTCAGGCGAGATGGATCCTACGACCAAGGGGTCGGGCGAGCCAGATCCCGTGACCAAGGGGTCAGGCGAGTCGGATCCCGTG
This sequence comes from Miscanthus floridulus, assembly GCF_019320115.1. Classification (NCBI taxonomy): domain Eukaryota; kingdom Viridiplantae; phylum Streptophyta; class Magnoliopsida; order Poales; family Poaceae; genus Miscanthus; species Miscanthus floridulus. Next base: position 130,616,506 of record NC_089586.1, read on the forward strand.
ACCAAGGTGTCGGGCGAGCCTCTCTTCAAGTGCGTCAGTGCCGCACAACGCAAGACAGCAAGGGTAATAGTGAAGTGTAGACTGTCTTGGCTATAAATCTAAGGATGCATGTGGTTGTTTCAGCACTTGGTAGCATATATTAGCTTAAGCATTGTGCCCACCTTTATAGTACCTATACTCAAATTCAATATATAAAAGAATTCAAACCTCCTTTGAGTTTGAAGCCATCTACATTTGTAATTGGGGGCTCCTATGTTTCGTGTAGCATCCTTGAATATAAATTCCCTGCTTGTCATCTCGATAAATCTCACTAGTTCTCTAATTGCATGGTCATTATCACCAAACCCCACAATTAGGGCTTAATTGCACTTTTAAGGTGTCAGTACTATGCTCGTCAAACCCACCTACCAGCCCAAGTGCTCCAAACGATCCCTATCACGTGGCCGTTCATGGTCTGGGGGCTTGATCTGGTCAGACCCCTCAAAAGAGCGCCCAGGGGCTACATGCACATGCTTGTCGCCGTGGACAAGTTCACAAAATGGATAGAGGCTCGGCCGATCTCCGTGATTAAATCTGAACAAGCCGTGCAATTCTTCCTTGACATCGTCCACCGCTTTGGGGTCCCAAACTCCATCATCATAGACAATGACACATAGTTTACTAGAAAAAAATTCCTCTAATTTTGTGATGACCACCACATCCGCGTCGATTGGGCCACCATGGCGCACTCCCGCATGAATGGGCATGTCGAGCGCGCGAATGACATGGTCTTGCAAGGCCTTATCAACCAACTGAACAAATTCAGTGGACGATGGGTTGCTGAGCTTCCAGCGGCACTCTAGAGCTTGAGGACAAACCCCAATCGGGTGACCGGCTACACACCTTTCTTCATGGTCTGCGGTTCTGAGGCAGTCCTCCCAACCAACCTTGACTATGGAGCACCAAGGGTTAGAGCATACAACGAGCAGGGAGCCGAGGCGTCCCTCGAGGACGCCATGGATTAGCTTGATGAAGTGCGCGACGTTGCCCTCCTCTGCTCGGCCAAGTACCAGCAAGCGTTGCACCAGTACCACGACCGCCGCGTGTAGGGTCGATCCTTCAACGTCGGGGACTTGGTGCTCCGCCTCATCTAGAGCAATAAGAACTACCACAAGCTCTCTCCATCGTGGGAGGGACCATACGTCGTCGCGGAGGTGCTCCGACTAGGCACCTACAAGCTCAAGTCCATCAACGACAAACTCTTCACCAACATCTAGAACATCGAGCAGCTACGCCGCTTTTACCCCTAATCTATATGTGTACTTAAGAAAATTAAGAATGATGTTTCTAAAAAGTGAAAACATTTTCTCTTATTGGTTTCGCTATCGTTTCCTCGATCTTTAGTGACACTCGACCGCAACAACGACAAGGGGTCAGGCATCACTTGGGGGCTGATAAGAGTATATCTACTTATAAACATTCTTTGTGCCCGACCCCTCCTTACGTTAAGATCTAGAAGCAAGAGTCGTGGAAACAAACGCTAGGTAAAACTAGTCGGACCACAAGAAACCTACGCCCCAGCGGCTACGGCGTTTTTGCTCACCAGCATGATCAGAGTTTTTTTGCCCATACCTTGACCTTTACAACCTTAACATCAGAAGGGGTCAGATCGGATCAACCTTTTTATACATAAAAAGAGAGAGAGAAGGGTCAAAAGTCTGTTCGGCCAAAACAAAAATTAAAAACTTATCTATTTATTACAAGTTGACCGCCTGGCTCATCCAACTAACTAACCCCTCGGGGGGATGACTTCATCCTCAATCTAGATAGATAGGTCCTATGCTAGGGGGGCCACCAACTACTCAATCTCCTCTAGCTTGACCTCGGAGTAACCGGGCATGAAGCCCTAACTCATCGTCGCCAGATCGATGTTCTCGTAGTGAGAATGAGCGATCGCAAACGACCGATGAACGCCAAAGCGAAGCGCATCCCTCGTGATTTCATGCGCCTGATCAGTAATCTGGACGACATAGACTACGAGCGAGCTCGTCTCCTGCCCTAGGGCCACGTAAAGGTCATTGTAGACCAGTTGGACGGCGACGCACAGCGTATCATGCTCGTCACTCTCCTTCAGGAGGGAGCCCTTCACTTCACCAAGCTCCTTCTCTAGGCTGTGGCTCTTTGTCACCTCCACCCAAGCTTGTCGTTGAGAGCTATCCATGTCACATACCGATTGTGTCAAAAGGCCTACCAAGGATTCCAGGGAGAAAGACAACAAGGAAAACCGAAGGCTTACCATCCACGTCTACTCGAAGCTTGTGCACCTCATCGCGCTGCTGGGTCACCTCGACCTCTAGGTGTTGGACCTCTTCCTAGCACTGACCGGCCTCCGTGGTGAGCTTGGCGGACACACCCTCGGTCGTAACCTTCAGGTCCCTCTCCCCCCTCAAGTTCACCCTCGAGGAGGTTGATCCACTGCTAGGCATCGGTGCGCCCTGGGCAAGCCAAGTCATGCTCTGTGTAGAGCCCCTCTACTACCCGCTTCTTCTGTAGCGCTCAGACTCCATGGCATTAGCGCGTATCCTCTTGATCAGGGCCATGAGCTTCTCCTCAGCCTCGCTGGCATCCTTCTCCCTGACTTGGAGGTCGGCCAGCTCCCGGGCGGCCGGGGCAAGCTTAGCCACCTCCTGACGAGTGGCGGTGAGCTATGCGGCTAGCCCATCACTCCGCCGTGTCTCTTTAGTGAGGCGGTCCCAAACATCCTTCTTGCAATGAAGGAATTGGGACTTCTCCCTGCTGTAGACCATAAGGGACTACGGAGAGGACAAGTCTTAGAGGCACAAAAAGGGAAAATGAGAATAAAAAAAGGCCACATCATACCTAGACAATCGGGGTGATGATGTCACGCAACGAGCTCAGCACGGTGGTTAGGGCGTGAACCATGGTCCCAACCTCCATGTGGACGCTCTCCCATTCCCTCTCCTCTGTGGCATCATCAAGGGCAAAAGGCATTGCCCCTGGGTCCCACTAGTCTGCCCATTGGATCTGGGATCCTCCCCACATGTGTAGGGTGCCCCCAACCCAGACTAGAGATCAGGATAGCTCCGCGCTGATCCTAAGCAGCGCCGACCCCTCTTGTAGTAGCAACTCCTCTGAAGCAGCTCCTCTAGCGATAGAGGGGACGGGTGACGTGGACATGGAGGCCTACCCCATCACCACATCCACTAAGGATGCCTCAGATGCGCCTTGTCCTATTCGCCTTGCCACAGATGTGGCCACCTACGTGGATGATGGCTCTGGCTACGCCGTTTCTGCCTATGATGTCGCGGCCACCTGCGCGGATGATGGCCCCGGCTGCGCCATTTTCGCCTATGACGTCGCGGCCATACCCGGCCATGCCACATTCGCCATGGGTGCCCCGGACGTGCCTTCCTTTGTCTACTCCCCCACGGACGCAGCCACCAGCTACACCCCTCCAGTCGACGCTGCGCCCGCCCCGGCGCCACTCCCGCTCGCCTCCGGCGTAACGCCAGTTGGCTCCTGATGCGTCTATCAGAGCGTGAGGCTCTTCTTCGATGCAAGCCTTAGGAGAGTCCCACATCCTCTAATGCTGCAAGTGATGGTTAGTTTATTGCAAAAATTCGTTAGAGCGAAGGAGCGAAGAAATTCTTAACTCACCTCGATGCCACCGGACAGTGGCTTTTTGAGGTCGGTCCGCCTGACCCCAGCCATACCTCATCAGCATGTTGCCATTTTGAGCCTTCCCTCTGCTCGGAAGGCCCGGATGGAGTAGAGCGGTCGGATCCCACCAACTCTGAGGGTGCCCCGAAAGGTCCGGCCAGAGCGGAGAGGCCAGATTTTGTCTACTCTAGGGACGCGTCCTCCCCCTCCTACCTCGGGGCATGTCATGGGAAGGGCCCTACCTATAGCAAAGATGAGTCCTCATCCCCACCTCCCAGCTCATCCCATTGGACGGGTGACCCGAAACCGTCGCCTCCCTCTCCTTCCTCTTCTTCTTCTTCCTCCTCCGAACCTTGTCGTCGCCTTCCTCGATCTAGCTTTGCCCGCTCCTTCGCCCGTCGCTTGGCCTTCTCCTCATCCTTCTTATTCCTCTTCTCATCTAGGGCACGGTTCGCTGCCTTCATGGTTGCATGCTCTGGCAACAGCGTGATGGAGGCCTGAAAGCCCAACCCCGCCGGCAGCTCGATGAAGCCCGCGTCCGGCCGCATTACGGGATGTCCTAGGATCGAGAACACAGCGTTAGACTCCTCCATCGCCTCCTTGATGCGCTGTGTGCGAACACAAGGTTGACAAGTACCCTTGTGTGTTCGTTTTGTGATGAGTGATTGTCAATGTGATCCATGAAGTAGGTTGAGTGGTGACTAACCCTACCATGGCGAAAGCTATGTGTGCGACATGTCTTTTGGCTTGTGTTGTGCAGGTGTGGAGCTCGGATGCGGTGGTCGACGGCGAGGTGAAGGTCAAGGAGGACGTGCCGTGCCGACAGACCAAGAGCGGTGAAGGACGGACGTGAGGCTTGGACCGAGGGACACAGAGGCCGGGTGACTAGCCGCGGTGGCTGACACTTGGGACACCGACAAGTGCAAGAAGACATGGAGTGACGGTGTTGACCGGGTCAAGACGGCGGACGCGTGAGTCGAGCGAGGCTCAGGAGGACTTGGCGGGCCGGCCGGTCGAGGACGGCGGTGACACGCGTCGGATGGCGGGGGACGCGTATGGAGTACGCTACTCGTGGACGGTTTGATGGTTTGGACCTCAAAACCATCGGATGGACGGTTTACGGGTTTGGGCCTCAAAACCCGGGCGGAGGTTCCGAGGAGGGACGGACGGCACGTGGCGGCATCGGGGAGTTCGCGTCGAGGCGAAGCTACCGGTGAGAAGGCGCGGTGGCCGTCGGATCAAGATTACACCGGGTTGGACAACAACGCCCTTAGGCTTAGCGGTTCAACTCATTTGTATCCAGGGGCAAAACTAGGAATGTGTAATAGCCCTGTTAAATAGGATGAGGGAGCCCCCATCTTTCTTACCTCCTCCAGTTTTTATTTTCTCCTTTAGGGTTTCTTCCTCTAGTTTGCTTCCATGTATGAGAGAGGTCCACAACTCAAATTGTGACTTGGTTTTGAAGGAATCGGTGGCCGTAACCACCGTATGTCCTCCGGGATTCATGATTTAGTTGTGTTCTTGATGTGATTTTGGTGTTCTTCACGAGCTCCTTTTGTCCCTTCTTGTTTCCCCTCTCGTTTCTTCGATTTGGGATGGTTTCGATTCGTTCTTGTTGCCTTGGATCGATCAGTGACATGAGTAGAAGCTTTCCACCAAAGAAAATCCACTAATTCCTCACGAGATCGCAGATCCGGGCAATTTTAGTTCTTGACCTATTTTTTGGGGTTTTCTTTAATTCCTTCGATTCACGGAGTTAGAGTTTGTCTTGGGCTATGATCTTTTAGAGGTTGCCTTTCTACCCGCTTGTGAACTCTTGTGCAAAGTTTCAAGTCATTTGGAGTTGATTTGATCAAGTTATGGCTTGATTTAATTTTTCCCGAGAAACTGCTCGTTCATACCGGACGTGTCCGATATCATACCGGACGTGTCCGATATTTCTCACTTTAGAGTTTTGAGCTGAAATTTTGTGGAGATCTTCCCTTGGTGTCTAAAGAGCTGTGGTTAAAATTTCATGATTTTTGGACACCGTTTGATGGGGTTTTGGATTTTTCTCTTTTGGTCAGCTTGCTGCTGAAAATACCGGACGTGTCCGATATCATACCGGACGTGTCCGATATTTCTCACTTTGGAGTTTTGAGCTGAAATTTTGTGGAGATCTTCCCTTGGTGTCTAAAGAGCTATGGTTAAAATTTCATGATTTTTAGACACCGTTTGATGGGGTTTCGGATTTTTCTCTTTTGGTCAGCTTGCTGCTGAAAATCCCGGACGTGTCCGAGATCATACCGGACGTGTCCGAAAATACCGGACGTGTCCGATATAATACCGGATGTGTCCGATATTTGCAGGAGCAGTGCTGTTTTATTTTGGGAGTTTGCTCGTTTGGGCTTCGATCCTTGTTCCGTTTGCTCTGTGGTGACCCGTTGTGTTCTGAGGGAGTATCCACCCTTCTCTAGGGTCGTGGTCATCAAGTCTTTCGTAAATGCTTTTTGGGGATTGATGTTGGGACAGTGGTTGAAGATTTCAGAAGAAATTTGAGGCTCCCATTCACCCCCCCCCTCTGGTCGCCGTTTCTGGTCCTTCAATTGGTATCAGAGCCGGTTAAGGATCATTCCACCTTAATCGGTCAGTGATCCACGAAGGCGACATGGAGCGTGGTTCCGGCAAACCACCGCACTTTGATGGGTCTAACTATCCTTATTGGAAGATCCGCATGTCTGCGCATCTCCAGGGGATTGATTGGCTCGTCTGGGAAATTTGCGAGGATGCTACTTACGTTGTGCTCCCTGTCGCGGATCGTACCACCCAGGATCACAAGAATCGGCACAACGCAAATAGCAAAGCTCGTAGTGTGCTTTTCTCGAGTCTTTCGCTCTCTGAGTTCGAGCGTGTCTCCGATTGTACTACAGCTCGAGAGATCTGGGTGAGGCTTCAGAGCTATCACGAGGGGACCGCACAGGTCAAGACCAGACTCTACGAGACGTACAAGCGTGAGTACGAGAACTTCTCTCAGCTTGATGGCGAGTCCATCGATGCCATGTTTTCCCGCTTTCAGACTATCGTCAACAAAATGAAAGCGAACAAGGCCAACCTACCTTATAGTGATCATGAGAGGGCGCTCAAGCTTCTCTATGCCCTTGATCGAAAGGTATGGGATGTGAAGGTGTCGGCGATCATCGAGTCCGCCAACTACGACACCCTCACCGTTGATGAGCTTTTCAGCAAGCTCAAGTCCACAGAGATCGACTACCAAACCCAAGCCAAGCTCAAGAATCCCTCTGCACCAACCATGGCTTTGGTCTCAGGTAGTGGTTCAAGTTCATTGACTAACCCTTCACAAGCTTCTTTCTCTTTGTCGTGCTTGATGTCAGTCACAGAGGAGCAGCTGGAGTCTCTTGGGGATGATGAGTTGGCACTCATCATCAGTCGGTTCTCTCGGTTTCACAACAACCGTTTGAATCACCGACGCAGTGGTGGCCCGAAGGAGGGATGCTATGGATGTGGAGATCCAGACCACTTCGTCGCGCACTGCCCCAAGAAGAAGCCCTTCATCAACAAGTATGACTCTGGCAAGCGCAAGGATAAGCGCGACTACACCTCTGGCAAGCACAAGGCCAAGGGCGGTTTCGACAAGGAGGCGATCAAGAAGGCATACCGCAGGAAGGCCAAAGCTCAAGAACGCGCCTTCCTCGCCTCCCTCAGCGACCTCGACGATGACTCCGACGATGATCACTCTTCTTGTCCCTCGACCGACAATGAGTCCGAGAAGAAGCGCGAGGACAAGCTCAACGGTCTCTGCTTTGTCGCCGGTGCAAACCGTGGTGGGTTTTGCACTATGGCGGTTGACGATGGAGCAAAGCTCAAAAAGGACGTCGACGTCGATGACGACGAAAACGAGGTACCGCCCACACTTGACTCACTTATGCTTGAGCTTGATACTATGAATGATACATTGATGAGTCAAGATAAGTTGCTTAAGCGTGCTGCCCGCGAGAGAAAAGAGTTTAAGGACCAGCTAGAGGTTGCTTTGAAGGAGTTGGAGCTTGCCAAGAGTGGTGTAGTGGTGTCAGAGGAGGAGGAGTGCGATGAGTGTGCTATACACATGTCTAACCTCTCTGACTTGCAATCCAAGTATGCTATTTTGCTTGATGAATGTGATGAGCTGAAGTCTCGTTCTGGGTTGCTCGGTGCATGCAAGTCCTGCTCAGGCTTGCAATCTGAGTTGGCAGAGAAGGTTGCCAAACTTGCTGAGTTTGAGAAGGCCAACTCAGATAGCACCACCACTACATGTGTTCGATGTGAAGCTTTGGTGTTGGAGCTTGAGTCCTATAGGCACGACAAGATGGGAACCGAGGAAGAAAACACACAACTTCGGTCCATCTTGAGCTGGGTGTCGTGTAGTGAGCCTCAGTTGGGCATGATGGTGAGCCAGTTCAGGCGGGGAACTGACTTATCAGGAGTAGGCTTTGCTATAGGTGGGAAGGGTGAGCATGTCTATGGCAAGGTTGGTGAACATAGTGGTTTGAACCCAAGTGAGAAACCCACCAACACTCCCAAATTGATCAAGATCCCTCCACCAGAGTCTACCAAGACTATGATCAAAGATGGTGTGTTTGAAGAACCACCAAAAGCTCCACCATCCAAGCAAGTTTGGGTTCCCAAACCGAACCACTTTCGGAACTCACTCGATACTCTACCCAACATCTCTAGTGCACCCCTTCCTAAAACCAAAAAGCCTCAGAGAGTGAACCACATCCACAAGAGAGTGAGTCAACCACCATCCAAGAGAGAGGTGAGGTACCACTGTGACTATTGCCATAGAGATGGTCATTTGGCTGAGTTTTGCTTTAGGAGGAAGAGAGATGAGCGGCGCGAGTACGAGTTGAACAACCGGAATATGTACCGTCCTCCCCATGGCATACATGTACCGCCTGTTCAGAGGCACAATGTTAGGCCTAGAGGTGCAATGCCTCAAGGTGCTAGGCCTCAGGTGGCGAGACCACGTGGTGGTCGTGCCCGGCGTGGCCCAAGTCATGACCTATATGACTCTGGACCTCGCGACGGTGGCTTTTAGTCCCACACTCCTAGCGGACCACGTTTTCCCCCACGTGGTGATCGCTTCTCTCCAATGGGACATGGCATGTATGGTGTTTTTCCTAACACTTTTCTAGGGCAAATGACTCAACACTGGTATTCTCCTCATTTCACTAACCCCAGTGTTGTGCCATTTGCTCACCCCCTGTCTTTCTATTGATGCAGAGCGGAGGCCTGGAGAACACGTGGCTTGTTGATTCCGGCTATTCGCGCCACATGACCGGAAGTTCCAAATGGTTCTCCAGCCTCGACCCCATGCAATACAAGGAGTACATCACATTTGGGGACAATAGCAAAGGTAAGGTGTTGTCTCGTGGGACCATTCGGGTCAATGAGTCTTTTATCTTGAAGGACGTTGCTTTGGTTTCAAGCCTGCATTTCAATTTGCTCTCTGTTTCACAACTCCTTCAAGATGGGTTTGAGGTGCGCTTTAAGACTGGACTTTCTCGTGTGCTCGATTCTCAGGGACATCTAGTTTGTCAGATCGTTCCTTTCGGTCGAGTTTTCAGAGCTGATTTCTCTCAGTCTTTCGGTTCTTCTCGCTGTTTGGTTGCCGGATCTTCTTTTGATTTGTGGAAGTGGCATAGGAGACTTGGTCACTAGAGCTTCGATCTCCTAGTGAGGTTGAGTTCTCTTGACATGATCCGAGGATTGCCCAAACTTAAGTTTGAGAAGGATCTGGTATGCCATCCCTGTCGCCATGGAAAGATGGTGGCTGCTTCCCATCCTCCAGTGACTCAGGTCATGACCACGAGACCCGGTGAGCTACTGCATATGGACACTGTTGGTCCGGCTCGGGTTCGGTTAGAGGGAGGGAAGTGGTATGTTCTTGTGATCGTGGATGATTTTTCTCGTTATTCTTAGGTGTTTTTCATGGAGGGCAAGGACGAAGCGTTTTCTCATGCTCGTGACTTGATCTTGAGGTTGCAAACTGAGTTACCAAAGAATGCCATACGAGCTATCCGCAGTGACAATGGCACTGAGTTCAAAAACTCTCAGTTTGACACCTTTTGTGCTTCCTTGGGTCTTGAACATTAGTTTTCTTCGCCCTATGTCCCTCAGCAGAATGGTGTTGTTGAGCGCAAAAATCGGACTTTGGTTGAAATGGCCAGGACGATGCTCGATGAGCATAGGACTCCTAGGCGTTACTGGGCCGAAGCCATCAACACCGCCTGCCATGTTTCAAACCGCATTTTTCTTCGTGCTTTCTTAAAGAAGACATCCTATGAGTTGCGGTTTGGGCGTCCACCCAAAGTGAGTCATTTTCGAGTCTTCGGTTGCAGGTGCTTCATTCTTAAGCAAGGTAATCTTGACAAGTTTGAATCTAGATCTTCGGACGGTATATTCCTCGGTTACGCTTCTCATTCACATGCGTACCGTGTGCTTAATCTTGAGACTAACCGTGTCGTGGAGACTTGTGAAGTCACCTTCGACGAAACCATGCCCTCTTCTATTTCTGTCTTTAAACGTGCAGGTGATGAAGAGATGGGTGACAGCATTTTCGTTGAGGATGACGATGACATCGATTGGGATGATCCCAAGCCATCTCAACCAGCTGCCCCGATCGAGCCAGCTTCGACCACTTCGGCTCACGGCCCCGAGCCCTCCACCTCTACTTCATGGGGTCCTTGCGAGCCGCTTCCTCAATCGATTGAGGAGGCCCAAGCTATGGATGAGGGGGAGGCGACTTCGTCTTTGGGTGCACCTCGACATATCCAGCGACGCCATCCTCCTCAGACCATGATCGGCGACATCGACGAAAGGGTAACGCGTTCCAAGTCTTATCATATTCCCCATTTCGCTCATTCTGCTTTCGTAGCTTCTTTTGAGCCTCGAGATATTGGACACGCACTATCTAATGCCGATTGGGTTAATGCTATGCACGAGGAGTTAGAGAACTTTGAGCGGAACCAAGTGTGGGTTTTAGTTCCACCTCCACTAGAGTGCCACCCCATAGGTACAAAGTGGGTTTACAAGAACAAGCAGAGTGAGGATGGGGTGGTGGTGAGAAACAAGGCAAGATTAGTGGCTCAGGGTTTTTGCCAAAAAGAGGGAATAGACTATGAAGAAACCTTTGCTCCTGTTGCCCGTCTAGAAGCCATTAGGATTCTTTTAGCATTTGCAGCTTCGAAAGGGTTCAAGCTGTATCAGATGGATGTAAAGAGTGCCTTCTTGAATGGGTACATAGAGGAAGAGGTTTATGTGAGGCAACCCCCTGGCTTTGAAAATCCAAAGTACCCCAACCATGTTTTTAAACTCCACAAAGCCTTGTATGGTTTGAAACAAGCCCCGAGAGCCTGGTATGAGCGTTTAAAAGCTTTCTTGCTTGATAAGGGTTTTATGATGGGTTCCGTAGATAAGACTTTGTTCCTCCTCAAGCAAGGCACATATATCCTTTTGGTTCAGATATACGTGGATGATATAATCTTTGGTGGCTCTTCTCATGCTCTTGTTGCCAAGTTTTCAGATACTATGAGCAGGGAATTTGAGATGAGCATGATGGGTGAATTGACTTTCTTCCTCGGGCTGCAAATCAAGCAAACTCATGAGGGGACGTTCGTGCACCAAGGCAAGTACACCAAGGACGTGCTCAAGAAATTTGATATGGGTGAGGCCAAGCCTCTTTCGATGCCCATGTCAACCACGACGGCCCTAGATGAGGACAAGGAGGGAGAAGCCGTGGACCAGAAGGAATATCGAAGCATGATCGGGTCCCTGCTGTACCTAACGGCGACAAGACCAGACATCCAGTTCGCAGTCTGCTTGTGCGCACGCTTTCAGTCTTCGCCGCGCACGTCTCATCGTCAAGCCATCAAGCGGATCCTCAGGTACCTTCGTTTCACACCCGAGTTTGGTCTTTGGTTTTCAGCCTCCTCCTCTCTTTCTCTTTGCGGGTATTCTGATGCAGATTATGCTGGTTGTCGTGTTGAGAGGAAGTCCACTTCGGGGACTTGTCAGTTTCTTGGATCTTCTCTTGTGTCTTGGTCTTCTCGCAAGCAGTCTAGCGTCGCCCAATCCACCACAGAAGCTGAGTATGTTGCTGCTGCTGCTTGTTGTTCCTAGTTGCTTTGGATGATAGCTACTCTGAGAGACTTTGGGTTAGAGTTTAGGCGAGTGCCTTTGTTTTGTGATAGCACCAGTGCCATAAGTGTAGCCAAAAACCCAGTCCTTCACTCAAAGACAAAGCACATAGAAGTTCGCTTTCACTTCTTGCGTGACCACTATGAGAAAGGTGATATCGATCTGCACCACATTGATACCCAAAACCAGCTCGCAGATATCTTCACCAAACCACTTGACCAAGCCCAGTTTGCTCGCTTGCGAGGGGAGCTTGGAGTTTGTTTCCCTTTTTAGAGGAGGGGAATTTTGGTTTTTTTTATTCTAGTTTTGCTTTTCTTTGTAGTTTAGCCTTTGTTTTTGTTTTTATATCATACTTGCATATCATATCATCATGTATCATATTGCATCCTAAGCTTCATCCTTATAGTAGCTAGATTGACACTATGCTCTTGTTGGGGATGTTATGGATATACATGATGTGCTTTTGGCTTAGGCTCCTCTTGATCAATTGATGCATGTTATGAGCTAAGCTTGTTTTCCAAACTGTGAACTTGATTAAAACTTGTTGAAACATGAAATGTGTTCACCACTACTTGTGGCACTAGCTTGTGTAGAATGTGTCGAGATCTTTTTCTTGCTTCATATATATGCTTAGTTGCTACGGCTCATACTTTGAGTTACACACTTGCTTGAGAAACTTGAATTTGTGCTAAAACTTGAAAATCAAACTAAGTGATTTGAAAAGATCGGGATGGGTCTGTACTATCCTATGTCAGAGTATCGAGACAGCTCCAAATTGCACTTATTGGTGAACTTGAGCTCTGTAATGGATACCGAGATCATTGTCTTAAGCTTCTGATTGCCTTTGGCATAGGCTTGACATGGTCGCTAAGTCAGGTTTTGATGGCACAGATAACCTCCCGCACACACTTGTCTGACAAACTTTAGTAATAAGCTGCATAACTCCGATAAATTTCAATTGGTGTCTAAAATTTGATCAAACCACAAGTTTGTCTCATGACATGATGTGTGAACTTTGTTTGGGGTAGTTCACTTTGCATACATGTGTAGCACAAGGTCGATCTCCTGTCTATTTTTGCTATGTGCTCCTTTGGTGGTGAACCCTCTTTTAAAATTGCTCAAACTTGATCAAAATTGCTTAAATGCCATATTTCGTTTCATTTGGTCACTTTGAGCATTTGCTAGCACTTATATGTGTTGCTATATATACATGACAGCATCAACTAGAGCCTCTTTTCAATCTACTTACTATAATCTTGAAGCTTCTGCATTCGTGCATTTCTGCATTCATAGCATGATTTGAGGGGGAGATGCAATCTTTGGGCTCTAGCTTGATAAGTGCATATGTCAACAAGGGGGAGAAGTTTTCCACACTCACAATGACACAAGGGGAAGAAACTTCCAATTTCAAACTTCCAATTCCACCTAAAGTTGAGAGATATGCATTCATTTGAGAGAGATTGCACTTGTTCAGGGGGAGTTGCATTTGAGGTGTTTTGCTAGATGTGTTGAGCCTTTGCCTCTTCTGGAGGGTCTAGCAGTTTTTCGGTTTTTCGAGCTTTGCTAGTGGTGTTGAGCCCGTTGCCTCTTCTTGAGGGCTAGCTTTGTTTTACTTGGTTGCGTCGAGCCATTGCCCATGTCTTTGGGGACCAAGTTTTGCTCATTTTTAAATGACCCGGTTCTTGGCTTTTCTTTGGCTTTTGGTCATTTGGGTGAGTTCTTTCTTTTCTCTTCTTCTTCTTTTTCTTTTGCTCAAGCTGTTCGTGTATTGGTGTTGACAATGCACTCATCAAGGGGGAGATTGCGAACACAAGGTTGACAAGTACCCTTGTGTGTTCGTTTTATGATGAGTGATTGTCAATGTGATCCACGAAGTAGGTTGAGTGGTGACTAACCCTACCATGGCGAAAGCTATGTGTGCGACATGTCTTTTGGCTTGTGTTGTGCAGGTGTGGAGCTCGGATGCGGTGGTCGACGGTGAGGTGAAGGTCAAGGAGGACGTGCCGTGCCGATAGACCGGGAGCGGTGAAGGACGGACGTGAGGCTTGGATCGAGGGACCCAGAGGCCGGGTGACTAGCCGCGGTGGTTGACACTTGGGACACCGACAAGTGCAAGAAGACATGGAGTGACGGTGTTGACCGGGTCAAGACGGCGGACGCGTGAGTCGAGCGAGGCTCAGGAGGACTTGGCGGGCCGGCCGGTCGAGGACGGCGGTGACACACGTCGGATGGCGGGGGACGCGTATGGAGTACGCTACTCGCGGACGGTTTGATGGTTTGGACCTCAAAACCATCGGATGGACGGTTTACGGGTTTGGGCCTCAAAACCCGGGCGGAGGTTCCGAGGAGGGACGGACGGCACGTGGCGGCATCGGGGAGTTCGCGTCGAGGCGAAGCTACCGGTGAGAAGGCGCGGTGGCCGTCGGATCAAGATTACACCGGGTTGGACAACAACGCCCTTGGGCTTAGCGGTTCAACTCATTTGTATCTAGGGGCAAAACTGGGAATGTGTAATAGCCCTGTTAAATAGGATGAGGGAGCCCCCATCTTCCTTACCTCCTCCAGTTTTCATTTTCTCCTTTAGGGTTTCTTCCTCTAGTTTGCTTCCATGTATGAGAGAGGTCCACAACTCAAATTGTGACTTGGTTTTGAAGGAATCGGTGGCCGTAACCACCGTATGTCCTCCGGGATTCATGATTTAGTTGTGTTCTTGATGTGATTTTGGTGTTCTTCACGAGCTCCTTTTGTCCCTTCTTGTTTCCCCTCTCGTTTCTTCGATTTGGGATGGTTTCGGTTCGTTCTTGTTGCCTTGGATCGATCAGTGACATGAGTAGAAGCTTTCCACTGAAGGAAATCCACTAATTCCTCACGAGATCGCAGATCCGGACAATTTTAGTTCTTGACCTATTTTTTGGGGTTTTCTTTAATTCCTTCGATTCACGGAGTTAGAGTTTGTCTCAGGCTATGATCTTTTAGAGGTTGCCTTTCTACCCGCTTGTGAACTCTTGTGCAAAGTTTCAAGTCATTTGGAGTTGATTTGATCAAGTTATGGCTTGATTTAATTTTTCCCGAGAAACTGCTCGTTCATACCGGACGTGTCCGATATCATACCGGACGTGTCCGATATTTCTCACTTTGGAGTTTTGAGCTGAAATTTTGTGGAGATCTTCCCTTGGTGTCTAAAGAGCTATGGTTAAAATTTCATGATTTTTGGACACTGTTTGATGGGGTTTCGGATTTTTCTCTTTTGGTCAGCTTGCTGCTGAAAATACCGGACGTGTCCGATATCATACCGGACGTGTCCGATATTTCTCACTTTGGAGTTTTGAGCTGAAATTTTGTGGAGATCTTCCCTTGGTGTCTAAAGAGCTATGGTTAAAATTTCATGATTTTTGGACACCGTTTGATGGGGTTTCAGATTTTTCTCTTTTGGTCAGCTTGCTGCTAAAAATCCCGGACGTGTCCGAGATCATACCGGACGTGTCCGAAAATACCGGACGTGTCCGATATAATACCGGACGTGTCCGATATTTGCAGGAGCAGTGCTGTTTTATTTTGGGAGTTTACTCGTTTGGGCTTCGATCCTTGTTCCGTTTGCTCTGTGGTGACCCGTTGTGTTCTGAGGGAGTATCCACCCTTCTCTAGGGTCGTGGTCATCAAGTCTTTCGTGAATGCTTTTTGGGGATTGATGTTGGGACAGTGGTTGAAGATTTTGGAAGAAATTTGAGGCTCCCATTCAACCCCCCCTCTGGTCGCCGTTTCCGGTCCTTCACTGTGCCACCTCGCTGTTGTAGAGCGGCCCTTGGGCGAGCACCGTCCCATAGAGTTGCGCGCCAGGCGTCATCCCGTACAGTGGGAGGGCGCACACCATCAGCGGCACCACCTTCCTAGCGTGATATGTCCCGATGACACTGGCCCCATGGAGACCATGGTCCTTTAGGAGCGCGATGGTGTCTAGAAGGTCGTAGAGCCTCTTCTTTTCCTTCTCGGGAGGTCCCCACCCCCACACCGATGACGCCTCTTCGATTAGGCGTCCGGTGAAGTCTGGCAAGAGGGCGGCGGCGTCGTTCTTCACATAGAACCAAAGTGTGTGCCATCCCTTGTAGGACCTCGATAGCGGATAGGTCATGCACTCGGTGGACCGGTGGCCCTAGAGGTGGATGCCTGTGCATCCCATCGGCACAGATAGGTCCCCACTTCTCTCCCTTTTCTTGTGTAGGGAGACAGAGAAGAAGTACCTCCATAGCTCGAAGTGGGGTTCGATCCCCAGATACCCTTCGCACAGCGTGATGAAGGCCACGATGTGCTAGATCACATTGGGATTCAGGTGCTGCAACTCGATCTGGTAGTGGTGCAATAGTCCCCAGAGGAATGGGTGGGGAGGAATCGTGAGTTCATACTCATGGAAGGGCATGAAGGACACAACGTAGCCGTCGAGCAGCTCCAACACCTCCTCATGACCAGGCACGAGCCACTCCACCACCTCAATTCTCCCCTGAAGAAGATCACGCTTGATGAGGCCCTCCATGCGCATGTGGGTAACGTCGGAGCAATACCATGACTCCATGGGAAGCAAGGGTGGAGGAACGAGAACTTCGTTGGTGGCGGAAGAGCGAGAGCAAGCGATCCGAGCGCTTACAGCAGAGAAGCAGAGAGGATGAGGCTGTGGTTAGGCGTATCAAAGACGAAGGGAAAACCCCCAATTATAAGGGAAGGTGGAGCGAGAGGTGAACTGTTCGCCTCGATCGATGTGCCTGCCGCGCCTTGTCATGCGCACGTCACCCCCAACCACCCCCTCGAAGGGCGTGCGGGGCGATGGTTCACCCCTCGATGGGCAGAAAGCCACCACAGGTAAGGAGGGATACGGAGCTAAAAATGCTCCCACGGCCCATTAAGGCCCAGGAGTTCGAAGGTTGGCCCATCGACGGGTTCACAACAGCTCCGGTGCACCTTTAGAGTGAGGGGTGGTTAAGGATGGGCCCGCTAGCGGCCAGCACCTGGGCGCACGAGCGCCACGGGCATCTCAACCCATGTTCGAGTCTTGGCCGGTGCACGGTCCATGGTTTTTCCTCGAAAAAAGGTAACGAGCCCTTAGGACCGGTCGAATGGACCCGAGAACTATATGGACTGGCCATCAGGAATCTAGAGTCGGTCACCAGCTGACCCATGCCGGACCCCCATGAACGAGAAGCCAAGGTCCCACTTGGACTAGCCTATTAACAGCTCACCGAGCACCATAATTCGTCCATTGAGGAAAACATGGCATGGCTCAACCCCTCCGTTTTATCAAAAAAACGCTTGAGGGTGGACGACCACAAGACGAGCCAACCCCTAGACTGGACCCTTGCTACGCGCGGGGGCTCGGGGGAAGTTGGACTCGCAAGGAGACCAAATACGCGGTCGCATGACAATGGCGGATCGATCGAATCCTAGGAAGGGATCGGAATCAAGAGAGATCTTTTTCGACCCCCCGAATCCTGTAGCTGCATGCTCCCGAAGAGTCCGAACATGACGGAAAGGGATCATGACCCTACCAAGACATCCCGCAGCCCACAAAGGGAGATCAAGACCCTCAGAATCATTCCGTCCCAAAAAGCCTTCGAAGGAGTATCCTACTTCTCCGCAGCCTCGGGGGCTGCTGTCGGATATTAGTATTAGGGATACCTGGAAGAAGGAAGCTGATGGTCGTGAACGCTAACTCGTCCGGATGGTCAAGAGCGTATTTTGGTCTCGCCCGACCCTGAAGGTACGGGCTCCATCTCGCCTGACCCCGAAGGTACGGGCTCTGTCTCGCCCGACCCCGAGGGCGTGGGCTCCGTCTCGCCCGACCCTGAGGGCGCGAGCCTCGTCTCGCTAGACCCCTTGGGCGCGGTCTTCGCCTCGCCCGGCCCCGAGGGGGTGGGCTCCGTGTCGCCCGACCCTGAGGGCGCAAACCTCCATCACGCCTGACTCCGAGGATGCGGGCTCCGTCTCGCCTGATCCCGAGGGCGCGGGGACTTTGTTTCGCCAGACCCCTCGAGGGAGGATTCTGCCTCGCCCGACGGAGTCCGTACCACCTCCAACCACTACGGATATAAAAGTACGGACCCAGGGTCAAACTCCTAACACTGGAAAGGTAGTAGGCGCGTCTTGACGTGACCCGCGGCCACGACGGGCCATACCTAAGGACTCATATCGCCAACAGTGCTAGGCGTGGCGGCGCTATGCTATCTAATCCCCGTACGACTTCCGATGGGGGTGCCTGCTAACCATGCCGCCCGCCGGGACGGAATGGAGTGCCACGACTGGCTGAGGACGTCCTCGTATAGCACCAGTGATGAATAGGGCCACGACGTGAAGCCGTCTCCATCATCATCTACCGGATTGGCAGGACCCGCGTAAAGGGGATGATGGGCGCCATGACCTCGGAGGCCTTCTTACTCCTCGCTTTTCTCTTTCTCTCTCTCTCGTGTAACCTGCGTCTTTCCCTTCATCTATAAATGAGGAAGCAGAACGCCCCACGAAGGGCACGCAACAAGGCAACGGCTCAACGCTGAAAGGAACTGAGTTCAACTAGACTCAACTCCATTCGATCATTCCATCAGAGACTTGGGACATTCCCCCCTCTCGCCCGTTTGTAACCCCTACTACAAACAAGTGCCGGTAACACGAGCAGCCTTGAACTGGACGTAGGGACATTCCGCCCGAACCAGTATAGACTCTTATGTCCTCCGAGCACACCATCCGGGCTAGACGCGTAAACACAAATTTACTAATTAGCGGTTCGAAACACCGACACAATGGCAGGATCAAATTTTTGGTCATTAATGTTTCATCTACTTACAAAACTTTGCTATCTTTAACTCTGACATTACAAAGCAGCAATTTTAGCTAATTCTACACCTGCTGTGCTGTCCCTGCTGCCTCCAAGACTGTCCTCTCCATCCTTAAACAGTACATTATCCTTATATATACCCCAAAATGAGCAATACCTTCCAGCTATCCGTTGGGATCAAACTAAAGCTACTAAAAGTTAGCAGCCCTTCACACCCGACGGATAGCAATAAAAGCCTAAGCATGGGGAAAAAGATTCTGCCAGCGAGTTGACTTCGTCGCAGAATCAGTCGGGAGGGACGGCTCCGTTCACTTCTTATAATCCATACTTTTTAACTTATTTTTTTAATTAAAATAGTATTTTTTTCTCACAACAAATTAACTGAAACACTGTTTCACTTTATTTTTTTAGCGAAGCGAACGGACCTATAGTTGTGGGCGAGAAGGGATCATCACATTCCCATGGGACTGTGAATCCTGACCGCACGGCACCAAGGCAACCAAGACAGAACACAGCTGGAAGTTTGCTTGGTTTAGCTTATGAGAGTTCGGACGAAGAATAGCTGATCATGTCATGTGAGCCCTATGGCCGGGAACTGGACTATTTCCTGCCATATGTCTGCATTCCAAACGGCAAAATGTATATTGTATATTTAGGGCCGTTTCGATCCTTGTGGTGGAATTGAAATCCACTTATTAAACTAGGCTATTTGACTTCGAATTTAACATTCCACCATTTTTCAAAGTTCGCATATAAGCCTATCTTAAATTTATAGGGTGCGAAATGAAAATTGATTCTATAGATTATTCTACTTTGCAACTTATAACACGATCTTCAACTCACTCCCCATATAAATATAACACATAAGTCTCTCTTATATAGCCAATAATAATATACAAATATAATAATCTATAAACAACTATATTAACTTAATTAATGTGTCTAAATTATAATTATTAAAATAAATTCAATTCCAACGAACCAAACAAAGCCTTAGTATTTTTCATGTACTATTATTAGGTTGTGTTTTGCACCAGGATTGAATGGAAAGCTGCTTTAATGTTGGCATAGAATCTACGGGCGTGTTCGGCTGGCTGGGCCACTCAGCGGGGCACTGTTCACGTCCTGCCAGAACAATATTATTCTCTCACAATAATCAGCTGAAACAGTATTTTTCAGTCCTGCCGAACAGGCCCTACATTTTGCCGTTGACCTTCTACTCCCCTACCTGTAAAGGGTTTTTTACATTCCGTCGCCGCAGAAGGTCAACGCCAAATTTCCGCTGTCATATGCATCTGTGCTTTGTTTTATCAGAAACTTTCTCACAAATCCCACGTCATTTTTATCCGGAAAGCAATCCAAAATATTAACTTCAATTGCACAACGAGCTAGGGGGATAAAGTCAGCTGAGGCGGCATAAAATTTGCGCCCAACGTTCAATGTGTGCACAACAATTGACAAAAACAATAAGTTACCACCAACACTTGGGTACCATGTGAACTTGGGGCACAACAGTCAACAGGGGCAGTACTAATACTCCTATCTAGCTTTATCAAAGCGTCATAGCTAGTTGTGAAATAAAAAGAACTTTACAAGTTGATCCAGTATCGCAAACGCTTAACAAAGGGACAAGTTATCAATTATGTAGCCTTCTCAGTTTGGTCCAGTCTTAGAAATTGAATGAAGCCACGAGGACGAGGGGGGCTCCACGCGTGTTAGGTCACGACCAAAAACAAAGTCAGATTTACATATTTTTCCAGAAGTTTCTGATGCCATAAGCAAAAGATTTCAGGCTGCCCAAAAGACCCGTGTTTGCGGATTCCTCATGCTTTGGGTTGTCATCTCTGCATAACACGACATACAAAACAAAAAATTACCATGGCGTCCAAAGTTGACATTTAAAAAGCAACAAGTTTGCACTTTTTCCAGCTATGCATCGAATGGAACAAAAGAAAATAGCTTAGGTTCCATTATATCTATGACACTACGTACAGGGAATGAAATATGTCCTTTATGAACTATGATGAACTGGACAGGATGTGTTAGTGTTGATTACCTTAGAGAATAGAGCAGCTCAACAAAATAATATTAGCTGTGCATTCTAATACAAGGCTTCTAAGCTGACCCAAACCTTAGTTCCTGGTTACCAACCAGGCAGTTCCAGGATGTTTCAGGCTGTGAAATGTGAAGTGCTCCCTGGCCCATCCACGAACCTGAATTCTGGGTCCAGTCAGTCAGAAACTAACTGGTTCAGTCTTTCATGTAAAATCTACCAAGTCACAAGGTTCACCATGTCGCGTAGAACTGTTCTCTCAAATATCAGAAATGAAGTGACTCCACAACGACTAGGAATAAATTGGTTGAATCAGCCATTGGCACAAATTGATGGAATTTCAGCTCTGTTAGGCAAAGCCATATTTCCAGGGAATCCAGGAACTGCATGTCACCAGTTAGTTAATAGCAATTCTCTACCTAAGTCCAAGGAAGATTCATCTTCCACAGCCTGAATTAACCAATTGTATACACTAAACGGCAGAAGTAATCCTCTTGCCAAGTCCAAGCAGTTGATCATACCAAAACAACTAAACCATACAGGCATAACAACTTTTAGCATACTATAAATCTTATCAAATAATTTTGACATGTTGGTTTTAATGACATTGAAAGAAAAGAATTTTGCACGTAAAAGCCTAATAGGGTAATACCTGGCATGTGTCTTTGCCTCATTGGTCATGTCACTTCCACTTTCATCTGATGCATTTGAAGCATTTGCATCCAGGGATTTTTCAGAATTCTTCAAATTGAATTTGTTAGCTTCTATTTCCCTTTGCTGATTTCCAGGGTCTGGTTTGTCCTGCGCATGCACAATCTTAAGGGATATGTCTAAAAATACTTTGCTAAGCACAAAATAACCACCTCGAGTTTTGACTTCATACCGTTAGATCCTTAAAGCTCTCACTCTCTGTTCCTTGAAACTGATCCACCTTACCTTCATCCTTAGGTAAGGAGTTCTCAGAAATTTCAACTGTTCCTTGATGTTGAGCCACTTCAGCATCATCCTCGGCCATGGACTGCTCAGAAACTTGACTTTCAAGCACTCTGGCTTCATCCTTTTGCATGGGGTGCTCAGTGACTTCAACTGTTCCTTGAAGTGGAGCTGCCTTAGGATTACCCAGTTGTAATTTTGCATGATTATACTTCATTTCTGAAAGTACCTCATACACTGTGTAATGACTGCCTCCAATTTGCTGACGGATATTTGTTATAGTAGGAAACTTGCCTTCATTTGATGCCCTATAACTGCACTAAACAGAAACACATGGTTTAACAGTCACAAAAATAACTAACCAGAAAAAAGAAAAACGTTCTCATAACTCCTAGACATAATTGCCACTCTTTATCAGAATCCTACAAATCTGAATGAGTTCTGCCACATTTTCATTGTTAATTTCTAAATCTCAAATGTCAATCCTCAATGCACAACTAGCATAAATGTCTATTACTCGGCTCGAAACAAGCCAAACAGAAATGCTAATGAGCTGAAAGCTACACACACTTGCTGCTTATGAACCAAAAAGATAAACTCTACGACCAGAAAATCGAGTGAGAAAAAGTCACCTACTTCTCAACGAATTCCATTATCCGAACCTTCCTCTCCTGCTTTGTAGCCCTCTTCTGCCCCTTCAGTGGCGGCTCCTGCGCAGGCAGCGGCGCCGCATGCGCCTTCCCCCGGGAGGTCCGGTAGCACGACCGTGTGGTGGCGCTAGAGACACCAGCGATCACTGGAAAGAAGGAACAGATCAGGCAAACAAGATCACATCACCGCCGTGGCCAAAACCCAGAGCTTGGATCGAACACCGGAGGCGTGGGGCGAAATAGGCTTTACTCACCTTTCCTGAAGGCGGCGGAGGAGGAGAGGCGCACGGACGCTTGCATCGCGGAGCTCAATGGCGGATTGCGGAGGGAAGCCGGGTGCCCTAGGGTTTCATGCTCTGTCTGACTGGACGAGGAGAGCGAGGTTTTAGCTTGACTGAGAAGGCGAAGAAGGGGAACGGGACGGCGGGGCGGCGGCGGCTGGGTGTGTGTTGAGGCTGTGGCCCAACCAAAGGAATAAGGCTGTGCATTCCAATTCCAACAACAAAAAAAGTATGACAGCTTTGTTGACTTCGCCAGGGGTAGTCCTTTTCATATGCCTATGGGTTTTTTTTACCGAGAATTTCATATGCGTATGGAGAAACACAAGAAGACCGATTGTTGGCTATGTTCCCTCGAGTTTATAAGTCAGAATTAGCTTTATTTTTTTTAGCTATAGAATAATGTTTTTCTCTCACAATAAATCAGTCCTACAAATCAGCCGCAGCAGCAATAAGTCGTGCCGAACAGAGCCGTTGTAGCCAAACTTCATCAAAAAGATTTGTTGCGCACGTCTGGATTGAGGGAGATTTTTGAAAATCTGATAAAAAGAATCTCATAGTCCTAGGAACTCATCCAAACATGATAGATTTTACAGCAGATTCTAAAATTTAACACATCAGAGATATTTGATTTGGAAATCCCTATGCAATCCAATATATGATTCATCCTAGAAATCACCAAAGTTGAGCTCAAGGCACGTAAATCATCAAACCTCCCAAACAGGATTTTATTATAGGCATGACAAAATATATGAAAATTTTAAAATATATAAACATGATAAACTTTAGAGTAGATTCTAAAAATCTAACACATAAGAGATATTTGATTTGAAAACTCCCTATGCAATCCAATACAAGGTACATCCTGAAAATCACCAAACCTACAAAAAAATGAAAAAAACCGCTGGATTTTATATGGGTAAAAATTGAAAAGATATAACAAACATTGCTTTCGTTGAGAGTCGGACTTAAAAAAATATAAATAAACATTGCTTTCATTGAGAGTCGAACTCAAGACCTCCCACTTACTAAACGGTACGAAAGCTATTGTATTTAAAAAATTCAGTAGCTTATTTTAATAATTAAACCTGCTCTGATGATCATACTCACTCAATCCCAAAAATATGCAATTCCTAAGGAGTAAACCAATCAGGTTGGAAAAAATTCAACAAACTACTAATCTTTATGATGCCAAGTAAATATCACTAGATTAATTATAAAATATATTTTTATAGTAAACCTATTTGAAAATATTAATATTGATATTGATATTATTTTCTATAAAACTTGTCCTGAACTTACAATTACATTCTTTTGGGGATAGGATGGAGCAATGTATTTGGTTGAGCATGTTGGAGTATGACTAAACCTCACCTTCCTCCTCATCACAGGAGACACAATTTATAAAAACGTTATACCAATATTTGACAAAGAGCGTAGAACTCTCAATCAGGAGAAATAGCTCGAGTGACTATCGAACTGGAGAGAATTGTTGGTTTGCATTAACATAATTTTTAATGCTAAAACAACTCTGTGATTACCAGGGGGGGCTCTCTGTATTCTCTCCCTGCTCTGTAAAGCAGCAACTGAACAGAAGAAAATGATAACCCTGTGAAGGTCTCTGCTCAAACCAACATGCATGAAAATGGCGCGCAAAATGTCACACCATGAATCACATCTGAACAATGTATGGCTAACAAAGAAACACAAACACATGTGGAGCAGCAATCCATCTTGCCACCACCGGCGCGTTCGGCAGTTCGTGCCTCTGCTTACAATTCCTATCCACTTCGACTCTACGAGTTCGGCAGTTCGCCGAGACGACTCGAACACCAGAACGGCCGCTCGCCACGCTGCCGCTGCCACGATGAGCGCTGCGTCCACGGTACTGGCCGTTACCATCTCCAGAGCCGGCGCGCGACCGGCCACTGGGCTCGTGCTGGGACTGCCTCTGCTTGCTTTGTCGGGGCCTGTTCATCGGGCTGCAGCGGCTCGTGACTGCCGGACTGCTCGACAGCCTCGTCGCCGGTGCTCCACGCCCGGTCCGTGGACTCCACCGAGGTGGGCTCCCAGGAGGGAGGGCGTCCACGGGTGGCCGGAGACGCTATTGCTCCCGGCTGACTCCTGAGGCACGGTTTCCACGCGGAGTCCCGCACCGGCAGCAGGTGCTTGCCGACCGGCGCGTTGATGGAGCCTTTGTCGGCGGAGTGGCCAGGCTCGTATTCGTAGGTGCGGTTCTCGGACGACGAGGAGTTGAGGTCGGTCACGGCCTCGACGATGGAGCTGGCCTTGGCGACGCACGCCGGGAGCGAGAAGGACGGCGTCGCCGGCGTGGCGGAGGGAGCTGCGGAGGTGGATTGCTGGTGGTAGTTGTGGATGTCCTCGAGCAGCTGGGTGGTGTACGAGCCGGGGTTTTGGTCCAAGCCGTGCGACGCCCGCCGCGATCGGCAGCCTGGCTGCGCACAGGGCCTTTGGGTTAGGCTCTCGGGTCTCGGCCACGAGCCCACGATGCTCACCGTGCGCGTCGCGTTCGTCTTCGACGAGTGCGCTCTCGTCTCTGACGCCGCAACCGCAACGGTGGCGTCCTCTGCGATCTCCGGCTTTTCCTTCCCGGAGCAGCGGCTTGGCACCGCCGTCGGCTCCTTTCCATCGCCGCGGCCTCCCCCGCCGCCCTCTTGGCTGCTGCTGCGCCGGCTTATTGGTCTTGTCGTCGGAGACCACCACGGCGTGAAGCAGAGGCCCATGGTGGCTTCTGGTTGCAGGAGCTACGGCCTGCGACTCTGCGAGCGAGCTGGAGCTGGGAGTGAAGGGAGGTAGTGAAAGAGTGCGTTGGACTGTGACGTGGGTTTTTTTTTTCTTCCAAAAACGTGCACCAGCACGTGCTTCATTAAGAGAAGTGGGAAAGTTTACAACCTTCGAAGAGAGTCACGGCGAGGAGCCGTACACGTCTTCGAGACAACACAAAGGAATAAACATAGGAACAAGAGAAGAGAAAAAAGAATAGCGACGGCCCTCAACACCAAAGAACTACAACTAAGCATGCAATAAAAATAACAGGCAAGGGTTGCCTAAAGATAGACAAAGCCGTGGTGGTAAAGCATCAACCCTGATAAGACATAGGAGCATCCAGCAGCAACAGCGGCAAAGCATCCGTTAACGAAGACCAAGCGACCATGGCGGCAAAGCATCCGCCAAGAAGAGGGTCCACACGCTCTCGGCAGCAAAGCATCTACCAAAGAGGGGACCCAAGAGCCAACGGCGACAAAGCATCCGCCCAGAGTTCCATCTACAACCAAGCATCCACCGGGGAAGAAGCGACCCCCCTACGACAAAGAATCCGCAGAGGGGAGCGACCATGACACTCGGCACCAAATGCCCGAGAGGAGACCAACGACAACGACGGCAAAACATCCGTTAGATAAGCAAGACGACGATGACAAGGTCAATAGTTGCAGGACAAACCCAAGCGAGTAGAATGAAGGCACAAACCGGCACAGCGAGGAACTCCACCGGGAGCGAACGACTAGAACCACAAAAGGCGGCGACCACACGGGGGACAAGCGACGGGCCATCGGGGATTCTTCAACGACGCCTTCAGGAAGGAGGTGGCACCCAAGGGAACGATCCTAGATGCCATCGTCGTTGGCCTCAGAGGGTTCTAAGGCGGGTGTTGACACCAAAATTTGGTAAGCTTTCCCTAGAAAGGAGGGAATCGACCGATAGCGTCAAAAATAAGAAAATCTCCTAATTTAGGGATATTTGTGAGTCGGACAAAAATATTATTTAATCTGGGAGAAGCCTCACGTCCAAGATATCTTAACGTGAAGGAGCAGATCGTGAGTTGGCTTGCACGTGCATGAAGAAAAGATATAGAAAGATAAAGATACATGCAGATCGGAGTTTATGTGTCCAAAGGAAATAAGGGAGGCCTGCTTGATTAATTAAGACATGTGGTGCCTACGTGTGTATAAGAAGATGGAAGGCTAGCTGCTTTGTCGCAGCCGAATCAAAGACCAACTTCACGATTAAAGCAAAACAGATATACATGCATATGTAGACTTACATGTTCAGATATTAGGGGGGCATGCAAGTATGGCCCGTTAACGTATTTGGCCATGGTTATTCCTATTTGTTTCATGGATATACATTGCAAGTAATGGAGTTCATGCATGGAAGGAAAGGAATATTATTTGGGATAAGCATGACGTCCACGTGCACATAAGGAAGCAAGGACACGTATCATGTATATCATGTATGTGCATGCAAATGGCCGGCTAGGTGTCGTATTCATATACATGTTCGGCAAGGTGGTATGTTTGCATACATGATCTTTACCGGTTGAATTAGACAAGAGAAGACACGCTCGGCCAAGGAAGAAGCTTTATTAGCGAGGATTCTACAAAAAGGAAAATTAGAGTCCATGTATTTTAGTATTTCTTTTCGTCTTGATATTTTGCCAGGGAAGTTACGTACAAGGCTTGTCATGAGTCATTAGTCTAGGATATAAATATGTACTCATGGCCATTATAACGAGACATTCACACATCAATCAAAATCAGTCTTTACTTTTTCGGCTTCACGCCAACCCTTAGGAGTAGGAGTAATATAGCTTTTCGGCGAGTTCTTCAGCAAACAGGGTTGCATCGACTAATCGACCTCTAGCCTGCTTGTGAGTACCGTCATGACTTGTATTGTGCTTGTAAAGCTGCATCAGTTGATTAATCTTTTCTGAGCCATAATATAAGTTAGTTATCGATCTGTATCGTAGTTTGTAAGGCTGCATCAGCTGATTGATCTCTTACGAATCATAATATAGATCAAAGTTATCGATCTTGTGTTAAATAACTTGTTTAATACAATATCACCAGTTATCGAATCTGCTAAGATTAGTAAGATTTTTCTTACTATTTTTGGTTGATTCACCAGTTATCAATCTTGTTATAATTAATATTTTATTAATTATAACAAATCACCTGATTGAGATAGAGATAGATGGCATCATATCATCTTAATTGGTCGTCTTTTGATCTGGTCACGCTTTAAATCTCATAAATGATGACTTAATTCTGCTAGACCGGCTGTTTTATCTCTATTCCAATCAAACATACTATGCATCCAAAGACATGTTTTAATCTTGAATAAACTCACTAGTTAATGAGATCTAATATAATGACACTACCACTGTTGCATCGATCCAGTCGAACCTTACTGATAAGACTTTAGATTAGAAATTATTGATTAGTGGTTTTATTTATGATTGAGATATGTACTCGGTTTGTTTGCTATGTCTGCATCGGCTATTTTAGCCGATTGCCTATGCTCTCACACATACGGCATGTTTTCATGAATTTGATGACATATAGATGGTTTTATAGATTCTTTGCTTTAGTTTGTTATCATTATCATAGCTGCATCGATTCGGTCGAACCTCACTATTGATGATAATAGATTAGATTCACATTGTTTATGAATTCATTTATGGTAAACAGTCGATTGTTCGCGTGTTATACTCTTTTCATCAAACTTATTGGCTCAATGTTTTTATACTGATCATGTTCTATTTAGCCGATGATATTTTCTTATATTGCTTTATTGCTGGATGTCGACTTTTTATTCGATGGCCATATCAATTGGCTATTCGGCCACATATTAGAACTGTCTGGTGCAACACCGACATGTTCCACCTTAAACTACTGATTATTCTCTCCTTGTCAATTGTAGGGTCAAATTGACTGGCACGCCTTTGGTTCTGAAACCGACCGTTCTTGTGTTGAAGCTAAACAGATCTTCGGGTTCACTCTGTCAAGATCATCCGGCTTGTTGTGTGTTGATCACATCGCCATATATTTTGTGTCAACAGCGGGGCTTTCGCCCAGAATACGGTGACGTTGGCGTAGAAGCACGAGGCTCAGAAGCGATGCCTCCAAGGAGGTATGTGGCGCCCAAGGTGTCACCGTCGTCCGCCCGGCCGAAACCGGGCTGAGCTTTCGTCCAGAACCCGTGCGACTACCGCCGGTTCACCATGAGCCCCGCCGTACCAGCCTCTAGTGCGCCGACCATCCACGTGGCTCCACGGACGAGATGGACCGACCGGGCCAGAGCCATGGCCGGCAGACCTGATCCCCACGCGAGTCCGGCCCCGTGGTCGATGACAGTCGCGGCACAGACGCCGGCACTGCGCGGATTCGGGCTTAGGGTGAGCAGCGGCAGCTGGATCTGGTAACAGCGTGTCACCTGACGGCGGCCGCCAGCCCTGTGACCGGTGGCCCCCGCGACGTGGACACCGGCATGCCAGGCCAGTGGCGATCCCGGATCTGGCCGCCCTCGAGCGCTACACTGGCGACGGCCGCGTCCACTGGCGCCCCATAGCAGCGGCTATGGGGGCCCGGTGCGGAACAAGAGTCCCCAGAGGCCGCCCATGCCGAGCACCCCGCTGGACGACAGCAGCAGACGCCGGATCCGCGCCACAGGAGCAGCAGGTGTCGTATCTGCACACGGGGGGCCTAGATCCGCCGCCTAGCCGGCCGCACCAACTCGCCGGAGGAGCCGTCACCCAGGCCCGACCGCCCGGCCCTCGCCGTCGCACCGACGAGGAGGAGGCCAGATCGGGTCTAGAGGAACACGGATCCGGGCCGCCGGCCGGCAAGCCCGCCGGAGAAGCACCGAGGAAGTCATGGTGGTGGAGGATTGGGAGGGGGAGAGAGAGGTGGAGGGAGGTGAAGGACTCGGCGGGCACCTTTTTTCAGGCCATCGTAGGCCGCCGTAGCCGCACGCCAGTGGGCGACGACGGCGACCGGAGGGAAGGGCCGGGAGGGGGGACCCTAGGGGCGCCGCAGCGGTCGCCCCCCTAGTTGCCCTAGGGGAGCGCTGGGGGGAATTGACGTGGTGGTATTTAAACACGTGTGGGGAGGTGCGATTAGCGAAATAGCTACTACGGAGTACATGTGTTAATAGACTCTATTGGCTGAAGGCCGAATAAATAAATGAATTTCATAATAAAAGGAAAAATCAAGAGAATTAAAAGGCGATAGTACACATTGACTTTATTTATCCTATAACTGACCTTCCCTTTTCGCCAATGGTTCATTAAGCCTGGACAGCCTGTAATTTTTTTTCCAAACGCTGTGTATGAATATTTAATGTCAAAATAGAGACAAAATTACAGAGTACTAAAAAAATTGGAGTAGGCAAATTAGTCCCCTTTAGCTCCTTTATTTAAAATCGGGGCAAAAATCATCGGCGAGGTCTGTAAAGTCATCCTTCATTTTCAAAATAATACGGAAGTAAAATCATAAATAAATTAAATTAAATTAATAAGTACAAAATTACAGTTAGAGTCTCTCCGGAGACACAGAAATTTTATAGAAATCAGTTTATTAATTTTAGAGAAAAACACAGGAATAGAAAAAAAAAATCGTGTGTTCGCCAACACGGGTAGGAGTATGTAGGAAAGAACACGAGCAGGAGAGAGAGAGAGGGTGACGCGGCGAGCACACGGCCAGAGAGAGCAGCGTTCCCTCTTCCCACCAACTCCCAAATCCTCCCTAAAAATAAGAACAAGAGGGAGAGCGATCGATCGAGCGAGCGAGGGGGTTGTGCGTCACGTCAGATCAACCAGCCGGCGGTGAGGCTGCGGGGGAGATGATGGCCGGCGAAGGGAACGGGGACGAAGGGTGGAGGCGTAGCGGCATCGAGGTCAGCGCCCTGCAGTTCGGCTATGACGGGCAGCCGCCGCTCTTCGCGCGCTTCAACCTCCGCGTCGCACCCGGCTCCCGCTGCCTCCTCGTCGGCGCCAACGGATCAGGTAGGTATGCCTGACCCTGTCCCCTGCCTCCTGCCGCTGTTCATCTGATGGATTTATGGGTTCCTGCCGTGTATGTGTATTCGTATTGATTGACCATCGCAGTTTGATCTGTAGCCTCTAGGTGTCTAGTGAAAGGGAAATGACAGTTCTGTAGGCTTAGGGGACGACGGGCGATCATGTCTTCGACTTAGGATGTCCTGCTGTGATTGAAGTAGTTTCCACTTTCCACTGCCTCGATTTGTAATGGCACCCTGCAACAATTAGTGTGTGATTTGATGGTTGCTTAAGGTGGGGATTGTCTGGCCAACTCTTCGCACCCAATGGTCCCTTTAATGATAGAAAATCGCGTTGTCCATAGTGTTATCCTTTGAATTGTGGAATTAAACAGTCCTGTTGTGTGTTGTGTTGCTAGGCTTGTGCTGCAGAAGCTGGGTGCTGTGACAAATGCAATAAAGTTAACTGCATGTAGCACCAACTAGTGCTGTTTCTGTGTTATCCATTTTGTGCTACTCCCCCCACTTATTTTTCAGCGCTGTGGATTGCATAAACATGTACTCCACTTTCTTTCTGCCTTTCTTTCTCATGGAGATCAGAAGGCGTGGTATAGTACTTTAATTTGGAATCTCCAGTGCCATTGCTACAATTTGTCTATTTTCGAAGGTTGTTGTGTAACAGGAGGGAAGCCTTTATCCATTTCATATAAAGCTTATGTGATGCACAGATGATCCCTAGTGTTTCATGTAGAGTTTGGTAGTTGAGATATGGTTACCAGCTTTGCTGAGTAAATTTTATGTACAGTAGCAATGGATCAGGTATGCCTGATCGTGACCCCTGCTTCCAGCTGCGGTTCGTCCAATGGGTAGGACCGTAGGAGTGTATTTGTATTGAACTATTGATTGGCCATCAAACTTTTATATGTGGTCAAGTAAAAGCAAAACGACAATTCTGCAGGTTTAGGGGACAAGGGGCGATTATATTTGTGACTTAGGATGTCCTGTTGTGATATACAGTAGTTTCTACTGCCTCGATTTGTGACGACACCCTGCAACAATTAGTGTGTGATTTGATGGTTGCTTTTCATGGGGTTTGCCTGCCCAGCTCTTCACACCCAATGATCCCATGATCCCTTTATTGACGAGAATGGTGTTGTTTTTAATGTTATCCATGAAATTGTGGAATTGCACAATCTGGTAATGTAACCTTGAAACAATGTTATGCTTGTGTATAGAAGTTGAATGAAGTGACAAATGCAATTAAGCTAACTGAATGTTGCACCAACTATTGTTGTTTCTGTATATTATTATCCATTTTGTGCTACTTCCACATTTTTTTTCAGCATTGTGCATTGCATCCAGCCATCCACACGTACTTTCTTTCTGCCGTCTCATGGAAATTGAAAAGTGTGGTAGAAGTTTAATTTGGAATGTCTATTACTATTGCTAAAACTGAGTATATGAGATGTGACTTCGGCACTACTACTCGGGAGGAGGAAGATATTAGTTTGGAAGGTCAAGTAGTGCCTAGGAAGGATACCTTTCGATATTTAGGATCAATGCTACAGAGAAACGGGGATATTGATGAAGATGTTAGCCATAGAATCAAAGCAGGGTGGATGAAGTGGCGCCAAGCATCTGGTGTCCTATGTGACAAAACGGTACCACAGAAGCTAAAAGGCAAGTTTTATAGGACGGCGATTAGACCTGCTATGTTGTATGGTGCAGAATGTTGGCCTACGAAAAGACGACATGTTCAATAGATAAGTGTCGCGGAAATGCGTATGTTACGTTGGATTTGCGGTCATACAAGAAGGGATCGAGTTCGGAACGATGATATACGTGATAGATTAGGGGTAGCACCAATTGAAGAAAAGCTTGTCCAACACCAGTTGAGATGGTTTGGACATGTCCAATGGAGACCTCCAGAGGCACCAGTGCGTAGTGGAATCCTAAGCCAGGATAGTAACGTGAAGAGAGGCAGAGGAAGACCGAAGTTGACTTGGGTAGAGACAATAAAAGGAGACTTGAAAGGATGGAATATACCCAAAGACTTAGCCTTAGATAGGAGTGCTTGGAAAACAGCTATTCACGTGCCTGAACCTTGATTGTTTCTGCTGGGTTTCAACTCTAGCCTACCCCAACTTGTTTGAGACTTAAAGGCTTTGTTGTTGTTGTTGTCGTCGTCGTCTATCACTATTGCTAGAATTTGTATATTTCCAAAGTTGGTGTGTAACAGGAGGGAGTTCCTTATCCAACAACAACAACAACAACAACAACAAAGCCTTTAAGTCCCAAACAAGTTGGGGTAGGCTAGAGTTGAAACCCATCAGAGCAATCAAGGTTCAGGCACGTGAATAGCTGTCTTCCAAGCACTCCTATCTAAGGCTAAGTCTTTGGGTATCTAAGCACTCCTATCAGAGCAATCAAGGGAGTTCCTTATCCATTTTAGATAAGTCTTATGTGATGTACAGATGATCCCTAGTGCTTCATCTTCATGTAGCGTTCATAGCTGAGATATGGTTACCAGCTTTGCTGAGTAAATTTTATCTACAGTCGCTTATGCATGTACTTATGTCAATACTCAGGCAAGACCACACTCTTGAAGATTCTTGCGGGAAAGCATATGGTTGGAGGAAGAGATGTGGTGCGTGTTCTCAATGGTTCCGCTTTTCATGATACACAGCTAGTGTGCAATGGCGACCTTTCGTACTTGGGGGGTTCTTGGAGCCGTACTATTGGTTCAGCTGTAAGTTCCCTTGCTTTTTACTTGCTCTAGGAATTAGATTCACTGTCCAGTAGTTAGATACATTGTTCATTCCAATTCCATCATTATCAATGTCTGTACAAGTACCCTCTTCCTCGCAAATGGGGTTTTGGAACATAGGTCTTTTGCCATTTAAAAGATAATAATTCCTTAGGATATTCCATTTTGTCTACTTACATCTTTTTTTTTGAGGAATCAGTGGGGGAATTCCCCCACCTATTTTTTTGTATTGATATTGAATGAAAGAGATTACAGATGCACAAGCGGTGCAAAAAAGAGCTTGCAAAGCTCAGAAAAGAAAAATAAATCACTGCCTGCTGGACAATTTGGAACTCGAGAAATGGGTTAATTTTTTATAACAAGCCTTGCAATCTAGCCAGGTGGAAAGCTATGTTCAAGGAAGACATTGGCCTGATTTGTATCAAGGCCAAAACCAACCTTGCAGGTTGCCTAAAACTGTGGTTAGAGAATATACTTACATCTATTAAAAGCTGGCCATATGCAATTTCTTTTATTTGCAGAGTTTGGTAATTGTGAATACACAGTTACCTGAGTTCTGTACACTGACAGATCATGATGTTCAAGTGCATGATTTCTCAGTGGAATTTCTCCGTGTCTCACTTAACAATTTTCTCAGGGTGATGTTCCGCTGCAAGGCGACTTCTCTGCTGAGCACATGATTTTTGGAGGTATTCTATCACACTCTAATGCTCATCATTTCAGTATGGCCCATACTTGGGGTTTCTTATTGTCAGAAGATATGATGAGTCTAACATACTCCTTTGTTTGTCCTTTAATTGAAACTTTTGATTGCTTCAATCATCTCTCTCTCTCTAGAGACTACTTCTTCCCTGATGTCATGGGCTTTTGCTTAAACAAATCCTGCTTCCACATTTGCGGTTTAGTTTCTCTTAGTTTAATAATGCCTTAACTTAGAAGATAGGCACTAAGATCAGCATTACTGCTGGTAGAAAATCTTTTCGCTTATCATTTCTTCCGTTCTCTACCGTGAAATATGAGCAGTTGATGGGGTTGATCCTGTTAGGCGAGAAAAGCTGGTTGATCTGCTAGACATTGATCTGCAATGGCGCATGCATAAAGTTTCAGATGGGCAGCGCCGTAGGGTGCAAATCTGCATGGGTCTTCTTCATCCATACAAGGTAATGTTTGTTCCTCTTTTT
This sequence comes from Miscanthus floridulus, assembly GCF_019320115.1. Lineage (NCBI taxonomy): Eukaryota > Viridiplantae > Streptophyta > Magnoliopsida > Poales > Poaceae > Miscanthus > Miscanthus floridulus. The sequence goes on from NC_089586.1 coordinate 130,650,814, forward strand.
TTCGTGTGTGGATTTTGTTGTTCAGACAGCATGACGCTTATGCTAATATTGAGTGCAAACTTGATGTGGTAGGATGAGAACAATCCAGGACTTATCATTTCATCGTGAACACTCTAGCATTAGTTATTTTTGGTGATCTCTATACTAGCAATTTCCATTTTTGTATGCCGAATACCTGTATGGTACATACTGTGGTCCTTGGTTCACTGATGAGTGAGCCTGATTAGATAGATGTGTTGTCCATGCCAAAGTGGAACAAAATACATAGCTGTTTTGCCTTGATTGTTCTGATAAATCCTCGCGAGTACATATTCTTCTAAATGAAAGACAGAATATTTATAAAATTAGTTGTATTGGCATCGAAGTTATTGTGTATGGGACATCTTTGGTGAGTGTATGGGAAGTTCCTCATCCTTATCTGTATTCTGTACAAGAACATGATTTGCTCTGTGATGCTGATAAGGAGGGCATTTCTCATGTTGAGCATTCCCTATTAATTTTCATTTTGTGATTTTTATACTCATTTGTTTGGTTGGTCCTCGTGGTTTACTTTGGGTTACTATACATACTTGTCAATGTCATGGCATAAAACATCTGAAACAATTGCAGGTGCTTTTGCTTGATGAAATCACCGTTGATCTGGACATTGTGACCAGAATGGATCTCCTTGATTTCTTCAAGGAAGAGTGTGAGCAGGTAACAAGATTGAGTTTGTTATAGATTGCTTGTCATGCCTTCCTCATCGCATCGCATAACATGAAATGCTTGCCACAGAGGGAAGCTACCATCGTATACGCGACTCATATATTTGATGGACTCGAGACATGGGCTACCGACTTTGCATACATCCAAGAAGGCGAGCTGAGAAGATCTGGAAGATACTCCGACATCGAGGAGCTAAAGAGCGCCAAGAACTTGCTGTCAGTAGTTGAGTCGTGGCTGAGATCAGAGACCAAACTCCCAAAGAAGGAACTTCCACGTCCTGAGACCCAGACCAGGCGTTCCTCGCCGTTGGACGCTTCTCCTTTCCGTTCATCACGCCACATGGCCTACTACCGTTGATGATTTCCCAACTCATACACCTTTTCCTCTCTTTGTTTTGCGCCATTTTTTATCATATAGTAGCTGTGAAGTTTATATATCATCGTCTTCTATGCCTCACGCCCTTGTACACATCAATAGATATCCACAATAAAGTTTGGTAAGGTTGGTCTTGTGTTAATGAGCAGTTGTTGCCCAGCACGTTTATCGCTGCCCTTTGTTTTCTGATAATCTTATGCCAGAATTCAGGCCTTGTCACTCTCAAAGGGTCCTTTAAATATTCAGAGAAGCTTTCCCCGTTTATCACGAGAAAGTAATGTCGACCTGTATCTCCTGATGCAGCCCTTTTTTTCTTGGAAAAGATGTATCCTGATGGAGCCACTTTGTACGTATCCAATCCATTTATACTGTACATTTCTGTTGGATGCATATAAACTTTGCAACTAACGCTGGCATTGTTACTTGGTCAACTTTGGCTACCAGGTGGCAGCTGCTAACCTAACCTACCCTTCGGTAATGATGCTTTTCTTTGGCTAGTGCCACCGGCCACCCTATCTAGCCAAATTAAAGGGGTGCCGGGCTGCGTTGAAGATTCTGTAATGCTCCCCCGGTCGTGGTACCTCACGGCCGGCCCCACCGCTTGGCGGCTTGCCTGCTTTGTTTATCCTTTGCTAACCTTATCTGTAATGCATTTCACATGATCATTACTACATGGGGAAAACGTCAATGTGCAGGGCTTGTCTTTGTCGGTATGGCCGTACTGCCGTCCATTGTCCATCTGATGAGCAGTAATTAATAATATCTATACATACAAAGCACATAATAATACTCTATGTCTGTGTACGTCCAGTGCAAGCTATCATTCGGCCTGTTTGCTGTTGGGTTTCTGAGCTGGTTTGGGCTGGCTGGTGCTGGTTTATTGTGAGAGAAAAACACTGTTGGCTGGTTGATTTGGGCTGGCTGAAACCAACCAGCGAACAGGCTGATTGACTTCACTGGTGATCACCGGCATGTCCAGTGATGACCGAAAATCAGTGCAGTATGCGGTTCATTTCAGCTTACGCCAGCACATAACATCTGCCATTCTGCGATATTACCCTCGTAGTTAAATGCATCATTTATTTTGTAAATAAGCAGTTAATCGATACCCTTGGTTTTTAAGAGTACCATGTGAATAAGGTAATTGGTTGTTCCAAATGTAATACTACTTCTTCTGCCCCCAAATTCGATTAAATATAAAAAGTACTGCTTTTTATGCGTAATAAATATCGTAATAGTAGAATATATTTTCAGTATAAATATATTCCAGTTTAAAGTTAATACTGATTCTATTTTTTATAATCTGGTTCGGCTCCACAAATACACGCATTCTTTTTGTACGGAGAGTATCTGTTCTCCTTTCAAGGGACGTGTTGACTTGGTATATCCACAGGAACTCGTAACGACGACACGTTGCTCGATCAGCGTCACTGACGATATGACGGTGTGCCCCGGCTGTGGGCTGTGGGCTGTGGGCTCGGACCAGATCGAGACGAGACGACTCTGTCAATCCACGAGCACGTGCAGCTCTTGGATTAGGATTTACCTTGGCCCTCGCTCCAAGTGTCACGAGGAAAATGCAGTGCTGTCGCTTGTAACGTAAACAAAAGAAACTAAATAAAAGCATGTGGCAAGAAAGAGCACGAGGACTTGCATGAAGGGTTTTTGCGTGGAAGCTACGTGCCGCGCCGACCATTCTGCTGTACTAAGGACGTCGTCAAACGGGAACATACAAATCCCTAGCTAGATGTTGCCTGAAAATTAAAAAAAAAAAATCGGAGCGAAGAGCTGTGCAAGCTGTGTAGAGTATCTGAGGGCGTGATTGGTCGAACCGAGCCGTTCCTGTACTGTTTTGTCTGACCTCGTTCATGCGGCGTGTTTGATTGCTCTCCTCGCACCTTTTGCCTGTACCCTTTCATTTATCTGCCCTCCTCCATCCCGCACGACTTCGTCTTCTCAATTTCCACTTCCCTCTCCATACAGGATGACTTGATTCAGGCATGGCACAGGGACTCATGTGTCATTCACTCAAAACTCATATCCATACATGCAACCAAACAAGATGACATCTTATACTAGACCAACAACAAAGACAACCAAACACGACTGAGTGCACGGTTTGAGCATGCCTCTCACCATCCTAGACCGACTCTCCATTCCGACTCCCCCTCACCAAAACAACCAATCATGCCCTCAAAGATCTCATGAAATTAGCCTCCTTTAGACTCGCTAGCTCTTTAATATCTTAATAGCCAGTATAATTTTTTCTAGATTTTTGGAAACCTCGTAATTTTGGAGTCTTGATTTTATTTTTATAAGGGATGCGTTGGCTACGTACTCCGTATCTACAGACCACAGCATTGGGTCTCTTCACTTGAATTTAGGAGCCGACTTATTAGCTACGATCTACGTTATTTTTTCTCTCGCAGAAAAAAAAAAACAGCTTCAGCCGGATCCAAACTTCGTCATAAAGACCGTCCGTCCGTCCCCAGCCCCAACGCTACCGGCCCCCGGCGCCGCTGTTTTGCTTTTATTTGCCGGCCACGCCACGTCACGTCAACGGTCAACTCTCCAGTCCTGTCCCGGACTGACTCCCAGAGGGCAGCGCCGTCCGTCCGTCCGCTCCAGAGAGCAGAGCCCACGACTCGACCCCCTGCCTGCCTGGAGCCTGGAGCCTGGAGCCTGGAGCAGCGGCGGGTGGGCGCTCCGGAAATCCCGGGGCGAGAGGCCGTGTCATGTCGGCCGCCACCAAAGCCTGTAACCTGCACCTGCCCGAGGGGCCGGGCCCCACCACGAGACGGAGTCTACGTCTCGCTTTGCACAGTGCAGTGCCTTTCCTTGTCTGATGAAAAAGAAAACGGCCACGTCATCTTTTCTCGTTTCTTTGCCCACCGGATTTGGTTGCCTAGCTGTGGCTGGGGTCCAGGACACACGACCGTGCATGAGATGGCACTGGCACGTACCACTTTTTTTTCTCCCCTCTCTAGGAAATGTGTTCATGTTGAGTACAAACAAACAGCCTACCGCCTGTTCGAGAGACCGTATCGTATCGTGGATTATTTACTGGCTGGTTTGGTGTGAGAGAAAAACACTGTTCATGGCTGGAAATTTACGATCGTTTACGAGCAAGCGAACAAGCTTAAATTTGTCCCTAGATTTTATCAGACAAAAGAGTATGTGTGTTATGTCATTATGTGCGTTAGGTTACGTGTATATATTGTAGTACTGTAGTACATTAGCTTATTGCATCGTTCTACGAGGGTCGTATTTTTTTTCCTCGTGAGAAAAAAAAGGTGCGTGATGAAATTCTAAAACGTCGAGATGCATTCAAAAGGTGCAGGTTTTGCTCAACCAAGACTGGATTCCACGGAAAAGGTAGAGAGACCATTGGACACGAGTGGTGGGCGACACGTTTTGAAAAGCAGCCGGATTAAGGCGCGGTATGGGTCGCATTTTTTGGTAGGTTGTCTTGTGGAGAATGAAAATATGACATTTTGTCCTTATGTCTAGCTAGTGTTGGTTTGGATGGTTTTAAGTTAGCTCAACCACACGAGTCTCGCCTCACAAGAATTGTTTATATATACTTTTGTGGCAACAACATCCATCTCTTAGGCAAAGCTAGAAAAAAACTTGGAGTTCACAATAGGCGGACAAAATAACTAAAAGGTTAGTCTTTGCCTAAACAACCTTGATTAACTAAGCTTAATTGTGGCAAACTTATGCAGCAATCAAGCGTAGCCTAAATCACGAAATTAATTTGCAAAGAGATGGTATTTTTAGTTTTTAGGAGTGAAGATCTTTTTGCCCTCATCCCAACCCAAATAGGTGAAGGAAAATGTTTGGTGACAAGTGTGAGTTAGTTTGTCAACACGAGTTTGCCTCCTAGTCCCTCGTGCCGTCATCGCCACTACCCCTTACGATACCCGTGACCTCCCTCCCTCCTTCCTGTGTGGCGGCCACGCCAACGGGAAGGAAGAGTGGGGACCTCTCTCCGTCATTCAAGTCTAATATAGTTTTTAGAGTTTTAGATTATTGTTGAGTTCATAAATCCGGGGTCTCCAATGGACCCGCTTCCCTGTAAAAAAACTCGGCCCAACAGACGGCGTTGTGACAACGCGCGCCTCCTGGGCCGGCCCAGATACATAATGATAAGCTAGGGCAACGATCCGGACTCCGACCGAAAGGCCTGGCCAAGGTGGGGACACAGTCCAACTCCGACCTGGGATACGCCGGACCTCTACTCATGATTCTTACCCGACCGACACGGTTGGAGCCAACTGGGAACAACCACCTGGGGATGCCCACTCGGTGAAGGCCTAGGGATCAGGCAAAGCAGATAAGGTAAGGCGTCCAAGTCAACCGCAATACCGAGAACCGTACCCTACCATGCCCTGTGCACCTTCAGGACGGTGCCACCAGGCCATGCCAAACAGGCACTATGTAACCTTCTAGGCATGTTAGAGTACAAATAGTATTGTAGGCGCCAACGTTTGTCGTACCAGGCGAACACGATAGAGCCTGCCACATACGTCTGACATAAACAGTATTGTGGACACCGACGACCGTCTCGTACCCGACAGCATGGGCAACAAGACTAGGTAGCACACGTATCCATTCTCTCTTTCTCTGATTTGTAAGACCATCCCCTTCACTATAAAAGGAGATGCACTCTCTCCTCTCTGGGGACGTTCTCTCGGCTCTTGAAAGAAAAGAGGCTTAGGAATAAAGTCACCGACCGACTAAAACTGGATGTAGAACACGTTGCCTGAACCATTATAAATCCTGTGTCATTGAGTGCTAGGCCACATCCGATCACAACGCACGGTAAAACTACAAATATTTACTTGTTGGTCACTTTTCGCACCGACGGTTGGCGTCGTCCGTGGGGAGGACGTCATGCGTTCACGCTTTTGGTCATCGGATGGCCCACCTTTCCACCATCTTTGGCATGGCGAGTGGGGAGCGATACGATTCGCTTTGGCTCACTAGAGTTTCTCGCGCTCCCACCGTTGGGATGTGGGTTCCTCCCATCTTCCAGCCGCTCTAGACTTTCCTCTTCGAGAGTCTGGACTTCATCGCCGACTGGCTCGACGTACTGTGTCTTCGCGAAGAGGCGCTCGTCTCGGCGTCCACTGGAGGAGGAGTGCTCTCCACCAGCCCTGGGCCACTCAACGACCCCAACGTCGAGACACTCGTGCTTCACCTTGAGCCCATACTAGGCTCAAACTCCACGGTGAGTAACGTATATGTTGTTCTTTACTCGCTATTTAATACCTTTTGCTGACTCTCTGGAGGGACCCCGTTGTCTCCACCATGACCGTTGTGCAACCGGTTCTCCTATGGCTTCGCGTCCCCCATGGACACGTACGCGTGGGGGCTCCGAAGGATGCTGACGTCACCCCCTCTCACATCCGAATTCATGGGGATGGCGGGCTACGCTCCTGCCTCCTTTCACGACATCATGGATGACGAGGTCGAAAGTGATGACTCCAGCATCGGCGACGTCGTGGCACCTGGCCACCCTCTGTCTTGGGAGTGCGCTATGGCGGACACTCTAGGACAGCCACCTGTGGTAGCGGAGTCTTTATAGACTCACACCCCTCTGGACCCTCATGCAGAGGCCCTCACACGTGCGTAGCAGCACGGCGAGGAGTTACGACAAAGGCGGTAGAGCCAGCCGCCACCTACGCTGGCATGCTCGACATAGCACGCTGCGCCACACGCGCGTAAACTAGCGAGCGGCGCTCGAGATTACGCCCGTCAGGTCTAACGCAACATCCTGGACAGAGGAAACAACCCCCCTGTGGCAGAACCGCCCAATCTAATGCCTCACAGGAGTGCTCGTCTTCCATTAGACACTAAGCACTCGAGGGAGAACACTAAATTACTCGGTTCCGTCGGACACACCCCAGGGGAGAACCCGAAAATCCACATTTTTGCCATCAGGATCACAAATGAGAGAATAAAGCTTACATCATTCGTAACCATTTCTTACATCACTTTTAATACAACGTCAGAGTGTAATATCTATTAATATAACAGTGGAATGAAATCATATTATCAGAGTTGTAAACAATTTAATTGAACAGCGGAATATAAACATGTGATCAGAGTTACAGCGGAAATAAACCTCTATTAATGACATAATGAACTGTTGATATATAGACTACGGCAACAGATTAGGAAACTTTCATTTATAAAAGCATTCGGTGAGAGTTATAAATAAAAACTACGATCGCAGCGTAAAGGAAATCCCCTCTGAGCCCACCAGGAGGAATCCAGACACAAAGGTCAGCTCAAGCGTCCACCTGTCACCTGCAACAGGGGGAATAAAACCCTGAGTACTCAATTGTACTCAGCAAGACTTACCCGATAGGAGAAAAGAAAAGACTCCAAGGATATGCAAGGCTATCTGGTTTGTGGGTTGCATTTGCAGAAAGCATTACTAAGCGTGCGTCCTTATTTTTGATTTTTAATAATAGCCGCATTGGTTCATTAACTAACCATTCTATGTAAGCACCTGTACTACTTTTCAAGCAGGTGGTAAGCAATCAGATTTCTTTTGTCCATCTTCCATCTTTCATCTTTCAGTTCTTACTACGATGCTAAACCGTAGACAAGCCGTACCGGATTTCCCGGCGATTCGCGAATCAATGCCCCCAGCTGGGTACCCCGAAAACACACGCCCCGCTTGTACCCCAGGCACAAGCAGGACCAACCCATCACTCTCCTGTCCCGGGTGTCCAGGTCCCCGTCCAAACTGGGACTCCAAGCCCCCGCCCCTGAGTCCCGGACTCAGCGCGGTGCAAGGACCTCCTCCACCAAAAACAAACCCTAACAGTCGGTCCGGAAAGAGCCAGATCCGCGACAAGAGAGCAACAAGTTTTCCAAGCGCCCATACACAAGTATGTGCTCGGGATAATAAGTCTGTGACCTGCCCAGAGTCATATGCAACGATCGGTCCTTAACCGACCAGACAGGGAAAAATGGTGTAACCAAGCTATGACCCGCCTCCACGGCGACACAACTTCTTACACCCACCAATACCCAAACCATATCCCTGCCCGGTCACCATTTTCCTTTCCACAATTTTCATATTTTCCAAGTGATAGTAATCCAATAATAATATATTTCCTATCTCTCGCGAGTGACAGGCAATCACTCGACTTCTATCGGAGTCCTGTAGCATAGCATTCTACACGATCCTGTCATACTAGTAAGACTCATAGGATAAAGATATATATATGCAAGTGTGTTTCATTCAACTCCTTAAAACTTAATGCACACTTATAATTTAAACTGCAGAAAGTAGGGGTTGTGCACCGGGGCTTGCCTGGGAAAAATATAATCAGAAGTTAGCTTTCCATCAGGGCGACATGATCTCCAAAAGCACCATCCCTCCAGCAACTCCCGACGACTCCGTGATCCACCGACGTCCCTATTATGATATGCAATGTAATGCCATGCAAAGATATAATTAATTGACTGCAATCGTGACTCGTATAAATACGCTTTACGCATCTCAAGTTAACGAGCTAGTTCTAACGACGACCGCACTTGGCTACATATTCCCGTTGTCGGATAGGACGTTATTTCCCAAATAGTATTTCAGCTATACAAACCCAAGTGGTTTCTTTATTTGCAATAGGCCATTATTATTTAATTAGCAACTAGTTATTTCAGAGCTACAAAATTTACCGTGAGTACCTAATATTGCTAGGGATCTACTATAGACATTTCAGATCCAACGCTATTACCAATTTATCACGAAAATCCCTACAAGTTTATATATTACAATATTAATTATCTCTAATTAATTATATAGCTCCCTAAGAATATTATCCAACTACGTGAACAAAATATACTAGCAGGCAGGGCAGGATTTTAGGAGCTCAACAAAACTGGTTTCGCTATTTTTGTACTCCTATAACTCAAGATATGGCTCTGGTCAATTAAAAGCATTTCTAAAAGCACTTTTAGTGACTAATTAACACAGCATACAAACCTTTATGGACCAGCATATTTTATAGATCTGTCATGTAGAGCATCTCATAAAGAAGCTAACAAAACTAGTCTCACTAATTTTGGATACTCCTAGCATGAGATATGGAATTTAGAGGATTAGCACCTAATCTGAAAAATCTACACAGCAAACAACTACACCCTAAGTAAAACGCTAGATGCACCCGAACACGTACCCAACTTGGCCACTGGTTGCACTGACATGCGGGACCCGCTGCCCAAATGGGCCCACCTGTCATAGTGAAAGAGAGAGAGAGCAGGGTCATCTTCTTCATCTGGACACCGGGAGCAGAGGAGTGGGAGCGGGCATCAGGCTGGTTTCGCCGACCGGCTGCCAGCGGCCCGGCGGAGGAGGAGGAGCGGCGCGGGAGCTGCACGGCGGCGGCAATGCAGCCGGTGGCACTGCGGCTGCGGCTGGCGAGGCCAGACTGGGCAGCGGCCGAGGAGCTCCGCAGCACAGCTTACCAGGCGCAGCGTGGAGCTCGCGCGAAGGTGGGACGACGCGGACGGCTCCGGGACGGCAACGACAGCGGCCATGGTGACGAGGCGCATCACCGGCATGATGGTGCTCCAGGGCACGGTGGTCGCGGCTTGCCGGGAAGACACAGCGCGCGAGAGCAGCGGCCGTGGGGCTTCGCGCGCTCGTGCACGATGGCCGAGCAGCGAGGATGGGAGGGACGGCGCTGCGGAACCACAAGCGCGCGGGACACGGGAAGGGAGCGGCTCTGACTGTGGTGCAGGAGCAGGGAAAGGAGGCGTGGCGCGGTGGTGTGGTGGTGCGGCACGACGACGACGAAGGCGCCAGGGAGGAGCAGCGCACTCGGCGCGGGCGGGGCGAGGAGCTGCGGCTGCGGAGCTGGCATGGCGGGGCAGCGCGGGGCCAAGGGGCGCGTAGGTGCGGCAAGGAGCAGCGAGGTCGTCGCGGCTCAGCTCGGTGGCTTTGCGAGGACAGGGGCGCGGGCGCGCTCGCGCGCAGAGGAAGGAACCGGCGACGGAAACTGAGGCGCAGGAGCTGGGGAGCGAGAGTGGCGAAGGAACAGCCGGTACTGCACACGGGGAAGTGGAGAGCAGGGAGAGGAAGAGCAGCGCCGCGGCACGAGCAAGGCGCGCGACGCGGGGAGGGAAACTGAGGGACTGACTTTAATACGACTTTGTGCTGTTCGAGATGGGTATTTTGGCCTCTCGTGAGTTGTTACTAGTATTCTTGATGTCGTACACAGTGGCACAGTACACGCTGCTGAAAAATATTTTACTCTATGCTACAGTACAACACCAGTCGCATCATACGCTTTCATGAACAATCACTACTCGTACCAGCCCTACACTGCTGCCGGCCTGCACCAAGACTGGACTGGACTATGAACGTGCATGCATGTGCAGCAGCAAGGACGACGCCCAACGCACACGAGCAACCCAGCGCCAGGCGCACGACAGTAGTGGCAGACCGAGGCAGAGACATGGAAACGTGGTGACTCGTAGCTTTGCTCGCCCGCCACGGAGACAGCAGAGGCAGGCAAGGAAAAGACCATGGCGACAGAGACAAACACGGCAAGCAAGGCAATCAAAGGCGAACAGAGGACTTGATGGTGCCGCAGAGTGAAACGATGGAACCGACAGTCGAACGGTGACGTTTAGCGGGGCGTGGACACGACAAGGTCAGGCAAACGAACACACCGTGGTGCAGGGACGTGACTGTAATAAGTGCCAATCAACGAGTACGCTGTACGTTAGAAAATAAACGAAGCTGCTGCTCGCGCTCTCCCGTTCGTGCTCATCAAAATAAACCCGTGAGTATATATATATATATATATATATATATATATATATATATATATATATATATATATATATATATATATATCGTTCTATTTATTAAGAGACTTTATTTTATTTATAAAAGTTGCTTTTCATACTTAATCTAACAGAACAAACCGTTCGCTAGCATCGTCGTTCGATATTCCCAAATATCTTTACTCACAGAGTAATTTAACGTGAGCGTTTATTTTGAGTCCGCGAAACTAAGTCACACAAGATTCGCTTATCGCTTTACGTATGTTTTAAATAAAAATTCGAGAAACTCGTTTCGAAAGTTTTACTTAGGCCTAAATCGCGGCGCTAAATAAGATCGTAACACCAGGGTGTTACAACCAACCCCCCTTAAAAAGAATCTCGCCCCGAGATTCGAAACTGGAAGCAGAAAAGGGGAAACGCGATTACATTTCCGTAGACCAGGGACTACACGAAAGATTACACGACTTCGAATTCTAAACCACACGGGGATCTAGGGATACATGGTCAAGAGCAACTTGATACAACCAAGACCTACTCCCAAAGTCGGGATAGACGAGGGCAATGGAGAAACAACAGTAAGATGATTATCCAAAACATGGCGTAGCACCAACAAATCCAGAAACAGTCGACTGAGAAGTAAAACATCGTGAACCCTAAGATTGACTACCCAAAAGGGAACTTGAACTTCTTCGACGAACCGGATCCTTCCTTCTTCTTCGATCACACCATCACCTAAGACAGACGAACATAGCTTCACAACATCGACTGGATTTCGTAGTTCTGCTCCAAAGGTGAGGGGAAATGGGGATGAAGGAGAAAAGCAAGGACCAAGGGTATTTATAGAGGCGAACGAAGAGGGGAAAGCAACACACCGGAGTGGAGATAAGATTGGACATGTTGCGCTTCCTGCGTGAGCGACGGAGGGGGAAATAAAGGAGAAGAGAGGAGGTCCGCTCGATGAGGCAGGCGTGCGGGCGGTCGTGTCACCAAAAGAAGAAGGAAAAGAAAAGGAAATGGGGGGGGGGGGTCCGGTACGGGGACGAGGCGCGAGAGTCGGGAGCCGACCGGATGCTGGAAAAGGAGCAACGCACAGTGCACAAGGACGGCGAGCACGGCACGATGTCGCGGTCACGCGAAAACAGGACGATAATGGACCCGACATCGACGGCATTCACAGGGCACGCAGCGAAATAACCCGGCATGCATAGCACGGTCAACTAAGCACAGGGCTTGGGACAAAACGTCCACTCTGACTTTTGCAACTACTCCCGACTATCCACTGCTGACCTTCCTCGACCACATCCGTCTTTTCTGTAAACCCAGATCATGTCATACTTCCTTTCTCCAAACCATCTCCTTTTTACCTTGAAAGACACTTTTGCATCACCCTGTTGTGGACTTCCCATTTGAACACTCAAACATTTCCAAGGAGAAATTTTTAAAACAGAACAGTACGGCAGTGTAACTTGGTAAAGGTACTTGGTTAACAACCTCGATACCAGCGCGTGCCGAGCAGCGTCACATGTGGCAGCTGTTCCACATGGAGCCCTCGGTTTCGTCACGGCACCATAAGCTTTTAACCAGGCAACTATTACCAACTTACACGCCCAGAAGGCAGTGGGGTCATAGACCACAGAGTAAGGGGAGTATTGCAAGGGAAAATTCAAACAACAAAAGTTTCCCTCCACAACAAGGGACAAGGAATTTAAATCCAACGACGGATTTGGTTTAAAAAGATTCAAGTGTTCTGTTGGGACATCCACAATTAGTCGCTACAGTGTCCAATAACATCCAATCACGGCTGATCTGCTTGGTATCTGAATGTCAACTTCTCTTGTAACTCACTTATCATCGCCCTTGAAAACTTAGAGCAAGCCTAACAAGACTTTAAAGTAAATAAACGCAATAAACACAGCGAAATAATTAAAATGCATGTTCCAACGATCTTACACGGGTACAACGTACAGGCATTCAGGCTCACATTCACGACATAGCATTCACCTACGGTCGGACGATCTCAACAACTACGAACGACAACAACGGTAAGAGAAAAATACAGGGGGACAGCAACGAAAAACACTACTACTACGGGCACAACGTCCCAAGGCAACTAGTCTACATCCTCGCGGGGCAACGGCTGAGTGAGAGGAACCAAGGGCTCTTCATCTGACACTTCCGAGGGTGGAGGTGCGGGCGGTGCTATAACACCAGTTCTCCTTCTTTCTGGCGGGTGGAGAGGGATCCCTTCCAAGATCGGGGCATCCTGCCTTCCATCAACCAGCGACCTCCGCCTGGCCCTAGTGAACAGATAGGCCTCACCCAGCTGATGGACATGCCGATCTTCAGCCTCCTTCAGAGATTCCTCCATGGTGGCCTCTCGGCTCTCAGCAGCTGCAGCGCTGGCATGCGCTTCGGCGAGCTGCACCTGGAGCATCCGGTTGAAGACCTCGGCTTCCTCGGCGCGCCGAAGGCACGCCCTCAGCTCCAAGGCTTGACGGTCGTACTGCTCATCTAGAGCGAGCAGGTACGTGGTCAAGTGCACCATAGTGGGACTGTCCTCTTGCACATCCCGCCCTTGCAAAGCCTCCATGCGAGCCCTCCATGCCCGCCGGTTCCTATCCAAAGGTGGAAAGAACCGCATGGGGGTACGGGCAATGGGCTCCTCATAGATCTGGCAGAGGTACCGTAAGGCTTTGCGGGCCACAACCTGGTAGGTGTCGATGAAGCTAAACCCGGTTGCGGTCACACTCCAGGCTTCGGTGAGGTTAGGGAACTCTTCACTCTTCCCGACGTAGACTGTAACCTCACACCGCTCGGTGCCATGCTCCTCATACTCACGGCCCTCATACTCGGGGCGATCATTGACTCCGAGCTTTTGCAGGGTGGCATGCAGGATTTTGGGAAACCCCTCAACATTCAGGCAGTAGGTGCTAACCCAGGCTCCTGCCATCTCTGGCGGTGGTTGCAAGGAAGGCTGAGTGAAAAGCTGGCTCAAAGGAGAAGCTAAGCGAGCTAAAGTGCGCTGAGTGGTGGTACCAATGGCTAAGCCAGGCTCTACTTATAAAGGCAGAGCGTTCAGTGGTCCTGGCGCGGTTCACCAGGGTTCCCGCGCGAAATCACTATGGTGGATCGACCAAATTCCACGAGTTCGAGGCGAGCGACGTGCGATGCCATTACTGACTAGTACGACTGCAGGGCAAGGGTCCGACAAGAGCGCAGAAAGGGGTATGGGGAGACGTGGGTCATGACCGGCATGAACCACGGGCGAACGCGAAACACGAAGCCACAGTTCAGACCTAACTCTAGCACAGGACGAGTCAGTCGTGCACAATACGACACGCGTGACACCTATGGATGGCGTATCTGCAAGTAATACGAGTACTACAATGCATAGGCAGGATATGCATGAATGCACGTCCTATACGTCCTTTCACTGTTGCCACATATAGGGCAACCGTTCTCAAAGTTTTGGCACATCGTTCTCTCCCTGTAACAAGCCGATACTATCGGACTATGCTCGAGTCAGTGTACCTGCAGAAACTTGATTAACCCTATCTAAGTCAGCTGAGTGCCATCTATCCTGGATACATAACCATAGTAATAGGGCTACTTATATAACTTCGCATATAAACGTCCTAACTTTTTGCAACAATGGGTTGTCAATTTTTAGTTTAGAAAAGGTTTTCGAAGCTTTATTTTCTCATTTATGCTCTGATACCACCTGTGGCAGAACCGCCTAATCTAATGCCTCACAGGAGTGCTCGTCTTCCATTAGACACTAAGCACTCGAGGGAGAACACTAAATTACTCGGTTCCGTCGGACACACCCCAGGGGAGAACCCGAAAATCCACATTTTTGCCATCAGGATCACAAATGAGAGAATAAAGCTTACATCATTCGTAACCATTTCTTACATCACTTTTAATACAACGTCAGAGTGTAATATCTATTAATATAACAGTGGAATGAAATCATATTATCAGAGTTGTAAACAATTTAATTGAACAGCGGAATATAAACATGTGATCAGAGTTACAGCGGAAATAAACCTCTATTAATGACATAATGAACTGTTGATATATAGACTACGACAACAGATTAGGAAACTTTCATTTATAAAAGCATTCGGTGAGAGTTGTAAATAAAAACTACGATCGCAGCGTAAAAGAAATCCCCTCTGAGCCCACCAGGAGGAATCCAGACACAAAGGTCAGCTCAAGCGTCCACCTGTCACCTGCAACAGGGGGAATAAAACCCTGAGTACTCAATTGTACTCAGCAAGACTTACCCGATAGGAGAAAAGAAAAGACTCCAAGGATATGCAAGGCTATCTGGTTTGTGGGTTGCATTTGCAGAAAGCATTACTAAGCGTGCGTCCTTATCTTTGATTTTTAATAATAGCCGCATTGGTTCATTAACTAACCATTCTATGTAAGCACCTGTACTACTTTCAAGCAGGTGGTAAGCAATCAGATTTCTTTTGTCCATCTTCCATCTTTCATCTTTCAGTTCTTACTACGATGCTAAACCGTAGACAAGCCGTACCGGATTTCCCGGCGATTCGCGAATCAATGCCCCCAGCTAGGTACCCCGAAAACACACGCCCCGCTTGTACCCCAGGCACAAGCAGGACCAACCCATCACTCTCCTGTCCCGGGTGTCCAGGTCCCCGTCCAAACTGGGACTCCAAGCCCCCGCCCCTGAGTCCCGGACTCAGCGCGGTGCAAGGACCTCCTCCACCAAAAACAAACCCTAACAGTCGGTCCGGAAAGAGCCAGATCCGCGACAAGAGAGCAACAAGTTTTCCAAGCGCCCATACACAAGTATGTGCTCGGGATAATAAGTCTGTGACCTGCCCAGAGTCATATGCAACGATCGGTCCTTAACCGACCAGATAGGGAAAAATGGTGTAACCAAGCTATGACCCGCCTCCACGGCGACACAACTTCTTACACCCACCAATACCCAAACCATATCCCTGCCCGGTCACCATTTTCCTTTCCACAATTTTCATATTTTCCAAGTGATAGTAATCCAATAATAATATATTTCCTATCTCTCGCGAGTGACAGGCAATCACTCGACTTCTATCGGAGTCCTGTAGCATAGCATTCTACACGATCCTGTCATACTAGTAAGACTCATAGGATAAAGATATATATGCAAGTGTGTTTCATTCAACTCCTTAAAACTTAATGCACACTTATAATTTAAACTGCAGAAAGTAGGGGTTGTGCACCGGGGCTTGCCTGGGAAAAATATAATCAGAAGTTAGCTTTCCATCAGGGCGACATGATCTCCAAAAGCACCATCCCTCCAGCAACTCCCGACGACTCCGTGATCCACCGACGTCCCTATTATGATATGCAATGTAATGCCATGCAAAGATATAATTAATTGACTGCAATCGTGACTCGTATAAATACGCTTTACGCATCTCAAGTTAACGAGCTAGTTCTAACGACGACCGCACTTGGCTACATATTCCCGTTGTCGGATAGGACGTTATTTCCCAAATAGTATTTCAGCTATACAAACCCAAGTGGTTTCTTTATTTGCAATAGGCCATTATTATTTAATTAGCAACTAGTTATTTCAGAGCTACAAAATTTACCGTGAGTACCTAATATTGCTAGGGATCTACTGTAGACATTTCAGATCCAACGCTATTACCAATTTATCACGGAAATCCCTACAAGTTTATATATTACAATATTAATTATCTCTAATTAATTATATAGCTCCCTAAGAATATTATCCAACTACGTGAACAAAATATACTAGCAGGCAGGGCAGGATTTTAGGAGCTCAACAAAACTGGTTTCGCTATTTTTGTACTCCTATAACTCAAGATATGGCTCTGGTCAATTAAAAGCATTTCTAAAAGCACTTTTAGTGACTAATTAACACAGCATACAAACCTTTATGGACCAGCATATTTTATAGATCTGTCATGTAGAGCATCTCATAAAGAAGCTAACAAAACTAGTCTCACTAATTTTGGATACTCCTAGCATGAGATATGGAATTTAGAGGATTAGCACCTAATCTGAAAAATCTACACAGCAAACAACTACACCCTAAGTAAAACGCTAGATGCACCCGAACACGTACCCAACTTGGCCACTGGTTGCACTGACATGCGGGACCCGCTGCCCAAATGGGCCCACCTGTCATAGTGAAAGAGAGAGAGAGCAGGGTCATCTTCTTCATCTGGACACCGGGAGCAGAGGAGTGGGAGCGGGCATCAGGCTGGTTTCGCCGACCGGCTGCCAGCGGCCCGGCGGAGGAGGAGGAGCGGCGCGGGAGCTGCACGGCGGCGGCAATGCAGCCGGTGGCACTGCGGCTGCGGCTGGCGAGGCCAGACTGGGCAGCGGCCGAGGAGCTCCGCGGCACAGCTTACCAGGCGCAGCGTGGAGCTCGCGCGAAGGTGGGACGACGCGGACGGCTCCGGGACGGCAACGACAGCGGCCATGGTGACAAGGCGCATCACCGGCATGATGGTGCTCCAGGGCACGGTGGTCGCGGCTTGCCGGGAAGACACAGCGCGCGAGAGCAGCGGCCGTGGGGCTTCGCGCACTCGCGCACGATGGCCGAGCAGCGAGGATGGGAGGGACGGCGCTGCGGAACCACAAGCGCGCGGGACACGGGAAGGGAGTGGCTCTGACTGTGGTGCAGGAGCAGGGAAAGGAGGCGTGGCGCGGTGGTGCGGTGGTGCGGCACGACGACGACGAAGGCGCCAGGGAGGAGCAGCGCACTCGGCGCGGGCGGGGCGAGGAGCTGCGGCTGCGGAGCTGGCATGGCGGGGCAGCGCGGGGCCAAGGGGCGCGTAGGTGCGGCAAGGAGCAGCGAGGTCGTCGCGGCTCAGCTCGGTGGCTTTGCGAGGACAGGGGCGCGGGCGCGCTCGCGCGCAGAGGAAGGAACCGGCGACGGAAACTGAGGCGCAGGAGCTGGGGAGCGAGAGTGGCGAAGGAACAGCCGGTACTGCACACGGGGAAGTGGAGAGCAGGGAGAGGAAGAGCAGCGCCGCGGCACGAGCAAGGCGCGCGACGCGGGGAGGGAAACTGAGGGACTGACTTTAATACGACTTTGTGCTGTTCGAGATGGGTATTTTGGCCTCTCGTGAGTTGTTACTAGTATTCTTGATGTCGTACACAGTGGCACAGTACACGCTGCTGAAAAATATTTTACTCTATGCTACAGTACAACACCAGTCGCATCATACACTTTCATGAACAATCACTACTCGTACCAGCCCTACACTGCTGCCGGCCTGCACCAAGACTGGACTGGACTATGAACGTGCATGCATGTGCAGCAGCAAGGACGACGCCCAACGCACACGAGCAACCCAGCGCCAGGCGCACGACAGCAGTGGCAGACCGAGGCAGAGACATGGAAACGTGGTGACTCGTAGCTTTGCTCGCCCGCCACGGAGACAGCAGAGGCAGGCAAGGAAAAGACCATGGCGACAGAGACAAACACGGCAAGCAAGGCAATCAAAGGCGAACAGAGGACTTGATGGTGCCGCAAAGTGAAACGATGGAACCGGCAGTCGAACGGTGACGTTTAGTGGGGCGTGGACACGACAAGGTCAGGCAAACGAACACGCCGTGGTGCAGGGACGTGACTGTAATAAGTGCCAATCAACGAGTACGCTGTACGTTAGAAAATAAACGAAGCTGCTGCTCGCGCTCTCCCGTTCGTGCTCATCAAAATAAACCCGTGAGTATATATATATATATATATATATATATATATATATATATATATATATATATATATATATATATATATATATATATATATATATATATCGTTCTATTTATTAAGAGACTTTATTTTATTTATAAAAGTTGCTTTTCACACTTAATCTAACAGAACAAACCGTTCGCTAGCATCGTCGTTCGATATTCCCAAATATCTTTACTCACAGAGTAATTTAACGTGAGCGTTTATTTTGAGTCCGCGAAACTAAGTCACACAAGATTCGCTTATCGCTTTACGTATGTTTTAAATAAAAATTCGAGAAACTCGTTTCGAAAGTTTTACTTAGGCCTAAATCGCGGCGCTAAATAAGATCGTAACACCAGGGTGTTACACCCCCTCAGCTCACTCAAGCCGGCCAGAACATCACTGCTGTGGCGATGCTCCTGTGTAGCCTCCTTGAGCCAGCCGACCCCCTGGAACAAGCAATCCACCAGAACCTACGTGCGCTGGTGGAGACCACCGCCATTCAACAGGCAGATAGCTCCACGTCATGACACCGGCTTGTGACCTCTTAACAACCGGAGGGCTAGGGCCGCACCAGTCGAATCACTCCATCCACTCACCACTGCTGTTGCCGGGGTAGGACAGGAGGTCGCGGCTGCACCGCAGCCCGACCCAGTGTGTAACACCCTCAGTGTTACACTATAAATCTTTTGCTAAAACACTATATGGGCATCATATTTATGTGATAGTGTATGTAAAATAGTGTGTAAATCAATTTCTGTAACTCGAAATGAAAGTTACATTTCATAGTCAAGTTATATTACTTAGGGTTCTAAATCAATTTTTATTAAGCAAAAATGCTATAGAACGCATATATGGATTTTAGTAAAGTTAGAAGTACAAACCGGATAGGTGACGATGAAATACTTGAGGGCATGAAGGGAATTTGCTAGCTAGTATACCGAATAGCTAGGAAATCAAATTCGACGTGAATCCGATCGAGACTTAGTCGAATTTCTTGAGTCGGAAAACGGTTTGACAAGGCCAAGTTTGGCAATTTTTGTAGGCGAATTGGATTAGTTAGTGGTATGGTTTCATGGTTGGTTTTGATAGCCTAACATACCTTCTTGAGTATAGAATAGGTGGTTCGACGTTTGAAGTAAATAAATTTAATTTTCGGGGTGCTTTTAAAAATCGTGCATGGCACGTTTCCGCCTGGTGTCAGCGGCTGGGCACGGTCACCATGCCTCGGCTCGGCGCCGTAGCGCTGGCTTGCCCATGCGTGCACATGCGCATCGCCGCATAGGCCCACATCGCTGCTACCGCGCTCAGGCACGTGACTCCCGCACGCACTCACGCGCATTACCGTGCTCGGCAGAACACTGGGGCCCATGGGTCTGGCCACTCTGCTCCATCGCTGTCGTCACTATGCCGCTGTCCCATCATCGTGCTGCCCCGTGTTGTCATCGTCACGCCACTTCAAGCAGCCGTCGCGGCCGCCTATGCCCTACATCGCTGCCATCTTAGTTTAGTGCGCGTGGTCTTGCCATGGCCACCGCTTGTCGTTCACCATTAATGGTGCCACGACCGCGTTGTTGCGCTGCCACCGCCGCACATGGGTATGTCCCCCTTTTCTGGTTGCATTGGCCGCAATGCTTGTGCATGTGCTATCGTCGCATCCCGCCAAGGCTTGGACAAGCCACCAGCCCCATCCTTTCTTTTCCCCTCCCTCCTCTATTGTCGGGATGGCCAGGCCGCGCCATAAATCTAGCATGGTGAGGTCATGTCCATTCAATTTCAGCATGCATCCGACTTCATCTTCAAGTCTACTGGCCATCTGACCCCGCACCGTGTCTCTGTTCACCGCTTCACCGCCCATCACCTCGCGTTCACATCTAGGTGAGCATCGACTCGCTATCAAGGGTGGAGAGGGGCTAGGTTGGCCGGCATGACCGCCCGGTGCCAACGTCGCCGCGTTGGTGCGCGCGTGGGTGCCCGAGGACATGGCCATGGTAAAGACGGTTTTCTCTGAGGGCTTGTTTGCGTAAACACTGACTGTGGGAATAGTACTTTAGACCTCGGGGTGAATCACTGGTGGTTCAAGGACATTTTCACAATTGTGACCGACATGCGTGGGCCTCCCCGTCGCGGCCCGTCGTCGCGCAGTTGGGCCACGTCCGCGTGGGCCGCGCCGGTGGGTCATGCAAGCGCGCGCTGCGCTTGCATGGGCCACGTTGCTCGTAGCGGGCCGCGTGGGTTAGATTTAGTTTTTTCTTTTTCTAGAGAATTAGTAAAGGTTTATTCAATTTAGTTTTGAGATGATCTTTGGAAAATTATAGTAAATGTTGTAGGTGTCCAAAAATAGTGAAACAAAATTTGTTAGGTTCACAAAAATGCTATCTATTTGCTGATGTAGCTAGTTTACAGTTATCTATGATAGTGATAGATTCATTAATTCATTTTGGAAAGCTTAGCATTAATTAGCTTAATATTTGTAGAAATTTTTGTGGCAAATTGGTAATAGATTTAGCCATGAAATGTTTACAATAGACTCATAACATTATTAGGTACTCACTATAATTTTTGTAGTCCTGGAATAAGATGATAAAAAAGAATAGCTAGTGCTCCTAGTTTTATCATATGTAGAGTAAATCGATATTAAGAATAGGGATGCCTTTAGTTGCTAAGATAATGCATGAAACATTTCATACCTATTAGTGGTAATAATGGGTAACTTAGCGTCTTAGTCGGTAGGGCTAGTTTAGTAGCTTGATAGCTGTATTTTATTTTAAGAGTTGTTGCCGTATTACTAATTGTTGCATCATCATTTCATGCATATAGATAACGAGTTGGTAGAGTTCGTGTCTACGGGTGAATAGGAATATGAGGAGATCATTGAGGAGTATGAGGAGAAGATTCTTGTATAGGAGAGAGCCCTGGACCCATCTGTTGCTGACCTTATTGACACCCTGCCTACCCAAGGCAAGCTCTAGTGCATAACCCTTATTTTGAATGATCACTGAATATATATATGATGTGCATTTACGTTATAGGCATTTTATGGAAACTATATGTATAGATATATCTACCTATGAGTCCTACTAGTATCGGTCAAGTAGCTGCTATGCTTAGGATTTCGGTAGCATGAGTAACCTGCCGTTACTCACAATAGGTGATTACTAAGATCACTCATGATAAATGGTGGAAAGGAAAATAGAGACCGAGCATGGATATGGTTTGGGTATTGGTGGGTGTAAGAGGTTGTGTCCTGCGGCCAATGAGGCATAGCTTGATTACACTCTTTCCCTATCTATGTCGGTTAAGGACCGGCCATTGCAATGGACGCTAGGCAAGTCATAGATTTATTATCTCGGGCACATACTTGGGTATGGGCGTAGGGAAGACTTATTGCTCTCTTGTCGTGGGTTCCGGCTCTTTTCGGACCGATTGATTGAAGGCAGAGATGTTGGAGGTCTAAGCACCGCACTAAGTCCGGGACTCAGTAGCGGGGGCTTGGAGTCTAAGTTTGGACGAGGACCTGGACCCCTTGATAGGAGAGTGGTGGGTTGGTCCTGCTTGTGCCTAGGGTATAAGTGGGGCATGTGTTTTGGGGTACCCAGCTGGGCACATTGATTCATGAATCGCCATCGTGTCGGTACGATTTGTCTACACTCTAGCACCATAGTAAGAACTAAAAGATGAAAGGTGATGAAATTGAACTGTTTGCTCAACCCTTGCTTGAAAGTAGAACATGTGCTTACATAGAATGGCTAGATGATGAATTAATCATGACTGCTAATAATAACATAAATAAGGATTCACTATTAGTATTGCTTTCTGTAAAAAAAGAAACCAGCAAACCATAAAGCTTATCATATTTTTTGGAGTCGGGAAATTATTCCCACTAGTCGGATAAGTCTTACGAGTACGTTGTGTACTCAGGGTTTATTTACCCCTATTGCAGGTACTGCTCGAGGAGTAGCTGTTGTGTGAAGGATTCTTCTGGTGGGCATAGATGAATCCTTATTTATTATCGATAGATGTTTATTTTCATTCCGCTATTAATCTGTCGCACTCTGAATTTTGTAATGTAATAATGCATTTCTAAGAACTCTAGATGTATGAGATGGACTAAGCAATGTAAACTCGTTCTCATTATTGGATTCTGCGGAAAAATATGGATTATTCGGGCTCTCTCTTAGGGTGTGCTCGATGGAATCCGCTCGATGTAGCTCGCTCTTAGGGCTCTTAGTGTCTAGTGTAAGACGAGCGCCTCCATAAGTGTGTTATTTCGGATGGTTCTACCATAGTTGGTATCAGAGCCAATAATGAGTCTACGAGTTTCCTCACTCTTTTTCAAAACCTAAAATTTGATCAACAAAAGTTTTGCGAAAAGTAGGATGTTTTAAATTTTGTAAATAAGTATAATCCCCAGCAATATGGTCTATCTAGAATAGCAGCACAAGTTTTATCTAATTAGTTTTCTGTAGGTACACTAACTTACGCTGCGTAAGAATCGTTTAGCATATGGAAAGTGAGTGTGCGATGTGCCGAAAATTCTTACAAATGCTGCTATATTCCGACTTGAGTGAACGTATAGGGCGATGCATGCATCATGATCATAGAATCTTGCTTAAACTAAACTCCCCCTACATGTATAATTTGGACTAGTAAATTGATAGGATGGTTTAAAAGAATGCTTTAATAAATATCTTATCATTTCTCTAATCCCTTGTTCCTGATCTAGAGGGTTGTCCAAAATGGTTGGTTCCTATCTGTTACAAATGAACCTGAGGTCCGGTCATGGGAGCACCAGTGCTAGGGCGGGCCACAATCTTGGCGAAGGCCAAGGTGAAAGTGGCTGGGGCACTGGGAATATCAACGAGGAGAGCCATGAGGCTCCACTTCTGGCTCCTCCTCCTCTGCCACCGCCACCTCCGATGACTCATGCAGAGATGATGGTGGAGATGTTGGCTGCTCGTCGTGAGTCAGCCCATGCCATGGAGCTGCTGGCATAGGCTATCGGTGGCTTTGCCCATGGAGGCCATGGGGGCAATGGTGGGAATGGGGGTGGTGCCCATAGTCCTGAGGGACCCTGCTCTTATTAGGATTTCTTAAAGACACACCCACCCACGTTCACACCGATGGCTGAGCCTCTGGATGCGGAGCATTGACTTCGCATTCTAGAGCAAAAGTTTCTGTTGCTCACCGTAACTGATGAGCAGAAGGTGCGCTTTGTAGCGCAACAGTTGTTGGGATCTACGAGTGCATGGTGGGATATATTCAATGCCATGCAGCCGGTGGATCACCGGTTGACCTGGCAGGAGTTCACTGCGGCCTTCAGAGAGTATTATATTCCTGTTGGTGTTCTAAATAGGAAGTTGACATAGTTTCTAGACCTTCGGCGAGGGAGTATGTCCGTGATGGACTATGTCAACAAGTTCAATCACTTGTCATGGTATGCTAGGACTCATGTTGATATAGATGAGAAGAAGAGAGACTATTTTTATCATGGCCTCTTTTATATCTTGTAGAAGGAGTTATATACAGGAAACCACCAGACCTTTGGGGCGGTGATGAACGCTGCTATTGCCATGGAGGGATTGCAGCATGACTCACAGGCAGAATGGAAGCGCAAGCAGATGGCTATTGGGTCTTCTAGTCACCCTAGGCGTAGAAGGTACAAGTTGTTAGGTGGGTGCCCTATCAGTCTTTGGGTGGGCATTCATTTTGACAGCCTCAGTAGACCTTTTAGGCACCTTCCACTCAGTATCATGCACCTACCTAGTAGGTGCAACATCAGCATCCCTAGGGACAGCAGGTCCCACCTCGTTTGGGATAGGGGAACAAGCCTAGTGCTTGTTTCAAATATGGCAAGGAAGGCCACTATGCCTAGGAGTGTCCGCAAAACCAGCCTGCCCAGTCAGCTCAGCCCTTAGCTAACTCTAGGCTAATCAAGTAGACAATTATCAAGAAGAAAGTGCCAGTCAGTCGCTCTGGACAGGTTAATTTCATGAAAGCTGAGAAAATATTGCAAAATGAACCGGTGATGGCTGGTATGTTCACCATTGATTTCCATCCAGCTTATGTGCTGTTTAATTCTGGTGCATCACATTCATTCATGAGCATGAGATTTGCACACCGGCAAAATATACCTCTTATGGCTATACCCTTTGCCTATAGAATCAGTACTCTGGGTGCGTAGTTGTGTGTTAATACTCGGACAGACACAGTAGGCTTAGTATTAGCCACTCACACTTACCATCTCTAGTTCATGGTACTGCCTGGGCAAGGCATTGATGCAATTCTAGGAATAAACTGGTTGCGTGTATATGGGGTAGTTTTGGATCTAAAGCAGAGAGTTGTGGAGTTATGGCTTTCTTCTTCTGAGGATAGGATGTCTCTTCTTATGCCCACAGATCCAGTCTTACCTGTTGCTGCTCATGCTAAAGCTTCTCTTGATCTTGCCTCTATTCCTATGGTATGTGAGTTCCGGGATGTTTTTCCTGAAGATCTACCTTGGTTGCCACCGAACAAAGATGTGGAGTTCTCCATTGAGTTAGAGCCTGGTACTGCTCCTATCTCCCGATGCCTGTATCGTATGGCCTCAAAGAAATTAGCTGAAATAAAGAAGCAGTTGGAAGAGTTGTTGGAAAAGGGATTCATCCATCCTAGCTCTTCGCCATGGGGTTGTCTAGCCATTTTTGTGAAGAAGAAGGATGGCACTCTTTGGATGTGTGTGGATTACCGTCCTCTTAATGCGGTAACCATTAAGAACAAGTATCCTTTACCTCGTATTGATACTTTGTTCGATCAACTAGCTGGTGCCAAGGTGTTCTCCAAGATTGACCTCCGTTCAGGCTATCGTCAAATCAAGATTAGACCACAAGATATACCAAAGATAGTTTTTCTATTAGGTATGGGCTGTATGAATATCTAGTCATGTCTTTTAGTCTCAGCAATGCTCCTGCATTCTTCATGTACCTGATGAATTCAGTCTTTATGCTAGAGTTGGACAAGTTTATAGTGGTATTCATTGATGATATCTTGATCTATTCTAAGAATAAGGAAGAGCATGCCCAACACCTTTAGATAGTACTGGCTTGATTGAGGGAACACAAGTTGTATGCTAAATTCAGTAAGTGTGAATTTTGGTTAGATCGAGTACAGTTTTTAGGACATGTTCTAACCCCTGATGGCATATCTGTAGATCTAAGCAAGGTGCAAGATGTGCTGAACTGGAAGTCTCCCAAGTCAGTGCACCGGATTCGTGTCTTTTTGGGTATTATCGGCGATTCATTCCTGACTTCTTCGAGATAGCTCAGCCGATGACTAAGCTGCTCCAAAAAGAAGCCAAGTTTGCTTGGAGCCCGGCCTATGAAGAAGCCTTCCAAGCTTTAAAGAACTTTCTTACCACTGCTCCTATCTTGGCTCAACCAGATATTGATAGACCTTTTGATGTATATTGTGAGGCCTCGAAGACAGGGTTGGGATGTGTGCTTATGTAGGATGGGCAGGTGATAGCTTATGCTTCGCGCCAACTGAAAAAAGCATGAAGTGAATTACCCCACCCATGATTTAGAGCTAGCTAGTATGGTCCACGCTCTAAAAATTTGGAGGCATTATTTGTTGGGCAACAAAGTACACATTTTTACAGATCACAAGAGCCTCAAATATATTTTCACTCAGTCTGAGCTAAATTTGAGGCAAATGAGATAGTTAGAATTGATCAAGGATTATAACTTGGAGGTACATTACCACCCTAGAAAAGCCAATGTAGTAGCTGATGCCTTGAGGTGGAAGTCATATCAGGTTGAAGAAACACCTCTGTCCCTCAACCATGCTGAGGTGCTGGCTCACATTGCCTTAGTCTCCGAATTACTTGAGCAGATTATTATAGAGCAAAGGCAAGACACTTTAGAAAATCCTCACATCAAGAAATTGATTGCTGAAGGGCGTGATCCTTAGTTTAGCATTGATGAGCAAGGGGTAGTAAGGTACAAGAATAGATTGGTGGTGCCGTCAAATGAGGAGATTAGAAGGAAGATTTTGAATGAAACTCACTATTCCAAATTGTCTATCCATCCTGGCAGCAACAAGATGTACCATGATTTGCGCCACTTGTATTGGTGGTCCAACATAAAGTAGGACATCACCAACTATGTTGCGGAGTGCGACACTTGTGGGAGAGTTAAGGCCGACCACATGCGTACCCCAAGACATTTGCAGCCCTTGCCCATTCCTGTGTGGAAATGGGAAGATATTTCCATAGATTTCGTTATGGGTTTACCCCACACATCCAAGGGCTATAACTCTATCTCGGTCATTGTGGATCGCCTTACCAAGTCAGCTTATTTTCTCCCAGTGGATTCCAAATATTCTGCCAAAAAGTATGCCGAGTTGTATTTGGACCAGATTATGACCCTGCATGGAGTCCCCCTTACTATTGTCTCTGATAGAAGGTCAATTTTTATCTCTCGCTTCTAGGAGCAACTCCAGGAGTGTCTTGGTACTAGTCTCCTTCGTAGTTCAGCCTATCATCCATAGACTAATGGCCAAACTAAAAGGGTAACCTAGGTACTGGAAGATATGTTGAGAGCTTGTGCCATTTCTTTTCCAGAGAAGTGGGACGGATGCTTGAACTTAGCTGAGTTTTCCTACAACAATTGCTATCAAGAAAGCATTCGTATGGCACCCTTTGAAGCTCTATATGGAAAGAAATGGAGGACACCGCTCAACTGGGTTGAAGTGGGAGATCGTGGATACTTTGGGCCTGACTTCATCAAAGAAGCTCGAGAGCAAGTCAACATTATTTAGAGTCATTTGAAGGCAGCTCAGAGCCAATAGAAAGCTTATGTGGACAAGCACAGAAGGCCTTTGTAGTTTGTAGTTCGAGATTATGTGTACCTCGAGGTGTTTCCTATGAGAGGGGTGCATCGGTTTGGTGTTCAGGGCAAGCTAGCCCCTCGATATGTGGGTCCTTACAAGGTTGTGAGACAGTGTGGCCTAGTTGCTTATCATCTTCAACTGCCAGATATTTTATCGGTGGTACACAATGTGTTCCACATGTCTTAGTTAAAGAAATGTTTGCGGGTACCTAATGAAACTATGGAAATTGAAGGACTTCCTCTCTAGCCTAACTTGACGTATATTGAGCATCCTGTCAAGATCTTGGACAAAAAGGAAAGGGTGACAAGGAACAATGTGGTGAAGTTCTATAAGGTTCAATGGCAGAATCACTCGGAGGATGAAGTAACATGGGAGCAAGAAAGTTACATCCTAGAGCATTATCCCCATCTTCTCTCTGGTCACTAAGGTAGTTGCTGGCATTGAAATGTATTCCTTCTCTCTTTTCCCACACAAGGCACATGAAATCTCGGGATGAGATTTTGTTTTAGGGGGGTAGATTTGTAACACCCTCGGTGTTACACTGCAAATCTTTTGCTAAAACACTTCATGCGCATCATGTTTATGTGATAGTGTATGTAAAATAGTGTGTAAACCAATTTCTGTAACTCAAAATGAAAGTTACATTTCATAGTCAAGTTATATTACTTAGGGTTCTAAATCAATTTTTATTAAGCGAAAATGCAATAGAACGCATATACGGAATTTTAGTAAAGTTAGAAGTACAAACCGGATAGGTGACGATGAAATACTTGAGGTTGCTAAGGGAATTTGCTAGCTAGTATACCGAATAGCTGGGAAATCGAATTCGACGCGAATCTGATCGAGACTTAGTCGAATTTCCTAAGTCGGAAAATGGTTTGACAAGGCCAAGTTTGGCAATTTTTGTAGGCGAATTGGATTAATTAGTGGTATGGTTTCATGGCTGGTTTTGATAGCCTAACATACCTTCTTGAGTATAGAATAGGTGGTTCGGCGTTTGAACTAACGAATTTGATTTTGGGGCGCTTTATAAATCGTGCATGGCACATTTCCGGCCAGTGTTAGCTGCTGGGCGTGGTCACCATGCCTCGGCTTGGCGCCATAGCGCTGGCTTGCCCATGCGCGCACATGCGCACCACCGCACAGGCCCGCATTGCTGCTGCCATGCTCCGACACGTGACTCCCGCATGCAAGTAGGTACGCACTCACGCGCATTGCCATGCTCGGTGGGACACTGGGGCTGGTGAGCCTGGCCACTCTGCTCCACCGCTGCCATCGCTACACCACCGTCCCATCATCGTGCTGCCCCGCATTGTCATCGTCGCGCCACTACACGTAGTCGTCGTGTCTGCCTACGCCTCTGCGTCGCTGCTATCTTGGTTTAGTGCATGTGGTCTTGCCATGACCACCGCTTGTCATTTGCCATTAATGGCGCCATGACCGCGTTGCTGTGTTGTCACCGCCGCATGCGGGTATGCCCCCTTTCCTAGTTGCGTTGGCCACAATGCTTGTGCATGTGCTATCATCGCGTCCTGCCAAGGCTGGGACAAGTCACCAGCCCCATTCCTTTCTTTTCCCCTCCCTCCTCTACTGTCGGGACGGCTAGGCCGTGCCATAAATTCGGCACAGTGAGGTCATGTCCATTCAATTCAGCACGCATACGACTTCATCTTCAAGTCTGCTGGCCAACCGACCCTGCACCGCGTCTCTATTCACCGCTTCACCGCCCATCGCCTCGCGTTCGCATCTAGGTGAGCATCGGCTCGCTATCGGGGGTGGAGAGGGGCTAGGTTGGCCGGCGTCACCGCCCGATGCCAACACCGGTGCACGCGTGGGTGCCTCAGGATGTGGTAAAGACAATTTTCTCCGAGGGCTTGTTTGCGTAAACGCTGACTGTGGGAATAGTACTTTAGACCTCGGGGTGAATCATTGGTAGTTCGAGGATGTTTTCGCAATTGTGATTGACGCACGCGGGCCTCCCTGTCGTGGGCCATCATCGCATGGTTGGGCTGCGTCCGCATGGGCCACGCCAGTGGGTCATGTGCGGGTTAGATTTGGTTTTTTCTTTTTCTAGAGAATTAGTAAAGGTTTATTCAATTTAGTTTTGAGTTGATCTTTGGAAAATTATAGTAAATGTTGTTGGTGTCTAAAAATAGTGAAACAAAATTTGTTAGGTTCACAAAAATGCTATCTATCTGTTGGTGTAGCTAGTTTACAGTTATCTATGATAGTGATAGATTCATTAATTTATTTTGGAAAGCTTAGCATTAATTAGCTTAATATTTGTAGGAATTTTTGTGGCAAATTGGTAATAGATTTAGCCATGAAATAGTCGGTAGGGCTAGTTTAGTAGCTTGATAGCTGTATTTTATTTTAAGAGTTGTTGTTGCCGTATTACTAAGTATTGTATCATCATTTCATGCATGTAGATAATGAGTTGGTAGAGTTTGTGCCTATGGGTGAACAGGAATACGAGGAGATCATTATGGAGTATGAGGAGGAGATTCTCATATAGGAGGGAGCCCTAGACCCATCTGTTGCTGACCTTGTTGACACCCCCACCTACCCAAGGCTAGCCCTAGTGCATAATCCTTAATTTGAATGATCACTAAATATATATGATGTGCATTTATGTTACAGGCACTTTATGGAAACTATATGTATAGATATATCTACCTATGAGTCATACTAGTATTGGTCGAGTAGCTGCTATGCTCAGGATTTCGGTAGCGTGAGTAACCTACCGTTACTCACAATAGGTGATTACTAAGATCACTCATGATAAATGGTGGAAAGGAAAATGGAGACCGGGCAGGGATATGGTTTGGGTATTAGTGGGTGTAAGAGGTTATGTTCTGCACCAACAGGGCGTAGCTTGGTTACATTTTTTCCTGTTTATGTCGGTTAAGGACCGGCCATTGCAATGGACTCTAGGCAAGTCATAGATTTATTATTCTGAGCACATACTTGGATATGGGCGCAGGGAAGACTTGTTGCTCTCTTGTCGTGGGTTCTGGCTCTTTCTGGACCGACTGGTTGGAGGTGGAGATGGTGGAGGTCTAAGCATCGCACTGAGTTCAGAACTTAGGAGCCGGGGCTTAGAGTCCAAGTTTAGACAAGGACCAGGACCCCTTGACAGGAGAGTGGTGGGTTGGTCCTGCTTATGCCTAGGGTACAAGCGGGGCATGTGTTTTGGAGTACCTAGCTGGGCACATTGATTTGTGAATCACCGCCATGTCGGTACGACTTGTCTATACTCTAGCACTGTAGTAAGAACTAAAAAATGAAAGGTGATGAAATAGAACTATTTGCTCAACTTTTGCTTAAAAGTAGAATAGGTGCTTACATAGAATGGCTAGATAATGAATTAATCATGACTGCTAATAATAACATAAATAAGGATTCACTATTAGTATTGCTTTCTGCAAAAAAAGAAACCAGCAAACCATAAAACTTATCATATCTCTTAGAGTCGGGAAATTATTCCCACTAGTCGGATAAATCTTGCGAGTACGTTGTGTACTTAGGGTTTATTTACCCTTATTGCAAGTACTGCTTGAGGAGTAGCCGTTGTGTGAAGGATTCTTCTGGTGGGCACAGACGAATCCTTATTTATTATCGATAGATATTATTTTCATTCCGCTGTAAATCTTTCGCACTCTAAATTTGGTAATGTAATGATGCATTTCTAAGAACTCTGGATGTATGAGATGGATTAAGCAATGTAAACTCATTCTCATTATTGGATCCTGCAAAAAAATGTGGATTATTCGGGCTCTCCCTTAGGGTGTGCTCGACAGAATCTGCCCGATGTAGCTCGCTCTCGGGATGCTTAGTGTCTAGTGGAAGACGAGTGCCTCTGTAAGTGTGTTATTTTAGGCAGTTCTACCACACAATGCCTGCTCTACACCGAATACCTGTGCGTGAATGCCTCGGGCCAAACCGTGATGCTCGCAGCGTCATCAACAATCGACGCCATGCCCAACATGATGATGACACCCATCGAGTGGTGGTGAGAGCAGGCGATATAGGCCCTGACCTGACCATCGAGGAGTGTAGGGACACGCACCCTAGGCATGGTGGCCGATCAAATGGCCAGAGTCCTAGCTCGGAGGGCCTAGGAACATAGGCCTTTGGTTATCACATCTAGAAAGCGCTGTTCCCACAGTACTTCCGACCACCCACCAACATCACCAGATACACTAGGGAAATGAACCCCGGTATATGGCTTGAAGACTTCTAGCTCGCCTGTCGAGCTAGAGGAGTGGATAATGACCATTTCATCATCTAGTATCTCCCTATATGCGTGGGGGAGCATGTTCAATCGTGGCTTGAATTCCTTTCGCACGATAGCATCCGCGACTGGGTAGATCTCAAGAGGTACTTCATCGGGAATTTCTAGGGGACATATGTCTGTCCTAGGAATTCTTAGGACCTCAAGAGCTACCAGTAGGACCCAGTGAGTCCCTATGGGATTACATCCGTAGGTTCTCAAAGCGGTGCAACTCTATTCCTGATGTCATTGAGGAAGACGTCATCAGCATGTTCCTCTCTAGGACAACATGTAAGTCCTTGATCCACAAGCTCGGCTGTGTAAAGCCCCATACCACCCATGACCTGCTCGACATCACCATGAACCACACCTTCGATGAGGAGGAGGTCAGAGCGATCTTTAGCGATGGTTGGGATAGGAGCAAGGCCAAGCACAAGGACCAAGGCGAAGGCCCCTCCACACAAAGGGGCAAGAGGAATAAGAAGGATCAGCGACGACCAGCCAACCCAGCCTTGGTCACCGTGACCGATCGTGTGGGTAGGTAGCCCTAGCAGGGCCAGCTCGACTGCTTCAACAAGCTCATGGAGAGTCCATGCACCAACCACACCTACCCCATCAAGCACCTCTATAAGGACTACGAGCTCCTCAAGGGATTTCTATGGCACACCGGCAAGCTGAAGGAAGGGAAAGGCAAGGATGAGGAGGCCAAGAAAGGAGGCACGACGGGTAAGGATGATGATGGCTTCCCTGACCCCGAGGAATGCCTCATGATCTTTGGGGGATCTGACGCCATCCACTCCAAGCGCCAGCACAAGGTACGCTATAGAAAGGCATACGCTACCGAGTCGGCCATCCCCTCTTTCCTTAGCTGGTTGGACTCCCCAATCACTTTTGATCAGAGAGACCATCCTTCCCATGTCGCCCGATCGGGTCGCTACCTGCTTGTCGTTGACCGCATCATCCGTAAGAAGCTCCTCACCAAGGTGCTGATGGACGGAGGAAGCAGCCTCAACATTCTCTACGATGACACCCTCGACACCATGCGCATCCCCTGATCAGAGCTTCGCCCAGTGAGCTCTCCCTTCCATGGTGTGATCCCGAGGATGCAAGCATACCCACTCGAGCAGATCAATCTGCCCGTCATGTTTGGCGATTGAGCCAACTTCCACTCAGAGGTCCTCACCTTCGAGGTGGTGGACTTTCTAAGGTCCTACCACGCTATCTTAGGGTGGCCATGCTACGCCAAGTTCATGGCGATCCCTAACTACACCTTCCTCAAGTTGAAGATACCCGGATCGAACGACGTCATCACCGTGGGTAGCACTTTTCACATGCCTACACGTGCGACCGTGAGCATTACAAGCTCACCACTGCCGTCATCAACTCCGTCGAGCTCCCGGAGCTTAGGAATTTGACTCCAGCAGTCCCAGACTATAATGAGCCGACCTCATCGAGTGCCTTTCACGCGATCGAGGAAACCAAGGCGGTGGGGATCGACCCCACCGACCCGACTAAAATGGTGTGGATCGGGACCAAGCTCCTAACCAAATAGGAGAGCGAGCTCGCTGACTTCCTACGCGCAAATCATGCTGTCTTCACGTGGAAACCTTCTGACATGCCGGGCATACCAAGGGAGGTCATCGAGCATGCATTACGCCTCATCCTGGGCTCAAAGCCCACCAAGCAACACCTACATCGCTTTGATAATGAGAGGCGTAGGGCCATTGGTGAGGAGATCACAAAACTCCTGGCAACCAGATTCATCAAAGAGGTATACCACTCCGACTGGCTAGCTAATCCTGTTCTTGTGAAAAAGAAGACTGAGAAATGGAGAATGTGTGTCGATTATACTAGCCTCAACAAGGCGTGTCCAAAGGACCATTTTCCTTTGCCATGCATAGACCAGATAGTCGACTCCACCTCAGGATGCGACATCCTCTCCTTTCTAGATACCTACTCAAGCTATCACCAGATCACGATGAAAGAGTCTGACCAGCTCACGACTTTATTCATCACCTCGTATGGTTTGTACTGCTACATAACCATGCCTTTTGATCTAAAGAACGCTGGCGCCACCTATCAACAGTGCATGCAGCGATGCTTCGCTGACCAAATCGACCCGCCCGACTAGCCTGACCAAGTCGAGCGACCAAAACCACCAATCGCCATCTATGTAGATGACATAGTGGTGAAAAAAGCTCAAGCTAGCGACCAGATCACAAATTTGGCCGCAACATTTGTGAACCTCCAAAGCTTCAGCATCAAATTGAATCCCAAAAAATGTGTTTTTGGGGTTTCGAAGGGGAAGCTGCTCGGATACATCATGTCCGAACGCGGCATTGAAGCTAAGTCTGAAAAAATCACGGCCATCTCCAACATGGGCCCTATACACAATGTCAAGGGTGTACAAAGGCTCACCGGCTATTTAGCTGCCCTAAGCTAGTTCATCTTCTGACTAGGCGAGTGGGGGATGCCTCTCTATAAACTTCTCAAGAAGACAGACACATTCGTCTGGACTGAGGAGGCACAATAGGCTATGGAAAGCCTCAAAGCATCACTGACATCGACCCTAATCCTCATCGCTCCAGAACAGGGAGAACCCCTCCTCCTCTACATCACAGTAAACAATCACGTTGTGAGCGCCGCCCTGGTCATCGAAAGGGAGGAGCTAGGATACCCCCTAAAGGTCCAACGACTAGTGCACTTCATTGGTGAGGTACTCACTGACACCAAGGTTCAATACCCCCAGGTTAAGAAGCTTCTAAACACTATGTTGATGGTGACCTAGAAGCTCCTACACTACTTCACCGACCACGAAGTCATGGTCGTCACTTCATACCCGCTAGGAGATATTGTCCGCAACCACGACGCCATGGGATGGATCTCCAAGTGGTCTCTCGAGCTCATGTGCCATGACATCAGGTATATCCCCCATACTGCTACTAAGTCTTAGGCTCTCGCCGACTTCATTGCCAAATGGGCGGAAGTCCAGCTACCGACCTCAGACGTCACCCATGAGTACTGGACGATGTACTTCGATGGGTCAGTCATGGCGCCTGGCTTAGGAGTTAGAGTGGTTCTGATCTCCCTAGATGGGAGTAGGCTCCACTACACGATCTGTTTGCATTTTTTAGCCTCAAACAACACCGTGGAATACAAGACCGTCATCAACAGACTACGCATCGCCGTCGAGCTCGGCACCACGTGGCTATATGTCTGCGACGATTCATAGTTGGTCGTCGACCAAGTCATAAAGGAGCCCTCTTGCAAGAGCCCTCTCATGGTAGCATATTGCTAGAGGTGCGCAAGCTCGAGGACAAATTCTGAGAGATCGAACTACATCATGTCCCCCAAAAGGACAACGATGCCACCGATTTCCTCGCAAAATTGGCTGCTAGGTGGGTGCCGTCTCCAAATGAAGTCTTCATCAATGATCTCCATGAGCCATCTGCCCTGTGTTTGGGAGGATTCGATCCAGACATACTCTGACACCAATCTGGCACCCGAGGGCTCCGACCTCCCGATGTGCTGCGACCCCGACCAAGTGCTTGAGGGCTCCGACCTTGGTGCCTCCATGACGACGTCACCCATCAACGTTGCCGTGGTGGCACTCGATCCGGTCGACTAGAGAGTACCACTGCTTGCCTACCTCCTCAAGGAGGTTCTCCCATCGAAAATGACTGAAGCACGATGAATCATTCGACGCGCTAAGACGTTCATCGCCATTGGTGATGAACTTTACAATCGGAGCCCAGGCCATGCCAGATGGGCACTATGCAACCTTCCAGGCGTGTCAGAGTACAAATAGTATTGTAGGCGCCGACGTTTGCTGTACCAGACGAACATGGTAGAGCCTGCCATATACGTCTGACATAAATAGTGTTGTGGGCGCCGATGACCGTCTCGTACCCGACAATGTAGGCAACAAGACTAGGTAGTACATATATTCATTCTCTCTTTCTTTGACTTGTAAGGCTATCCCCTTCAACTATAAAAGGAGATGCACTCTCCTCTCTGGGGACGTTCTCTTGGCTCTCGAAAGAAAAGAGGCTAGACGTTCTCTCTGGCTCTAGGCAACCTGACCACTCAAACAGCTCAACGGTTCTAAAACCCCATAGCTACATAGAGCATACGCTCTAATACTTAGCGCACGTTAGAGCACCCGTCACTCTCGTCTATTCGGTTCAGAGCCCGACTAGGCCTCTAACACCCCTTCTTATTCCTACTCGTTTGTAACCCCACAGCAAACTTCGAATACCTAGGCTCAGGAATAAAGTCACCGACCGACTGAAACTGGACGTAGGACACGTTGCCTGAACCAGTATAAATCCTGTGTCATTGAGTGCTAGGCCACATCCAATCACAACGCACGATAAAACTATAAATATTTATTTGTTGCTCATTTTTCGCACAACAATTATATTGAATAAAAGCCTATTTCATGGGCTGACGTCCGGCATCGTCTCCATCAATTGCTCATCGGATCTTGTTTATCCTAGAGATCTCTGGTGCGGGTGCCGTTCTAGACATCTAATCCATTGGTCTTCATGATGCTTATATTTTTGTAGGGTCGATGCATTTCGAGGGTGATCGAGTTCCCCGTTTGCATCTGTGTTATTGGCTTGCCGGATTTCGATGTTGCGACCGCTGGGCAGGTATCCAAGTTTCTAGATCCTGCAGTGCTAGTACTAGCGACGCTGGATTGATTGTCCCTTGATCGTCTTCAACGACGATACGGTTGATATTTTTTTTTGTCATGTACGCGTCTCAGAAAGTTTTTGGCTGCGTTTAGTTCGGGAAATTTAGGAATTTGACTACTGTAGCACTTTTATTTTATTTAGCAATTAGTGTTCAATCATGGACTAATTAGGCTCAAAACGTTCGTCTCGCGATTTCCAACCAAACTGTGCAATTAATTTTTTTTCGTCTACATTTAATGCTCCATACACGTATCGTAAGATTCGATATAATGGCCACTGTAGCATTTTTTGGAAAAGTTTTTGGGAACTAAACATAGCCTTTGTGGTGTTGCATCACGCGGTGTAAGTTTTGGTGGCTCTTGTAACGGATGCTTGGAGGGTTATGCTTCTTTTTGGCTGTTGCGGGTGTACTAAATTCCAACGGACTGAGATTAGACAATCGTCAACATGATTTAGGGCAGTCCCAATTAGTAGTTTCTATAACATAGGATACCGCATAAAAAAAGTACTGCTTTCCAACCCATATTTTTTATGAGTAATAATTATTTTCTCTTTCTCTCTCCCAACTCTATCTTCTTCCTCCAATGGGAGTGCGACACGAGCTCCCTAGAAACTGATGGTTTCTCCCCAATGGCGATTTCATAGTTTCTTGGTGCATTAGGTCAAGAGTAGACCTGATTTCTTCATGAAGAAACCATTTCTATGATTTTTGCTCTCTTTCTTCATTAATTACGTTGCCATGTCAATATTTTACCTACATGGCAAGTCATTTAATGAGGATAGAAACCATCATCAATGCACCATTGGGACTGCCCTTAGAGACGAACGTTGTTACAAGAGACTCTAGATATCTATTTCTTTACGTTGAGATCCATGTAGTTATGATATCGTATTAATAGAGACTCAACATATCTATTTCTTTATGTCGAGATGCATGTAGTTATGATATCGTATCTTATTAATAGAATCCAAAAGAAAATAAAATTTCCCCATCCTAGTAGCAGTACATAGTTTCATGATGTACGGAAAAACCCTCCGGCTCAATGAGTGCGAGTATTATTTTATATATATTAAAAATTTAAAAGTGCGGGAAAAAGAAAAGAGCAACAGGCCAAGCGAAGGCGGGCGCAGCTGTCTCGAACCTGCTCCCCGTTAATCAGTTTTCTTTACTGGCTGCTGTCCATTTACTAATCAAATCATCGTCCCCTTCCCCCCCTCCCCTCCCCTTCTTTTCCCTTCCTCGTCTTCTTGCCTCCCCTCCCCTCCCCTCCCCCACCGCAGCTTCCCGCCCCCGTGCCCTCGCCGAGACGGCTAGGAATTTTGCTCGGAGAAAAGAGTGTGTTTTCTCCCTTACCGTTTCTCCGGATCCGGGTCCGCCGCTGTTTCGTCCCCCGCCGGTTTTGCTTGATTTAGATTCCATTTCTGTTCGTTCGTTCTTGTCCCCTTGTTCGTTCGTTCGATCGATTGGAGCTACCCGCCGCCCGGATTCCTTGGTGCGCCGCCTGGATCTGGCCTCGCTGAGCCCCGGCTGCCCCGACTCCCGATTCGATTCGGCCCCCGCGCGGTGCCCTTCCTTCTGAGGCGTGCTCGGATCTCGTCGGAGTAGAGGGGAACGAAGCCTCTCGATTCGCCTCGGGGCGAGATGGATCATGTGGTCGGGGGCAAGTTCAAGCTCGGCAAGAAGATCGGGAGTGGATCGTTCGGGGAGCTCTTCCTCGGTGAGTTCCCTGGCTGTCCCCTCTCCTCGCGGATTGTTAAGATCCCGACCCCATAGTTTTCTGGGAGGAAAGATGCTCACTTTGTTTGCTATTGTTGCTCGCAGCTGTGAATGTGCAGACTGGAGAGGAGGTCGCCGTCAAGCTGGTATTGGATTCTCTCCGATTGCTATTTATTTGTTACCATACCCTAGAATTTGCCATGTCGGTCTATTTCGTGATAAGATCACTGAGATGCAAAAATCTAACGAAATGAAATGATGATGGTCCATTTCGGTACTGTTTGTCAACACTGTTAGCTGTTTGGGTTGGTGGAACCGATTGTCATTGGTGTAAGCTGCTTTTATTGCACAGGAAAATGTCAAGACAAAGCACCCACAGCTTCATTACGAGTCGAAGCTATACATGCTTCTCCAAGGAGGAAGTAAGTTAATGCCATAGAGCCTATCCACCCATCCAGTTTTAGTTATGGGACGGTACTCTTTGGTTAGTTAGTTGCTAGTATGATGCATGAGTTGGGTTGACCTTTTTGCCCCTTTTTGTTTCGTTACAGCCGGCATTCCACACCTGAAGTGGTTCGGCGTTGAGGGGGAGTATAATGTGATGGTGATTGATCTTCTTGGCCCTAGCCTCGAGGACTTGTTCAACTATTGCAGTAGGAAGTTCTCTCTGAAGACTGTGCTCATGCTTGCTGACCAAATGGTGAACACCGAATCCCATATATTTTTTAAACTGTTCAAATTTGTTTCTTAACTTTAATCGGCTGTCCTCTTTGTCTTAACTCTGTGAATTGCTAGTGTTAACACATTCCTTATTTGTCTTTCAGATTAACCGGGTTGAGTACATGCATCAAAAAGGGTTTCTTCACCGTGATATAAAGCCTGATAATTTCCTTATGGGGCTTGGTAGGAAAGCCAATCAGGTATGATCCTATATATGTGCTTAATTCTTGCTGTCCAACTCATTATATTTGAACCAAATGTCTTTATATGCATTCTGCCTCTTGCTTTGCTTGTGCTGCACTTGAGAAGCCCCAAAGATCCTGCACTAGTGATTTGGCTGGGTGGGGATTAGTGCGTTATGTTATGTATTGGTTACATTCGACGATGATTTCCTTAGCGTGCTTGTATTTTACAGTCTGCTACCTATAATTTATTTCTTTGTCTTTGGCTAATGCTGGATGGTTTCCTTAGCTATATAGCTGCCAATATGTTATATTCCAGAAAACGCCTCTTCTCTGGAATTGAGATCTCTTGGTCTAATTATTTGTTGAACTTACTGGCTTTTGAGGCAGGTATATATAATAGACTATGGACTCGCAAAGAAATATAGGGACCTTCAAACTCATAAGCACATCCCGTACAGGTTGGTTGACATTTCTCATCTGGGTTGCTAAATACACTTAGTAAATGCTACATGTCGATTTTTCTTCAAAAAAATGTATGAAGTTATGTGCAGTCATGCACAATGGTACTATGCCAAAACACTGTTCTTGTAGTTTTATGATGATGGGATGCTCATTTCAATATGCAGAGAGAACAAGAACCTCACTGGAACTGCACGATATGCAAGTGTCAATACCCACCTTGGCGTTGGTGAGTTTCTGGTTTCATTTGGCTAACTAGTTGAGTTAGACTTTGCATAACCTCAGAGTTTACTTGGGTGCAGAGCAAAGCAGGAGAGATGATTTAGAATCTCTCGGTTATGTTCTTATGTACTTCCTTAGGGGCAGGTTAGTTGGTCAACAATCTTTTCACCTGTCTGTTGCAATGGTTCGGTTGGTTCCACACATGTTTCTGTGAATGGATTTAACATTTCATTGGTGTTTTTGTCTTTGAACAGCCTACCATGGCAGGGGCTCAAAGCAGGAACCAAGAAGCAGAAATATGACAAAATCAGTGAGAAAAAGATGCTTACTCCCGTGGAGGTGGCTCATAAATTCACTCTTGCTAATTCATTTTTTGTAAGGACTGCAGTAGGCAGACATTCATGAATTGTTTATTATGGGTTAGGTACTCTGCAAATCGTATCCATCAGAGTTTATCTCCTATTTCCACTACTGTCGTTCATTGCGGTTTGAAGACAAGCCTGATTATTCTTACCTGAAGAGACTATTCCGTGATCTCTTTATTCGGGAAGGTATAATTTTAGTGCACATGCTTATTCTTTTGGTATTTTTTCTACTAGGACATCCTGTTATTTGTATTTCTAATTGTGTCACTAATGCAGGATACCAGTTTGACTATGTGTTTGACTGGACCATTTTGAAGTATCCTCAGATAGGCTCCAACCCGCGGATGAGGGTATGCAATCGTCTTGTGTTTCTGTTTGATGTACGTTTTGTAGTTTGTTGGACTTATCCCATCTGTTTGTCATTGCTTAGGCAGGGGAAAGAACTAGTGGAGCTGCTGGACCCTCAATGGATAAGATCTCGAAAAAATGTGTAACTACGATACAAACCGGACACATGTTTGA
The DNA here is from genome assembly GCF_019320115.1 of Miscanthus floridulus. Lineage (NCBI taxonomy): Eukaryota > Viridiplantae > Streptophyta > Magnoliopsida > Poales > Poaceae > Miscanthus > Miscanthus floridulus. Next base: position 130,691,473 of record NC_089586.1, read on the forward strand.
GCATGATTTTTGTGCAGGAGAAGCGTCCGGTAGAAGGAATCCTAGTGGTTCTGTGAATCAGAGTGACAATTATGCACAACGACCACGTGAGACAGTATCTATGTCACTAAAGGAAATTGTAAGTTAAACTTCCCTTCGCCTCTTGTATTATCTATGAACATTCAGTGCTGTTGTGTCTTTGCTCATGCAGTCCTCACATATCTCATGAGCTTTAATCACACATTACCCATTTCTCCAGATGCATAGCACTGACCGGTCTGGGGAAAGGACTGTGGAGAGACCACGTACATCCTCACGCACAGGCAGTGCATCCCGTAGAGCTGTTGCATCAAGCAGCAGGCCAGCCTCATCTGTGGAACCAAGTGAGCAGCAGTATAACCGGACAAGCAGATTGTTCTCTAGCAACAGTGGCAGTCGCCCATCTAGCACCCAGAGAGTTAACCCATCGCCAGGCTTTGAGTCAAGGGCTACCTACCTCTCACAGGCGGCAGTTGCGAGAGGCTCCCGTGACGAGCCACTCCACCGCAGCCTGGAGCTTCTGTCCCTCGGCGGTGGTAAAAGGAAATAGTGGGAAAGAAGGAAGCGGGCATCTGAGAGCGGAAGGGAAGAATGCTTGTTTGCGACTCTGTAAATGACAGGATATCACCTATTCGTCAACAGTTCCCCTGGGGCATCCCATAATTTCATAGTGCTCCGGTCTGTTGTACCATTGCTTCATAGATAGCAATAATTCGTTGTTAAATGTGTGCGTGTTGCAGTTGTTGGTGCGTTAGGGCCAAGTCCTAGCCTTTGTGATGATTAAATTTAGGGGTGGTCAAGATTCACATATTTATGTTTCTTCACCCCTCTCCTGGACTCGGCGACTTTTTCCTCCCGAGACAAGTGCTCGTGCATTTCTATGTTGAACACTGAATTTGCTTATTCAACAGAAGTTGATAAAAAAGGGGACTTCCTGTGTAAATCGATGCCTCCTTGTTTTCATATACTGCTACAGTGTCATGGCATGTCAGTAGTTGGGACAAAAACTGTATGTAAAGCTGTACAGGATTGCATGATATATCATGTGAAACAGAATCAAAATCTTGCTATTGCAAGATAATGAAAAACATTGCACCGTTGCAGGCTACTATATGTCTACTCCCTGTTTCAACTTTGACTAAATATATATAAAAAATATTAATATTTATAATACATAATTAATATCAGATAGATATTTGAATCTAGTTTTTTAATAAATTTATTTAGAGATAAAAATGTTGTATATATTTTTAACAAATAAGTTAAACTTTTGGCTCGGAAACTAACGGCGAGGTCAACCTTGGTGCAGGTTTGAGCATGCGAGAGCGAAAATGTTAGCTGACTGTTGAGACTCTGGCCAGCTCAAAGGGTAGTCCTGGGGATTTTGGCCCAGAAATTTTTTACCACTTCTCATTCATGGCCCAATAGGCCAACCCTAGCCCAGCACCTGGGTGTTGCCTGAGGCCTGAGGTGGCTGAGCCTCATGCCCCTCCGCCTCACGACTCCGCGCCAGCTAGCGTGCGTGACTCCGGGTCTTGCGCCGCCCCTTCCCCGTTCCCCGTGCCTGAGCAGCCGCACAGAGTTGAGGAACAGGGTGGCCCGAGCCCATCTCCGCAGCCGGCGACCGGGGAACGCGAACGGACTCTAGGTTAAGCTTAACCCTAGAGCGAGAGAGGGCGAGAGAGGTCAGCCGCAGCCGGAGGCGATGGAGGTGGTGGCGCTGGTGAGCGGCGGCAAGGACAGCTGCTTCGCCATGATGCGATGCATGGACTACGGCCACAAGGCAAGGTTCCACTCGTTCACCCCGCACAACGTCCGCCCCTCGCCCACGGCTGGCACCGTGTTGAACTCTGCTGTTGCTTGCAGGTTGTCGCTTTGGCTAATCTTACCCCCCTCGACGACTCCGTCGATGAGCTCGACAGCTACATGTACCAAACTGTATGCTCCCTCCCCTCGCTGGCACCTGGCACTCGCTCTGTAATTCGGCCATTCGTAGTTGCTGATATCTGGATGACGCTTGCTGATGCTCCTGCTTCTTGTGGCCGGGGTCGGGGAGGCTTCAGGTTGGGCACCAGATTGTGGTGAGCTACGCGAAATGCATGGGACTGCCTCTTTTCCGGAGGCGCATTCGTGGATCCACAAGGCAAGCTATCTCTGCGGGCCTATGATTGGGATGCTCTACAAATGATCCGGTTCCATTGATTCAAATTCTGTTTTTTTGTTTTGGCATAGGGATCAGGGTCTCAAGTATAGTGTCACAGCGGGTGATGAGGTAGAAGATATGTTTGCTCTGTTGAGCGAGGTTAAACGGCAAATTCCATCCATCAGCGCAGTGTCGTCAGGTGCGATCGCATCCGATTACCAGAGGCTCCGGGTTGAGAGTGTTTGCTCGAGGCTGGGCCTGGTCTCGCTGGCGTATCTATGGAAGCAGGATCAGACTTTGCTCCTAGAGGAAATGGTACTTCGAAAAATCCTGTTTATTGTTTTTACCTGATCACCTGAACTAGTACAGAAAGAATGTCTGCTCACATTGTAAGTCTTGCTATGCTGTTTACTGCTTACACAGATAAGAAGGGGCATCGTGGCAATAATTGTGAAGGTACATTTTGTATTCATATGTTTACAAGATTTAGCATTTGTTGCAGTACAATGAGTGCCTGATTTCTTGAGCTTTGTAGGTTGCTGCACTGGGGTTGAAACCTTCTTCTCACTTAGGTAAAGAACTGGCTGAACTTAAGTGTCATCTTCTCCAAATGAATGAGTATGTTTCTCACCACCCTGCACCTACCATATGTGTATCAGTCTATCCCCCACTTAGGAGGATTCATGTTAAAATAGTTGTTTCTTGTCCCTTTATCAGAAGTCGTCCAACTTATGTATTAGTTGAGCTCAGGTACTAGCATCTTCTAGTGATCTCTGATCAATAACCAAGTAGTCTCAAGATATGAGATAACATAGATTGTAATTTTACCCTTATCTTCATGTTTGTTTCTCACAAATGATTTTCTAAATAAATACTGGATAGTTTATTTTGTATACTCAGCTTTTAATTTCTCTGTTTGTTTTCTTATGCCCTATTAGGAGTTATGGAATTAATGTGTGTGGTGAAGGTGGAGAATATGAAACACTAACTCTTGACTGCCCTCTATTTCGTGTAAGTCTGAGCCTTTGAGGAGCTAACTGAAAACCTGATGCCACTTGTTCTAGAATGCTGTGTAATAGACTCTAACCATTGCATCACATGGCGACTTGTTATTAGTTCTTACTGTCTACGTGCTGAACATATTTATCGACTTTTGTCAACCATCCATGTCAAATTTCTTGTGCCTTAACATGTGTGTACTTACAGAATGCAAGAATTATTCTCAATGACTCTGAAGTGATACTCCACTCTGCTGACTCCATTGCTTCTGTTGGAATTCTTCATCCACGAGCGTTTCATCTTGAGCACAAGCCAGATTCATCCGATAGAATTGAGGATGGTTCTGTTACTCAAGATAGTTCTAGTTGTCTATATGAGGTTGATGAAGTTATCACTCACGCTGATGTGGAAGAAAAACAGTCCCCAAGTCCAGCTGTTGATGCTTGTACCAATATAGACCTATGTATCTCAAAGACAGGGAAGAATTTATGTTCAATTGGCTGTTGGATTCAGGATCCATCCAGAGCTTCGGAAGGTGCATACTGTCATCCTATGTTATTTGATTGGCATTGTTCTTTGCACCACGTGACACGGTGACAGGAACACCTCATTACATCTATTGTTTCTTTCTTTGTGGAACATTCATTTAATAATCTATTGCATCAATAGGCCTGAAGGCAGACCTTGTAGCAGTTTTGAGCAGAATTGAAAATCAGCTCAAGGAAGAAGGGTTAGGTTGGGTGAATGTTTTATATGTTCACCTCTACATTTCAAGCGTGAAGGAATTTGGATTGGCCAACGAAGTTTATGTCAGCTTTATTACGGAAAAGAAATGCTACCTGGGTGTCCCTTCGCGCAGTACAATTGAATTGCCACTAGTTCAGGGTGGGTTGGGCAAAGCATATGTGGAAGTTCTAGTTTCAAATGAGGTGGTAAAGAGAGTTCTACATGTGCAAAGCATCTCTTGCTGGGCTCCTAGTTGCATTGGACCTTATAGCCAGGTACAAGATGCACGCGTTGATAGCAATTTTGCATATGCGCCCTCTGATGTGAAATATCAGCCCATTTTCTTGGGAATGGTGGTTTCACAATATAACGTGTTGCTTGTCTTTTTTTAGTTATTTTTTGGGTAAGATATTAATTTTAGGTCATAATGTTTTGATCTCTTTCCTTTTAGGCAACTCTTTATGAAGAGATTCTCTATATGGCTGGTCAGCTGGGGCTTGACCCTCCTACAATGAAGCTCTGTCCTGGAGGTCCAAGAGCTGAACTAGAATCAGCACTAAAAAATAGTGAAGCTGTGGCTAATGCCTTTAGCTGCTCTATATATTCCTCGGCCATACACTTTCTGGTGTACTGCTCTGCACAGTTGACATCCAGCGAGAAGGAAGAAGTTGAACAGACATTGAAGAGTTCTTATATTACTCATTTGGATTGCTCGAAAGCTGTATCGTCTCCAACTGTTCTATATGTATTTGCACCAGATCTTCCAAAAGGGTATGTACATCTTCCCTTTTATATCCGATCAAGAAAGCAATATTCTTTGGACTGATATATTTGAAATGTGCAATAAGATGGTTTTCTGAACTTTGTCCGAATGTTTTTTTTTTTCCCTTTTTAAGAGCACATGTGGAGATAAAGCCTATATTGTATGTCCCCTCCAATGATGATGGGGTTGCTACCATAGAGATGGAGACTGGAGTTCCACTGCCAACTCTGAGCAAAGCTTGGACTGATTTGAGTGCACTATACTCTGAGTTGCGTGATTCATGTTGCCAGGTCCACACAATTGGTGGGAGAATTTGTTCTGCTGTGGTGTCGCTCACAGATGATATCGTATCAAAGATCTGTTCTACAGCTGGACAGCTATACCACAGAGAGAATTTGAAAACTATGGCTAGATTCTGTGCTTTCCAGACCGTGAAGATCCTGGTGGATAACAAATTTTCCTGTGACAGTATAACGGTGAGTTTGTCGCATAGTTACTTGGTAGCTCTGTTTTTTTTTAAATGGTAGCATTCATGTATCCTAACCAGCATTTCTGGGTTATAAAACATGCAGATGTTGAGGTTCTACTATTCGGTTGGTCTCTCGGTGGCGGCAGATGCAATATCAGGAGCATTTTCCGAGGCATTCGCCGAGCTTGCGGAAGACAACAGTTCCATGAGAACTGACAAAGTTCATTTCTACAACATTGTGCCGGTAGCCGGATCTGGACGCTCTGCATGTACGAACGATATAATAACATGCGAGTTACTGGCTTCCGACATTTCGAGTGCATAGTCCAAACCCAGTCTACACACGTATCCGAATTGTTCGCTGTGATGCCTGCTGTAATGCAGCTTTCATTTGGAAATCGGAGGTGGGTACATGTTGGAATTTCTGCCAGAGGAGCCGGCGGCCTATCAATTGCCAGCTGGACGACGGCAGTTAACCATTTTCTCTAGGGTTGGCAGCGGTAGCTTTCTGTGCTGATTATCGATAAAAAAATCGTGCGGTGATCATCATAGATACACCACACTGTATTCTGTTTCTGCTTTTGTTTCAGCATCCTATATATTGGACTGATTAACCCGCCCTGATGCTTGCAATGACATTGGCTCAGTATACAGAGGTCCGGCCGGTCAGTAACGTGTGTATGCGTTCTTCCTCTGTGTTGACATTACTTGCTATGGAACATGTTGCTGTTGGCGGAATTGAAGCCGCGTAGCTTACCTAGTCATGCGCACGTCTCTTAGCGATCGAATGATCGGATCAGGGGAAAAAATAGAAATGGGGGAACAAATATTCCAGGATCTTCAAGTGGTTGACATAAACGAAATAACGATTTCCTTCTGACGATCTGACCAAATTGGGCAGATAAGCAGACTTAACAAAAATCTCTAATGGATCGGCAGGCAGTCACGCACATTCTGTCAACCTGGTAGTAAAACTGGGTAAGCAGCCGTCTGTGATTCTCCTCTGTATCTCCCGTCTCTCTCCTCCCTTCCCTTCCCCTCGTCTCTCTCTCTCACATCCCCCTCCCTGCCCAAATTTAGCCGTTGTAGCTTCCGCCCTCTCTCTCTCTAGGCTCTCAGAACACGGAACGTGAAGAGGCAGAGGAGGACGAGGAGACGGTTAACCTTTCCCGAATCGGCCCCGTTCTTGGCCGCGAAGCGATCTTTCTCCCACCCGAGCGCGAGGAACTTCACTTGATCCTCGCATCTTCTTCCACTGGTTGCGTTTGCATTTGGGGGCAGTCAAGATGAGGCTCCTGGCCTGCTGCTACAATGATCCGGAGATGCAGATCGATCCGGACACCGTCTACCCCATCCGCCCCGACTGCCGCGACGACGCCCCCAAGACGCGCTTCAAGCCCCGGGTATTTTTTCCCCATCCTTTTTCGTTCTCCTTGTTCTTCTTCTTCTTATCATTATTATTAGCTGCTCTACGGTTCCCATGTTTAGTGGGCGAGATCTAATTGGTACGTAATAAGATCTAGTTTTGGACTGGTGGTAGTCTTACTGAATGAAGTGGAACTGCTAGATAGCCAGACTGAAATAATGAATCAATCTAGTGAGATATATTGGGTGACTGTTTCAGTCAGATTGAAGGCGCTTATGGGAGCGAATAAGTTTAACTAGTAGGGTAATTCAGAAACCTAAGGCCAATCTAGTGGTTACAGATGAATATGGAATGTCGAAAAATGATACCTTTTAATGAAATTTTCTGCTTTACCTGTCAAATCGAATTGCCAGGAATGCTGATGACTGAGATCAGTTGATGCCATGTATTGATGTACACTGATCGCTAGCTGCATTTTAATTGACTAGTTATTCATGAAGCGCCCTTTTGTTTCGTCCCTATTGGCAGCCTGGCCTGACCCTCAGTCCAAGGAGATGGAAGCTTCTCCACAATGAGGAAGGTGTTCTGGACATAGCTGGAATGATCAAAAGAGTGCAACATGGGGTAAGCCATGCTTTCTCCAGATTCATTCATGACCTTTGTACTTCTTTCAGTGATATATGTCTCATACTCAGAAAGTTTACATGCATTTTATGTTAGTAGCATACTGAAGTATAGAGCTGTTATTCAGGAGGCTGTTAAAACCATTGAGAATTTTTTCACGCAAAATGAAGATTAGGAATCCCTATTGGATGTTCTTTTATGTTTTGACTTGCTCAACCTGTTCCATAAGTCAACACAAGGTTTGATGGGCAAAACCTAGTCATAGCCATTTACTGCTTTAACCAAGGACACCTACATGGCTACACACTCTTTTATGGAACTAACTTGCCTATACCTTATGACCTCTCCAACAGGCAACTATATGCATTCCAACCTCTGGTACCTTTCCTCAGTCTCACTGCTCAATTTCTTGTTCATTAATTTCTCCTTCTGGTTTTGCTTAACGTAGCAAGTTCACCTACATGGCTGCACTCTCCTTATAAAACAGGCTTAACCTCTTTTTTTTTTCTGAACGCAATGGCAGGAGCTCTGCCTTTCAATTAAGAAGAAATATAATTGACCCATAAAACAGGCTTACCAATATCCTATGACCTTTCCAAGAGGTTACTCCATGTGTTCTAATATAGTCCTCTGTACATTTCTTCTTGTTCTTCTCAATGATGATTTTTCAATATGGTGTGTCCCTATTATGGCCTTCACTGCTAATATGTGTTCTTTTTTTATGCCGAGAATCGTTACTATGTCATGTGATTCCTTAGATTCATTCTGCCATGGTATTGTCTTTATTTTTGGATGTGCAAACAGGGAGTCCACCCAACAATCAAAGGAGAAGTTTGGGAATTTTTGCTGGGCTGCTATGACCCTAAAAGCACTACTGAACAGCGCAACCAATTGCGACAGCAGCGAAGGTTTTTCTGCTGTTGCATTTTCCTTTTTGGTTTAAACATGCTTGTTCTTCTTCACGTCTAAAATATGTCAGTTTTAATTGCAGCACATCATTTTATATAACCAAGGAAAGCAGATTCCTTTTTTTTCTAAGAAAAAACTCTGGGCACTGCATCATGGCACACTGTTTTGTTCTTCAAGAAGTTCAGCACTGTTTTATGTGGCTCACGTACTATTGAAGTCTATTTACACATCATATCCAAAGATGAGGAATATACTGATTTTCTTATTTTGATAGGTTAGAGTACGAGCAACTGAAATCAAAGTGCCGAGAAATGGACACAACAGTCGGTAGTGGAAGGGTAATCACTATGCCTGTAATAACAGAAGATGGTCAACCTATCGAAAATCCTAACTCCGATGGAGGGGCAGCAGGTTCTGAACAGCAAAACAATGGCGCACCGCTCCCAAAAGAAGTTATTGATTGGAAGCTTACTCTACACCAGATTGGTAAGCACTGTTGCTCTTTTTTCAGCATCTCCTATATCTATCATGGGCTTCCCAGAGCCTTTCGTCAAGGGGGAGGCAAGAGATAGAGAGCACTACCCCGTAAACCTGCCTATTCAGTAATGATATGTAATTCGGCCTGCGCGTGGGACAAGGAGGTAGCTAGTCTGCACTTGGGCTGCCCAAACGTCCCCTCCAATAGGCCTGGGATAATTAGGCCGATGACTGGTGTCTATAATTTTTATTTATCTAATTTTCCACTATTCAATTGTAGGTCTTGATGTTAACCGTACTGATCGTGTACTTGTTTATTATGAGAGACAAGAGAATTTGGCAAGGTTGTGGGACATTCTTGCAGTGTATTCATGGATTGATAAAGACATAGGTTATTGTCAGGGTGAGTTACGTTGTTGAAATAGATATTTTTCTGTTAACCTAGTTTAGTTATACAATGCTTTATCACGTTATACTTTGCTTAATGTGTAGTTGTTTGAACTTGCTTAATCCTCCTATGCAGGAATGAGTGATCTTTGTTCACCAATATCAATCATTCTGGAACATGAAGCAGATGCTTTTTGGTGCTTTGAGCGTCTAATGCGCAGGGTGGTAAGTACCCTTGCATACTTAACCTTTTATTCATTGAACATGAATGTACATATCCTTGATTGCATTCTGCTAACATACTGTATAGTAAACTTTCAGTTGATTTTTTTTTTGGTATATGTGATGTAATGACATTATAAGACCGAGAAGCTAGATACTACAGAACTGCACTTATAACACAATAAGTCAAGATGGTTATTGTACGTTACATTAATCAGCGTGCTTGTCCTTCTGCCCCCCCCCCCCCCCCCCCCCCCCCCCCCCCCCCCCCCCCCCCCCCCCCCCCCCCCCCCTCCCCTGCGTATGCGTGCATAAATTAGCATGGCTACTGTGTAGCATATGTCCCTAATTTGGCTTTGCTCAATGTTAAGCTGCGTGAATTGGTCCTCAGGATTTCTTTGCCAAAAAACTGTCAAGAGACATGTATTTAATAAAAATAACAACAGAACACCAGGCTTGAATCCATGTTAGGTAGCTATTTGATGTACTCCAGATATTAACAGAAAAAAAAACTATGGTCTTCTAGGCCACGCAACGCATATACAATTCTGGAGTATGTAAAAGCCTGAGTTTCTACCTTCTAACTATGCAGCGAGGAAATTTCAAAAGTACTTCTACTTCCATTGGAGTTCGAGCTCAACTGACTACCTTGTCAACCATAATGAAATCTGTTGATCCAAAGCTGCATGAACATTTAGGTACAATCACTGGAGCTACATGTTTACTCAATGGCTCAAAGAAAACAGTATCTACATTTTACAGTAAGGGAGCATGTATGTATGCTCTGATAAAATATTGTCTATGCAGAGAATCTTGATGGAGGGGAATACTTATTTGCCTTCCGAATGCTGATGGTTCTTTTCCGTAGGGAATTCTCGTTTGTTGATACGATGTACCTTTGGGAGGTAAGTTGTCTGGACAAAGAAATTATAATAAATTTTATAAGTAATGCATATTCTTAACAATTCAATCTGGGTACCACTAATATCAAATCATTACTTTTGTTATACTTCTAAGCATAGACCCAGTAATGCTAGAAATATGTATTGGTTTATGCATGAAACACTACTGTACAACTTCAAAATGTTGCAGCTCATGTGGTCTATGGAGTACAATCCAAATCTCTTTTCGATGTTGGAGAGTGGCACTGGCACATCCAGCGCAAACACAAAGGATGAAAGTGTTCTAGGACAGTGTGGAAAGTTTGAGCGGAAAACATTGCAAGCAGCTAAGAAAGATGACCAGATCCCTCTATCTGTCTTTGTTGTTGCTAGTGTTATAGAGGCTAGAAACAAGAAGTTACTGGGTGAGGCAAAAGGTCTAGACGATGTTGTCAAGGTCCTCTCTCTATCTGTCTGTCTCCCTCTCTCTCTATGATGACGATGAAAGAAATTTATGTTGTGTATATGTTGCCCTGCAAACAGATTTTAAACGAAATCACTGGTAGTCTGGATGCAAAAAAGGCATGCAGAGGAGCATTGCAGATTCATGAGAAGTACCTTAACACGGTGAGTTCTTTTTTATTCATAAAAGTCTTAAACAACATATAGTCACGCCACAGTATAACACAATGAGAAGTTCAAAATAATCACAAGCTTCCTGATTGCAGGTAAAAGCATCATAAGGACATGTACAGCTTTTTTTTGGATGGGCTATTTTTTTTTATTGGAGAAGTTGTACCACAACTTTTTTCATTCTTTGTTTGTGTATTGTGTAATTCTTTGACACACTTGTAGCATTGCATTTACACAACAAAAAAAGAAAGGTTGATGATTTCATTCAAAAAGGAAAAAAAAGAAGGAAGAAAAGAATGTTGATCTTGTAAAGATGCGAGGCAAAATGTTTATACCATAATAAAGTCATCATGATTCTTTTCTGCTTGTCGTCAGTTCTCATACTGCAACAAGTTAGTTCACCTTATTTGAACAATATGTGGTACTTTGAAGATAAATGTTACTGTATGACTGTATACGGGTGCATTGTGGGTCTTGAAAAGACCTACTATTTCATTGTATTTAGCCAAAATTTCTCCCAATTCTGTAGCTTTCTGTGTTTTGGACAAGTAAAGTAGAAACCAAAGTGAAATTACAAGTAAATGGAATCGGAGCGAGGCCTTTGTGGTCTAAAATCAAACGAGAAAAATGGAAAATATGAAGAACCCTCTAGTCCTGCAAATATCGTATTTCCTATGTAAATATGAAACTGTGCAATATAATGTATGATCTACCCATTTTCCTAAAACAAGGGGGCAGGGCCTCTGTGTGCAGTAAGTTAAGATCATCTTGGTGCATTGGATCTCAAATCACACCATGTATTATGGGACTGACCAGAATCAAAATTCACAAGTAATTTAGCAATTTGTTGGCTTTATCAGTCGTAACTCGTAACTAACATGCTATATATGGGAGATGGTAATACGAGAGGTTGTGATTGAGAGCCTGATGACTTTCCACCTAAGGTGATGACTCCTGATTCTTGAGCAGTACCCAACATCCGTTCCCGTCATTTGCGTTGCGGACAAGTTGAACAGAGCTACGCATGGCCTCTCAAACTGGACTGCCTCGTGATGAACTGCAAACAAGGGAACATTCACCAAAAATAGTGCACTATAAATAGATTGGACGCAACAACTTTCATCCCTTCCATTTCTCCAACTAAGAAGGTGGGAAATCTAGGCCGGCCTCTCGTGGACCTCTGGAGGGGACTGCAATTCTGTTAATTTGTGACAGATCATGCAGGAACAGGAGGCCAGGAGAATTTCTACAACCACGATGAAGATGGCACCAGGACGATGAAATCCCGTCGACCGGATTATGTAGCTCCTTGAATGTTGCTTCCTTAGGTATGTGAGCTTCATTCGATGGGTCTGATAATTCTTCTGATAACTCATTTAGCAGGTTCTCATAATGAGCATTCATTGCTGCGTGGTGGACGGATAAAATTTCTCAGCATTGTTGGCAATGACTTCATGCATGGCATCATTGATCTGCATGGTTCTATTATAATTTATATATAAACTCAATATTCAGGCTAACAACTGGCCATTTCTAGGATTTCTTTCCCCTCATGTTGTTTGACAAATCGCATCATGTTTTTACAAACAAATTTTCTAGAATGGCACAGGACCTTGGTCGTTCTAGTTCAAACAAACTAGACAGAGAACTGTTCGTGCATTCTTATGATTTGGTATATGTTCCTTTCCTTCTCTCAACATTGTGACCTACCTGTGAAAGGCAATTTCAAGAGTCGGAGGACGCAAATACGTAAGTGGTGGATTCCTCTCAGGGCACCGCGGGCGGGCAGCCGCCTGTGGAACCTGCTAAGATGAAGGGCCTTCTCAAGGGTCTCCGATACATCTCGCAGATTTTCGGTAAGCACAGTCACCAACCTAGTATACTACAATGTTTTTCTTCCAAAATGTAATTTCCAATGCCACCCAAATGGAATGTGTTTCATAGCACAGTTCAAATCAATGCAATGGAAATGTAGGAATAGAACCAGAATGTGGGTGTTGTAATTAAGATGTTTACCTTGTCTGCTGTGCGGGTGTCGCAGATGCGAAGGAGCCGGAGATGCAGATCGGGAAGCCGACGGACGTGAAGCACGTCGCGCACATCGGCTGGGACAACGCCTCCGTCACCGCGCCCAGCTGGGTAACCGCTTCGATTCCACCCGCGATCACGCCATTCCGGTGCACCACGCACGTCCGATCTCCAACTAACGGCTCCGGTTGCGCGTCTCCTGCAGATGAACGAATTCAAGGCTTCGCCGGGGACGGCGAGAGGCGGCGATCCTGAGCCCTCGCAGCCCGGGGGATCGGGAGGATGCGTAGAGGAGCAGACCGGAGGAGGAGGAGGAGGAGGAGACGCTGGCGGCAAGGTGGAGCGGCCGCGGCGGACGAGGGGAAACAAGGGGTCGGGTGGCAACGAGCCGCCGAAGCGGCGGGACTGCGCAGCCGAGGGGTCGCGGCGCGACCGGCGGGCTGCGAAGGCGGCGGACACGGCGGAGGGCGCCGAGGGGGACGCTGCGGCGGCGCCGAAGCAGCGGCGGAGAAAGCCCCGGGCGGCGTCGGGGGGCAGGTCCAAGTCGTCGTCGGGAGGCGCCGCTGCCTCGGACTCGGAGGCGGCGCGGTCAGCGGGGGCGCCACCGGAGGCCGAGGACGATCGCGACGGCTGCTGAGGCCTGACCGCCTGAGGCGGAGGAAACGGCGGCCGCTGGGAAAGTGTGGCGTGGCGCGGCGGCATTGCTAACGTGGCCGCGCGCCGTTGCGCCGTTGCGCGTTGGTCTTCAAATTTGAATTTGGTTTTGCTTGGCTGGATCGGAGAGATTTGGACCTTTTTTTTGTGTGTTTTCTCTTCTTTTTATTTATTTACGTTGGTTTTGGACTAGTCATTTCCATGCACGGATTAGTGCTATTTAGGATAGTCGTGCAGCGGAGAGTGGCACGACAAGTGTATGTATAAAACAGTTGTACACATAATTCCTTTAATTTACACTCAGGGATGCATTTGCAGGTGATGGTTCCGGTTCGTAGCTAGGGCGTAACGAGACATTGTCCACTTGTTCCAGACCCTCTATGGTAAGCAGGAATTTTATATGAATCCTGTAGAATTTTCATGTAAAATCACTTTATTTTTTTTTAAAGAAAAATCTCACATTGCGAAGGGCCTAAGAGATGTGAACGGAGGGTAGTCCCTGGTAGAATAGAATCTAATCATTGGAGTTACATTCTAGAGTCTAGACTTGAAAAGTCAGTCTGAGATTTAACATTGTTTCATTTTTAATATATTTATTTCAAGAATAGACGACATTACTTTTTTTTCAGTTAGTTTGAAGGGTAAAATGCCAATAGGTAGTGAAGTGTCTATAGTAACCTTATCAGTCTTAGCATATACGGGCCATTCTCTCAAGGTTCCGCACAGAGATCAAATAGTACTTGAGTTTGTATAGCTAAATACTCCGTCTGTCCAGAAATAACAAGCGTATTTGATTTGAGGCAACCTTAAATTTTACAATTTTTTACCAATAATTAGTCAAATTATATACAAATTTAGGATGTAAAACTTACATCTATAAATTTCTCTCCAAAGTGGCTCTCGGGTGATATTGATATTTCAACAATTTTTTCATATTATAAAAGAAACTAAAAATCAATATCTTTTTGTACGACTTTTTCCTCTAGTAAAAAATGACCATCATTCTTGAACAAGGGAGTAGGTAATTGTGCTAGCGTGTATGTAAGAGCATTTCAAAACAGACCTGCTAGCGTCCGGACGTCCGATCATGGCGCTCGCGCCTGCGCCTGCTTCACGTGGGGGCCTGCGCCGCTATGTTTACCGTGCATACCGCGCCCACACGGGGCCGCGTCTCAATGTGCGCCCGCTCTCTTTCCCGCACTTGTTGCTCATGCCCCCTCCACTCCCACACGCATGCACGGGGCCTAGCAGCCAGGTGAACCAGGCCGAATGCTAAGGACGGGGTCAGCCACGACCCCTCCCTCGCGCCTTAGATACACGGCGTTGGAAAGGCGCACGATCTCTACCCCATCACGACCTCTGGAAGGAACGGAGAGAGGTCGAGCCCAACCAAGCATGCCTGCTCCGACAGGAACAAGCATGCCGCACTGGCCCCGCAAGGACTGAGGGGACAGCAGTCACCTCGGTCTGGTCAGATACCATCCCTGTGCCAAGCCGCACAGACAAGATAATACCGCCCAAAGCGGTGACGATAGGTACGATGACCACCGGCCAGATACGGCCCGACGAGACAAGAGTACGATCATACCCACTACGGGATGGGATCCACGATGAGGGCCTCAACTCGGAGGCCATCTAGACTGGCGAGAACCACGACCCCAATGATAGGGATCGTGGCCCCCGCTCCTCAAGACAACAAGGGAACCAACGACCCGGGGGCGGCCACCAACTCTTGTACGACGCTCCAGGAAACTAGGAGACGATGACGAAGACCATGGCGGAGACCATGTCGCACAGGACGGCCGACGAACTACCAGTATAAATCCTCGCGTCTTTTGGATGCTACCATTGTCTTCCTAGAGCAGTGCGACAATCGTATAAGTTTACTAGGTCAGTTTACGAAACACCGACATCAATAAAACATTTAAAACATTTGAATTGTACGCTTGAATGTACATACGGGTTATTGCTGTTTAGGATAGTCATGCAGCGTAGATTGGCACGGCAAGTGTATGCATAAACAATTATACACATAATTCCTTCACACACAGGGATGCATTTGCAGGTGATGGTTCCGGTCCGTAGCTAGGGCGTAACGTGACATTGTCCACTTGTGCAGTCCCTCTATGGTAGGCAGGAATTTTATATGAATCATGTAGAAGTGTCATGTAAAATCACTTCGTCTTTTAAGAAAAATCTCACATTCCAAAGGGCCTAAGAGATGTGAACCGAGGGCAGTTATATTCCTGGTAGAATATAATCATCTGAGTTGTGTTCTAGTAGACTTACACAAGTTAGTCTGAGATTTAACATTGTTCCATTTACCATTTTAATGCATTTATCTAAAAATGCAAACAGGTAGTGAAGTGCCTGTAGTAACCTTATCAATCTTAGGATCTATTAGTCATTCTCTCTAAGTTTGTTATCTATCTCAAAATGGTAGGCATATTTGATTCGAGGAAAAGTCAAATTTTACAATTTTTAACCAACAATTAGTCAAATTATATACAAATTTAGGAAATGAAACTTACATGTATAGATTTGTATTCAAAGTCGCTCTAAGATGATGTTGATATTTTAACAATTCTTTCATATTATAAGAGAAAGTGTCAAAAAATTTTTTTTACGACTTTTCCTCTAATCAAATATGCCTATTATTAATGGATGAAGGAAGTAGATAATCGTGCTAGCGTGTATGTAAGAGTGTTTCAAAAATGACCATAAGAGATGTTACATGAAGTTTATTCCTCATTCTCACATTGCCTTCATGAGATCATTGCCTTGAACCGGTGTCAAAAGAAATTGATAAAACATTTTACCGTGGGCATTATTTCCTTTCAGAGTGGAGCATATAAATTTGGGAAAGTACATGTCGTTCTTCTAATAGGAAGAAGTCATTTTTGTGTCCTTCAACTTTCATCAATGTTTAGGTTTTCTCCTTAAACTCCAAAACCGGACAAATTATCTTCCTCAACTAACAAAATTATTTACTTTACCTCTCTGCCCCAAGTTAGAAGTGGCTTTTCAAGGTGGTTTCATTATTTTTTAATTAAAAAATCTAGTTACACCTAATTATATCTAGGAGCTTTATGAAATTAGATTTAGCGCTAGGAAAATAATAAAAATATCCCAAAATATCCAAAAACATTCTAATAAATGTTTTAAACATGTTGCATTTTTTTTACTATAAAAATATGCATTCATGCAATTTGCATATTGTGTTTTTACTGTAGGAAGTTCTTAAAATGCATGTGGCATTGGTTACTCTAAAGATTTAACTCTTGTTTTTTCTTGAAAGTTTTAGAAACTCATAAATATTTTTAGTGGTTGAAAAAACTGATCAGGTATTTACTAGATTTTTTTTACAAAAACTAGATGATACCCTGTGCGTTGCTATGGAAATTTGTAACATTACTTGTCTATAATATTTGATGAAACATAGCGCATTTTGTGATAGGTACAAAAGTCAAAAGGATATATGGAAGTTATAAAAATCCCATGTAGTAAACGATGAAGGCAACCATATTAAACAGGTACTTTAGACTGAAAAGGGTTATGAGTTAAAAACTCTAGTTTGGTTTTGGTGAATTGATGAAACCCTAGGTGCTAACCGTTTGCTCTAAGTGATCATGAGATATGTTAGTACCATTCCAAGTGGTGGAGAATTTGAAGTCCAAGATGATGTTGTTGGACATGTGATGGTGATCAAGCTCCGGATTTGGAAAAGAAGAAAGAGAGAAACAAAAAGCTCAAGGCAAAGGTATAATTGATAGGAGCTCTTTGTTTTGGTGATAAGACACTTAGTGAGTGTGATCATATTTATGATATATAGCCGTACTATTAAGAGGGATGAAACTCGTCGTGAAATGCGGTTATCAAAGTACCACTAGCTGTTCTCACTCATCGCATATCCATTTAGATTCTAGTGAGTGCTAACACCCTTGAATTTTTTTTGTAAAAATATGCTAACACACTTGCACAAGGTGATACACTTGGTGGTTAGCACATTTGAGCAAGGGTGGAGAAGTTGTAGAAGAAAAGGGGCTGTCTCGAGGTGACTGGACGCTGCTCTGGCAGCGACCGGACTCAGCAGTCGCGTTCGGTCCGTGGCATGTAGTGAAGGCGCTCTCTCAGCCTTTGACCGGACGCTGGTCCAGGTGCTGGACCAGACTTAGCAGTCGCGTCCCGTCCCTACTGACGTGCGCTGACACAACGCGGTGAAGTGAGGGGGTAAGGAGCGGACGCTATGGCGTGTCCGATCGTCGTTGACATGACGCGTCCGATCTTGAAAAATCCTCTCGGGGTGCTTACTGGAAGTGACCGGATGCCACGATGGTGGCGCGTTCGGTCAAGCAGCGGTGCATCAGGTCACGGGCTTGGAGTCTCGGGTGCGCACGTGAGCGGACGCAGTGGCGCTACATCCGGTCCCATCTCGGCGCGTCCGGTCACCACTTAGCCGTTGGGGCTGAGTCGCTTGACCGTTGAAATCGGACAGCTCACGTTTGAAGGCGGGGACGCGTGGCAGCATCTCCGCGACTGGATGCTGGGCGTCGCGCGTCCGGTCAACGCGCAGAGGGCTTAGTGTTGAGCCCAATGGCTCTATTTCGTGGGGGCTCCTATTTAAGCCCCTTGGCCGACTTAGGCTCACTCTCTTGGCCATTTCTTTTGAGAATACACCTTGTGAGTCTAGCCATTCCTCTCTCACTCATCCTACTTGATTGATTCATGATTTGGTGAGATTGGAGAGCATCTAAGTGTATTGTTTTGAGTGATTGCATATAGAGACACTTGGTGATTGTGTTTTGCTACGGATTTATCTTGTTACTCTTGGTGGTTGCCGCCACCTAGACGGCTTGGTGCAGCGAGGATCGTCGAGCGGAGGGTGATGCTCGTCTCTGGCTCCGATCATGGTGATTGTGAGGGGTTCGTGATCTTTCCCCGGTAGAGAGCCAAAATGTACTTTAGTGGATTGCTCGTAGCTTGTGGATTCCCATCTTGTGTTGGTTGTGTGGCACCCGACTGCGGGTTAGGCGTGTAATGCCTATTAGCGCGTGAACCTCTAAGTGGGTGAATCGCTACAACGAGGACGTAGCTTGCTGGTAAGCAAGTGAACCTCGAGGATAAATCTTTGTGTCATAATTATCTCCAGAATTCTCTAGTGATTGATTGATTATATCTTGCCATGGCGGTATAAATATCACTACCGCTCTTGTATTTACTTTCCTAGTATAGCTAAACTCTTCAGTGTAACTAGTTTTGAGAGCTAGTTTGTGTCTTGTTAGTGGTTAGTGAGGCTCTTTAGTTAGTCTTTGAGAGCTCATTAACGTAGAGAGCAGTGACTTAGCCTCTTGTGTGAATTAGAGATCATAGTGACTAGAATTGTGGATATGTGGCTTGCATTTTGAGTAGGCTAGTGTAACACTCCCTTCGCCGTTTAATTGTCTAACATTTTTATTTAAGTGTTGTTGTAGAAATTTTTAATAGGCTATTCACTCTTCTCTAGCTATTAAGACCTTTCATGAGTACTAATTAATAACACTTTGATTTTTTATGGAACGACACACAACTGAAAGAAGAAGCTGCTAGACTACGTTCTGAAAAACGATGGACTCTAAGAAGTAGGAGAAATGGAAATGTCTAAACTAAAAAAATAGAACGGACAAAAGTAGCGACGCTGATGAAAAAACTTAAAAACGTCATATCCAGCACCCTAACGCAACATGTACTTTTTACGCATTATTTTTTGCGACGAAAAAAGAATTATATTAGATAATAGTCGAGTTCATCAACACGTTACAAGCACTCTGGATTACATAGATATCCAGAAACTGATTTTCATCTAAATTATACCCACGCTGTAAATAGCTTTAAATCTCAAAACCAAACATGTACGACACTTTGCAGTATGGATGACCACACAGGCAAACACTCGGTAAAAGGCCTGAGAACATATGCTCAACGAACGATGACCAACATTCATGTAGGCACCGAAAAATAAGGAAGACTGATCTGGAATTTATTCTCCCTAGTCCTTCATTATGGCCAACTTTAACCACGATAAAACAAAGAAGAGACCGGATAAAATTATTCCATGGCGACAACGCCATCTCCGCCTTGATGTCGCCGTTCGAAAATGAAAGTATCCATGTCGTCATACTGTATCGCCGAAGGCCGGAGGGAGTGGGGATCCATCGTTTTTAATATATACTTTTTTACACATGTGTTAGGAAAACAATACATGGACACTCTCAGCATGATTGGCATGGTTGAGGAGCTCTTAGGCAGTGTTTGGTGCGGCTCCGACCGGCTCTGGCTCCACTACTATAGCACCACTATGGCGGAGCCGCCCGGAGCACCTAGACTACAGGTCTGTCAGCTCCTTTCTTGGGTTGGGGCAGAGCCGGAGCCATTTCCTAGCTGCTACAGTCATGTACAGTGTTACACAGTGTAACACCCCTGATGTTACGAGCTCGTTTAGCACCAAGATTTAGGCCTAAGAAAATCACCGAAATGAGTTTCTTAGATTTTTTATTTAAAAAAACACTTGAAATGATACATAAATCTTATGTGGCTCACTTCTCTGAGAGAGAGAGAGAGTCAAATAAATAAAGTGAGTTAGTTTACTTAAATGCATATATGTGTTAATGAAAAATCCTAACGCGAAGAGCAGAATAAGAAGTTTTAAACATTGGCACGGAAGCAATTTTTATAAACAAAAATCAAATATAACTTGTATGTAGTACTTGAATAAAGTTAGAGTATAAGTGCAGTAGATGGAAATGCAATATTAATTTTTGGAGAATACAAACTATTAGTTAGTATTTTGGGAGTTTAAAAAAATCAAACTTGGAATTTAGAAGGGTCATTTTTGTTGCGAACAAATACTTGAGCTTATGTTTAAAAGTATCCTTCTTTGGCAAATTATATTGGACAAACTAATTAGGAAGTGCTTAGATATTATATTTCTAAGAGTTAGTATGTAGTATGGGCTAGGTCATGGTACAATTGTTAGTTGAATCCGACAAGGTTTAGACCCTTTAAAAATTCCGGCAAAAGCACTAAAGGTTGTTAGTTCTAACCAAGCCTTTACTCTGTCTAAGTCGGAAAAGAATTGTAGACAATGCCATTTTGACATTTAAAATTCAACAAAAATGATTAATCAATACATCCATGTTTTTGTACAGTTGGTTGCATCAAGACGGGCACTTGGGCATGGTGTAGGTTATAGTCATGTTGGTTGTCACGTGAAACTCGTAAAAATTGCCCAAAACCCCTTAGAACGCGACTAACCTGTTTTGACGTACTCGTAAATCAATACAGACCGTGTTTCGGGGCTCTGTTCGCGAACTAGCGTCCAACGCGACTAACCTGTTTTGACGTCTCACTATCTTCCTCTCCGGCCATCCTCTAGTTGTATGGATTGCTCCTCTAGCTAGCCGTTAGTGTCGACTTTGGGGTCATGGAATTAGTTGTTCCTTCGCTGAATCGATGAGTAGTTTTTAAGCCGCTTTAATAATCATGCTTGGCACCGCTTCGGCCGTTGGCCCCATGGGCGCAGCCACCGTGCGTAGGTGAGTAGCGTGTGCCAGGCTTGGTTCGTGGTCAACCGTGGCCTCTGCCTACGGGCCAGCGCGTGTGCAACTGCAGCGTGCCAACTAACACCACGGCATGTCTCTCGCCTCTCCTTGCCTCTTGCTGGCCAACCCGCGCCGTGATGCTAGGCCACGCGTAGGTCTGGGCCAACGCCACGGTGGCCGCCGTCTAGCCGACGTGGTGTGTGTCTCAGCTGCACATTTCACTTACCCACCCTCTGATTCATCTACCGTGAGCTAGTGCCGCTGCCACCGCATCATGGCCATTCGGTCCCGATCGCAGTGTCGAGGTGACGCTCCTCTTCCTTGCTTATCTCGCTCGACGATGCCTACGAGCTCGCTCGGGTCTCGCCGCTTCAAGCCATGCGCACCACGCCAAGCTCTTCCCTGCCTCATCAGCTGGGAGCACGTGCTTGTACTGCTTTGTTTTAACCCACTTGGCCCGCCCGTGTGCCTCTCCGTGACATGGCAGCAGTAGGGGCACTGCACTTCCCGCTCCCCAATTCACCTTGCTCAAGGCTCCGCAGTTCGATTCCTCACACCAGCAAGTACCATAGGAGGTTATCTAGTAGCCCGGCCCACACCAAGGTGTAGTTGGGCATTGTGGTCGGCCAATTTGGCATTTGGCTCGTCACCGATCAAAAATCGCCGCCGTGCTCAGGAAATTGGGGGTAACGCCCGTAGGGCTGGTTTCAATTCGATTGATCGTATCCCTGAGCTCGCCTTGATGTCCTCTATTCGGTGCTCGCATGGTTTTGGCCAGGGTGCTTATCAGCGGTGAGGTGACACGTCATTGCCCGCCTCGGAGCGCCGCTGCCCTATCAACTTGCGCATGGACTGACCACCCCAACCCCTTCTCCGCTTCAACCGTCACTGTAGCTCGGATCACGGTGAGCTCCTAGTGCTTCCCTACTATCTTTACTCCTCCGTTAATGCCCTAGTCTGCCAGAACGCTTGCGCCGCCGCGTGGTTCGGTCCAACATCGTGGTTAGGTGTGGTAGTGCACTGTTGAGCTCCCTTCTATTTCGCATCGTTGCACGTAGGTCCGTAGGTCTCCATCAGTCAGTTAGGGGTGCCGATTAAGCCTTGGTTGGCCGGCTTAGCCATGCAATGCCAGTCAGAGCTTCGCCGGTGAGCACAGTGGCATCGGGGGTCACCCCGTTGTCAAGGCAGATAATTTAGGGGCTAGTTTATAAAACCAATGACGTAAGGCATAGTGCACATAGTTGTGGTATTAATATCTAAAACCTCGAGGGCTTTCCTGCAAAGCCGCCATCGCATGCGGGGTGTGTCCGGTGTGGACCACTCGTTGGGCCAGCCTGCTTGCATGTGGCCTCGTTCTGCGCAGTCCGCGTTGGGCTGCTGGGCCGATTTGGCTGCCGCCGGCCCTTCCCATTCCTAACGCATTTTCTAATTAGGTTTCCAAGGTAAACTTGTGAATTCAATAGAAATTTGTGTAGTTGACCAAAAATTGTGAAACCAATTTTGTTAAGTTCATAAAATCATGATCTACTAGCTAGTGTACTTGGTTCACATGGTTCTAAAATATTTCACGGTTGCCTTAAATATTTAACATGCTCTAATATTATTTAAGCATAAACTTATAGGAATTTTCGTGATAAATTGGTAATAGTGTTGGCTCTAAAACTTTCACAGTGAATTCCTACCATTATTAGGTGCTCATTGTAATTTTTATAGCTCCATAATAATTACTTTGCTAAGGTAGCTAAATGAGCCCTAGTTCAAATATATATATATATATTTAATTAATAAAGAAACACCATAGTGATTTTATAACTAAAACATTGTGGGAAATTAGCGCCTAGTTCAACAACTTGGATACGTGGTCTATTATGTTAGTCATCAGAGCTAGCTCGTTAGCTTGAGAGGCGTAATCGTATTTTAAGAGTTGCGATCGCCGTTGATTATTTACGTCTCTACGTTGCATCCACGAATATCATAATAGGGACAACAATGGATCATGGAGTTGACAGAAGTAGCAGAGAAGATGGTGCCTTGATGATCGTGTCATCATGATGGAACGTTAACTTTGGTTATATCTTACCCGGGCAAACCCCGGTGCATAACCCCTATTATTTTGCACTTTATTTTATGCTTGTGCATTAAGTTTAAGGAGTGGAATGAAACCCACTTGCATATATATATCCTTATCATATGAGTCTCACTAGTATGATAGGATCATGTAGATTGCTATGCTACAGGACTCCAGTAGAAGTCGAGTGATTGCCTATCACTCGCGAGAGATAGGAAACATATTATTGTTACTATTATCATGTTACTATCACATGGAATATATGTGGATAATAACGGGTGGGACCATACATTGGATTTGGATTTGGACTTGGTTAGGTAACCGAGCGAGGCTCTGGTTGCGTTTGTCCCGCCTGTGTCGATTGAGGACCGTACGTTACTGTGGATTCTAGTTAGGTCACAGACTTATTATTCTAAGCACATACTTGCTTATGAGAGCGGGAAGGCTCGTTGCTCTCTTATCATAGGTTTTGGCTCTTTTTGGACCAACTAATTGGAGGCGGGGATAGTGGAGGTCTAAGCACCACACTGAGTCCAGGACGCAGGAGTGGGGGCTTGGAGTCCAAGTTTGGACGGGGACCTAGACCCCTTAATAGGAGAGTAGTGGGTTGGTCTTGCTTGTGCCTGGGTTACAAGCAGGGCGTGTGTTTTGGGGTACCTAGTTGGGATACATTGGTTCACGAATTGTCGTGTGATACGGTATGACTTGGCTATGATCTAGCACCGTAGTAAGAACTAGAATATGAAAGATGGAAAAATGGTTGTGATTGCTTACCACCTGCTTGAAAGTAGCACAGGTGCTTACCTAGAATGGTTAGATAATGGACTAATGGTGACTGCAAATAAAATTGAATATAAGGATGCATGCTTAGTAATGCCTCCTGCAGATGCAATAAACCCACAAGCGAGATAGCCTTGCATATCCTTAGAGTCTTTTCTTTCTTTCTGACGGGTAAGTCTTACGGAGTACAATTGAGAGCTAGGGTTTGTTCTATCCTATTGCAAGTGACAGGTGGATGCTAGAGCTAACACTTGTGTGTGGGAACCTCCTAGTGGGCTCAGCGAGGATTTCCTTAACGTTGCGGACATAGAGTTTATTTGAAAATTCCACCCAAAATGTTTTACAATGGAAAAACTTATAACCTATTATGATGTATATAACGGATCATCATGTTAATGTTTAACTTGTCATTAAATGATTTTATTTCTGCTGAAACTATGATAACATGGTTATATCCCGTTGTTATAAACAATAAATATTATACTCAGATGTTGCATGAAAAGTGATGTAAGAAATGGCTAAAATGTTGTAAGCTTTATTCCCCCATTTATGATCCTGTTGAAAAATGTGGATTTTTGGGTTCTCACATGGGGTGTGCTCAACAGAACTGTTTAAATTAGCTCACTCTTGGGGTGTTTAGTGTCTAATGGAAGACAAGCACCTCCGAAAGTGAGTTATTTTAGGCGGTTCTGCCGCAGGTGGTATCAGAGCATAAATGCAGAAATAAAGCTTCAAAATCCTATTATAAACTAAAATTTGGCAACCTATTTTTGTAAAAAGTTAAGGCGTTTAACTACGAAGTATATAAGTAGCCCTATTGCTATAGTTAAGCATCCGGAATAGGTTTGACTAGGCTTTCTCCGGTGGACTGACTCTCGCGTAGTATAAATCTTTAAGTCGGTCGGGCTAGTACCATTTTAAGTCATCATGATCGTATTGCTGGTATATGCGCCCTTCGTAGATGTCACGCGAGTTGTATGGTGCACGACTAACTCGTCCCTGTTTAGGAGTTACTGCTGAACTGGGGCTTCATGCTTCGCGTTCGCCTATGGTTCACGTCTATCATGACCCACGTCTCTCCGTACTCCTTTCTATACTCATGTCGGACCCTTTCCCTATAGTTATACTAGTCATTAATGGCCTCGTACATCGCTCGCCTTAAACACGCGAAAAATTTAGTCAATTCATTTGTAGTGATCCCGCGTAGGAACCATGGGTGGACTGCGCCAGGACCACTGACCGCTCTACCATTATAAGCAGGGTCTGGCCTAGCCATTGGTACCACCACCCAGTGCACTCCAACTCGCCTAGCTTTTTCTTTTGAGCAAGCTTTTCACTCAATCCTTCCTTGCAACCCGCCAGGGATGGCAGGAGCCTGGGTTAGCAGTTACTACCTGAACACTGAGGGTTTTCCTAAAATTCTGTATGCCACCCTACAAAAACTTGAGGTTAAGGATCATCCTGAGTATGAGGGCCATGAGTATGAAAAGCATGGCACTGAGCGGTGTGAAGTTACCGTCTATATTGGGAAGAGTGAAGAGTTTCCCGGCATCACTGAAGCCTGGAATATGATCGCAATTGGGTTTCGCTTCGTTGACACCTACCAAGTTGTGGCCCGCAAAGCCTTGTGGTACCTTTGCCAGATCTATGAAAAGCCCATTGCTCATACCCCCATGAGGTTCTTTCCACCTTTGGAAAAGAATCGATGGGCATGGAGGGCTCGCATGGAGGCTTTGCAAGGGTGGGATGCGCAAAAAAGATAGTCCAACCGTGGTGCACTTGACCACGTACCTGCTTGCTCTGGATGAGTAGTATGACCGGCAAGCCTCGAAGCTAAGGAAGTGCCTTCGGCGAGCCAAGGAAGCTGAGATCTTCTCCAGGATGCTCCAGGTGCAACTTGCTAGAGCACATGCCAGTGCTGTAGCCGCAAAGAGACAGGAGACTGCCATGTTAAAAGCCCTAAAGGAGGCTGAAGATCAGCATTCCCATCAGTTGGGAGAGGCCTACCTTGTCACCAGGGCTAAGCGTAGGACGCTAGCCGCAGAAAGGCATGATCCCTTGATCTTGGGGGGAATCCCTGTCCACCCATCGGAAAGAAGGAGAACCAGTGTTGTAGTGCCACTAGCACCCCCACCATCGAAAGTGTTAGAAGTAGAGCCCTTTCTTCCCCTCACTCAACCAATGCCAAGAGAGGAGACAGATCCATAGCCAGGGCGGTAGAAGAATCTACCGAGCCTAGGAGTGAAGCTGTGTGGTTCAACAAAGTAGATTAGTTGCCTTAGGAAGATGTACTCGTAGTTAGTGGTGTCTTTCATAGCTATCCTCTAGTATTGTAATCTTTTTGTTGTATTTCGTCCATAGTTGTTGAGATCATCTGGTCGTAAGGAAGGTGAATGATGTGTCGAGAATGGGGGAGTAAGTGCCTATATGTTGTACTAGCATAAGGATGTTTGGAATGTGCAATTTATTTATTTCACTATGTTTATTGCGTCCATCTACCCTTATGTCTCATTAGACGTGCTTAGGGTTTTCAAGGGCAATGATAAGTGGGTTACAAGAGAGCCACCATTCGGATGCTAGCAAACCAGCCATGATGGATAATGTGGGACACTGTATCAACTAATTGTGGATGTCCCAATAGAGCACTTGAATCTCTTTAAATCAAATCCATTGTGGGGTTTGAATTCCTTATCCCTTGTTGTGAAAGGAACCTTTGTTGTCTGAAACTTTCCTTGCAATAACCCTCTGATTCTGTGGTCTATGACCCCACCGCCTTCATTACGTGTAAGTTGGTAATAGTTGCCTGGTTAATAGCTTATGGTGCCGCGATGAAATCGAGGGCCCCTGTGGAACCGCTGCCAGACGGTGATGCTGCTCGGCATGCACTAGTATCAAGGTTGTTGACCAAGCACCTTTACTAAGTTACACCGCCGTACCGCTTTTGATACAAAATATTCTTCTTGAAAATATTTGGGTGTTCGAATGGGAAATCCACAACGGGTTGATGAAATAGTGTTCTTTTAAAGTAAACAAGAGAATGTGGTTTTAGAGGAAGCATATATGTCATGATCTCAGCTCATGTAAAAGGTTGGCACCTATTGTGGTCAAGGAAAAGAAAAGCAACAAGGAAAAGTAGTTCTAGGATAGTCGTGAGTGATTGGAAAAACCTGAGTGGATGTCATATCCCAAGCACTGTGTCCAGCTAACCCACACTAGGCATGCCATGTCACTATTGCTGCGTGCCCTACAGACGTCATTAGTGTTAGGGTCCACTAGCAATCTATCCTCACGTAACCATGGCATTATGCCGCATCCACCATACTTGTGCACTGTGCGCTTCTAGTTTTCTTGGCATCCTGTCAGCTCTCGATCCTCGCCCTTGTCCCAGTACCAGATCCCCCTCCTATTTTCCGCTTTTAGGGACATGGCCACCGCACGCCTCCCTCATCGAGCGAACCCCTCTCCTCTCTTTTTCCTCCCTCCACTCAAGCTCGCGCAGGGAGCGCACCATGGCTGATGCTTTCCCCACATTGTGACCATCAGTCTTCCCTTACAGATCGCCTCCACTTCTGGTGCGCTGCACCCCCACCTCCGTTCGCCACAATAAGATGCCCTTGGCCTTTGCTCTCCTCCTTCATCCCCATCCCTATCGAATCCAAAGCAGAGCTATGAGATCTAGTTGTCGTTCGTGGAGCTAGGGTCGTCAGTCAGAGGTCATTGCATATTCTAGGAAGAAGAAGGGATCTAGATTTCTATCAAGGAAGTTCAAGTCCCCTTTGGTTAGTTTGGTCTCAGGGTTCACGATGTTTGAGTTCTTAGTCTCCTATTTCTGGATCTGTTGGACATACGCCATGTTTTGGATAATCATTTTCCAGTTGTTTCTCCATTGTCCTCGTCTATCTTGACTCTTGGATTAAGTCTTGGTTGTACTAGGTTGCTCTTAACCATGTATCCCTAAATCCTCGTATGGTTTAGTGTTCGATGTCGTGTAATCTTTCGTGTAATTTCAGATCTGCAAGGTGTAATCGCATTTCCCTTTCTGATTCTTGTTTTGAATCTCGGGACAAGATTCTTTTAAGGGGGAAGGTTCTAACACCCCTGGTGTTACGAGCTCATTTAGCACCAGGATTTAGGCCTAGGAAAATCACCAAAACTAGTTTCAACAATTTTTGATTTAAAAACACACTTGAAATGATACACAAATCTTATGTGGCTCACTTCTCTGAGAGAGAGATAGTCAAATAAATATAGCGAGTTAGTTTACTTAAATGCATATATGTGCTAATGAAAAATCCTAACGCAAAGATCAAAATAAGTAGTTTTAAACAATGGCACGAAAGCAATTTTTATAAACAAAAATCAAATATAACTTGTATGTGGTACTTGAATAAAGTTAGAGTATAAGTGCAGTAGATGGAAATGCAATATTAATTTTTGGAGAATACAAACTATTAGTTAGTATTTTGGGAGTTAAAAAATCAAACTTGGAATTTAGAAGGGTCATTTTTGTTGCGAACAAATACTTGAGCTTATGTTTAAAAGTATCCTTCTTTGGCAAATTATATTGGACAAACTAATTAGGAAGGGCTTAGATATTATGTTTCTAAGATTTAGTATGTAGTATGGGCTAGGTCATGCTACAATTGTTAGTTGAATCCAGTAAGGTTTAGACCCTTTAAAAATTATGGCAAAAGCACCAAAGGTTGTTAGTTCTAACCAAGCCTTTACTCTGTCCAAGTCGAAAAAGAATTGTAGACAATGCCATTTTGTCATTTAAAATTCAACAAAAATGATTAATCAATACATCCATGTTTTTGTATAGTTGGTTGCATCAAGATGGGCACTTGGGCATGGTGTAGGTTATAGTCATGTTGGTTGTCACGTGGAACTCATAAAAATTGCCCAAAACCCCTTAGAACGCGTGACATTCCATGTTTTAGGGCTCTGTTCGTGAACTAGCGTCCAACGCGACTAACCTATTTTGGCGTCTCACTATCTTCCTCTCTAGCCATCCTCTAGTTGTATGGATTGCTCCTCTAGCTAGCCGTTAGTGTCGACTTTGGGGTCACCTCTAGTTGTATGGATTGCTCCTCTAGCTAGCCGTTAGTGTCGACTTTGGGGTCATGGAATTAGTTGAGCCTTCGCTGAATCGATGAGTAGTTTTGAGGCTGCTTTAATAATCGTGCTTGGCATCGCTTTGGCCGTTGGCCCCATGGGCGCGGTCACCGTGCGTAGATGTGTAGCGTGTGCCGGGCTTGGTCCATGGTCGGCCGTGGCCTCTCCCTATGGGCCAGTGCGTGTGCAACTACAGTGTGCCAACTAACGCCGCGGCGTGTCTCTCGCCTCTCCTTGCCACTTGCTAGCCAACCCACGCCGTCCCGCTAAGCCACGCGTAGGTCCAGGACAACACCATGGCGGTCACCATCTTGCCAAAGTGTCATGTGTCTCAGCTACACATTTCACCTACCCACCCTCCGATTCATCTACCATGAGCCAGTGCTGCTGCTGTCGCATCATGACCATCTGGTCCCAGTCGTACTGCTGAGGTGACACTCCTCTGCTTTGCTTGTCTCGCTCGATGATGCCTGTGGGCCTGCTCGGGTCTCACCACTTCAAGCCATACGCACCATGCCAAGGTCTTCCCTACCTCGTTAGCTAGGAGCACGTGCTTGTACCGCTCTGTTTTAACCCGCTTGGCCCGCCCATGTGCCTCTCCATGACATGGCAGCAGTAGGGGCACTGCACTTCCTGCTCTCCCAATTCACCTTGCTCGAGGCTCCGCAGTTTGATTCCTCACACTAGCAAGTAGCCTAGGAGGTTATCTAGTAGCCCGGCCTACACCAAGGCGTAGCTGGGCAATATGGTTAGCCAATTTGGCGTTTGGCTCATCGTCGGTCAACAATCGCCTCTGTGCTTGGAAAATTGGGGGTAACGCCCGTAGGGCTGGTTGCAATTCGATTGATCATATCCCTGAGCTCGCCTTGGTGTCCCCTATTCGGTGCTCATGTTGACGCTGATATTCTTTCTCTTCTAACCAACACTAATAATCTTGTTCCTTCTGTCGTTGCCATTTATTCAACAAAATTTGAGATGTAACACGCAGCCTCATCATCCCGTTTCTTGACGTCTCTCCCTAGTCATATTGGCTCTTCTGTTGGTCGCGACGCCTTTTAATTTCTATATATTCATCAGCCGATATTTGCATCTTTGGATCAACGTTTCTAGTTTCTTTTGCCCTAGTTAATGTTAGGACTTTAGTCTTCTCTTTGAGCAATTTAGCATCAACCATATTCTGATCTCTTGGGAAAGGATTATCATCAACTTTCATATTTTGAGGTGCATCAAACTTAAGCTTCCCTTGCTGAATAGCCCTCTGTATATGTTGCAGAAAAATTCTGCACTCATTAGTAGAATGAGAAGTAGTGTTATGAAAATTGCAGAACTTCTTATTCTTCAACTAGTCAGGAGGTAATATAACATGATTGGCGAGTAATTTGATTTGTCCTTTCTCAAGTAAGAAATCAAAGAGCTTGTCTGATTTTGTGACGTCAAAATCATAATTTTCTTCAACTCCTTTTCCCTAAGGATTTGGAACCATCACTATCTTCTTACCCCAATTCCATTCAGCCACCACAATCTCCTCTTCTTCATCATCCACATCATGATCATTAGCTGAATATGGATTATAAGCTTCAGCAATTGTGGCATTCTTCTGGAATCGGGTATCTCTACGCATATTCTAGAATTAGCTGTTAAGTGCTGCCACTCGTTGAGCCAACTGACCTAAATTGTCAAACTCTTGCCCAAGCAGTTCTCTCTCTCCATGTTGGCAACATTCCTTGAACGACCAAAGCAGCTAGCTGATCATCAATCAGATTCTATGAAAAGCACAAATTTCTTGTTTCTCAGAACCTCTGAAGAAACTCACCACCCGATTCATTGGTTCTTTGCCTTATAGTCGTCAAATCTGTGATTTTCTTTTCTCCTGTCCCAGTATAGAAATATGTATGAAATTTCTTCTCCAAGTCAGTCCAAATGGCAATAGAATTAACTAGTGATGATGAAAACTAGGTGAAAGCTAGTCTTGACAGGGACAAAGAGAAGAAACGAACTCGATGAGCTTCTTCAATGGATGCTTCATCCAACTGAGTAAGATACCGACTGGCATGTTCTTTTGTAGTTGTACTATCTTGACCAGTGAACTTAGCAAATTCTGAAAGCCTATAATTTGTAGGAAGAGCAACTAAATCATACCACTCTAGATATGGATGTTTGTACGAAAAGATCTACCCTTTTGGTTTTAAATCGAACTGATTCTTTATCATTTTAGTTACTCTGAGCAACAACTCATCAACATTTGAATTTGGACTTCTTTGCAATTGCTGACCCATCTGCGGATTAAAATTTTGGGTACCTTAATACCCTAGATTTGAAAACATATGAAGGGTATTATATTCTGTGCCATAATGATATCCATGTGGAATCTCTATCTGTTGGGTCCTTTGCTGATTTGTTGCTTGAAGTCTCTGATTATAAATATTAGGATCTGTATCTCTACGAATCCTTTGAACTAATGGTGCTATTTTTTGAGCCGACGGTGACATTTGGCCAGATATGCCAAAATTAACCATTTGATTCTGAACTTGTCCCGTCATCTGTTGCACATGCTGCACTAATGATCCAGGATTATACTATATTTGATTAGTACCATAAACTTGCTCAGATGTGCTCTGAACTGCCTGGACATCATCACTGCCAGCTAGTGCTACTTCTTGATGTCTAGTATCGGCTTGATTAGTCCTCTGAGTCAATAGATATATAATATTGTAATAAGCTGGTCCAATCTGATCAATTAGATATCGATGAAACACCTCCTTTTATGGTATTGTAGAATGTATTCAAGAAAGCTATATTATGATTCAACATGGCATCATGAACAGATTTGTTGACAGCATCTACAAAGAAATGCCTTTCATCAGTTTCATCTGTATCTGACTGCTCATGTATCAAAACACTTGATAGTGGATATTTCTAAACAACTTTATTGTCATGTGTCTTGGTGTAGGACAACAAACACTTATTCTAAAACTCCTCTATAGCTTTACTAATGACATCCTTATCCTCATCAGGTAAGTCTTCATAAGGCACCATAAGAATATCCCTATTGTTGTGAGCTGCCATGACGATTGTGGTGTCCCACCGAGGGTGCCAAAACATGTATTGACATAAAAATGTGGTGATGTGATCAACACACAGCAAGCCAGACGATCTGAGCGAGATCAACCCATAGATCTTGCTTGGCTTCAACACAGGACCAGTCGATCCTGAAAATCCCAAAGGCGTGCTAGTCAATTTGACCTGCAATTGACAAGAAGAGAAAGCTTATCAGTAATTTAAAGTAAAACATGCCGGTGTTGTCCTGACAGTTCCAAGTATACTGCTTCGAGAGCAGCCAAACAGAGGGATCGACTAGATAGCAGATACAAGGAGAAATCGACTGTTAAGGACTATGATGCTCGTGGGTCATAATTGATTTATGATAGTAAGTACGATGCACCTAGATATAAGTAATACAAAGAAAACCATCGTCAGCTAGATAGATATAACCAGTGTAAAGCATTGAGCCGATAAGTTTAACGAGAAAAGATATAACATGCGAACAAATTGACTGTCTAATACAAATGAACCTACAAACGCTCTGGATATAATCTGTTACCTTCACCAATGAGGTTTGACCGGATTGATACAGCTATGATAATAGTAACACACTAAAGCCAAAGAATCTATAAAACCATCTATACATTGACAGATTCATGAAAAACATGCTATATATGTGAAAGCATAGGCGAATCATCTAAAATAGCCGATGCAGGCATAGAAAATAAATAGAGTATATATCTCGATCATGAACGAAACAACTAATTGATAATTTCTGATCTAAAGTCTTATTAGTGAGGTTCGACCGGATCGATGTAGCTATGATAGTGTCATTAGATTAGATCTCATTAACTAGTGAGTTTATTCAAGATTGAAACATGTCTTTGGATGTATACTATG
This sequence comes from Miscanthus floridulus, assembly GCF_019320115.1. Taxonomy (NCBI): domain Eukaryota; kingdom Viridiplantae; phylum Streptophyta; class Magnoliopsida; order Poales; family Poaceae; genus Miscanthus; species Miscanthus floridulus. Next base: position 130,724,254 of record NC_089586.1, read on the forward strand.
TTTGATTGGAATAGAGATAAAACAACCGATCTAGCAGAATTAAGTCATCAATTATGAGATTTAAAGCGTGATCAGATCAAAGGACGACCAATTAAGATGATATGATGCCGATCTATCTCTATCTCAATCAGGTGATTTGTTATAATTAATAAAACATTAATTATAACAAGATCGATAGCTGGTGAATCAACCAAAAATAGCAAGGAAAATCTTACTAATCTTAGCAGATTCGATAACTGGTGATATTATATTAAACAAGTTATTTAATACAAGATCGATAACTTTGATCTATATTATGATTCGTAAGAGATCAATCAGCTGATGTAGCCTTACAAATAATGATATAGATCGATAACTAACATATATTATACTCGTAAAAGATCAATCGGCTGATGTAGCTTTACAAGTATGATACAAGTCACGACGGTACTCACAGACAAGCTAGAGGTCGATCAGTCAATGCATCCCTGCTTATTGAAGAACTCATCGAGATCTACAGTACTCCTACTCCTAAGGGTTGGCGTGAAGCCAAAAAAAGTAATTGTGTTGATTGATTGATTTCTTTACAAATAACCAGGGCCCAATATTTATACCCAAAATCTAAACATGAATCCTACTCAAATACGACTCATTACAATTCTTAGAATAAAAAAATATTCCTAACTTAAGATAACTTGGAACCTAACCTTTTTCCTTTTTATAGAGTCCGACATATTCTCCTTGACGCCATCCGTACGTAGTCCATTGACGTTGTCCGCTCACATCATCTATAAAATAGCCAATTCTAACACCGCATCAAAACCAGCCGATATTGATTCACATCTGATCGATTCCTTGATGATACAATCTTAGAAGCTTAGCCATGCAATGCTGGTCGGACTTCATCGGTGAGCGCGGTGGCATCGGGGGCCACCCCGTTGTTAAGGTGGATAGTTCAGGGGCTAGTTTATAAAACCACTGACATAAGGCATAGTGCACATAGTAGTGGTATTAATATCTGAAACCTCGGGGGCTTTCCTGCAAAGCCGCCATCGCGCACGGGGCGTGTCTACTGTGGACCGCTCGTTGGGCCGACCTACTGGCATGTGGCCTCGTTCCACGCGGTCCGCGTTGGGCTGCTGGGCGGATTTTGCTGCCGCCGGCCCTTTCCATTCCTAACGCGTTTTCTAATTAGGTTTCCAAGGTAAACTTGTGAATTCAATAGAAATTTGTGTAGTTGATCAAAAATTGTGAAACCAATTTTGTTAAGTTCATAAAATCATGATCTACCTGCTAGTGTACTTGGTTCACATGGTTCTAAAATATTTCATGGTTGCCTTAAATATTTATACATGCTCTAATATTTTTTAAGCATAAACTTGTAGGAATTTTCATGATAAATTGATAACAGTGTTGGCTCTGAAACTTTCACAGTGAATTTCTACCATTATTAGGTGCTCATTGTAACTTTTATAGATCCATAATAATTAGTTTGATAAGGTAGCTAAATGGGCCCTAGTTCAAATTGTCAACATAGAATTTTGTCCCGCGCCGAGGACACACGTAGCAAGTCGGAAGGGTCCGCTCGATGGAGCTGGAGATCCGCCTAGCTTCAGCGCAAGGGTGGTCGATCCTACGCACTCCTCCCGAGACGTGCCAGTCAATTTGACCCTGCAATTGACAAGGAGAGAGAGCTTATCAGTAATTAAGGGCAGAACATGCCGGTGTTGCCAGACAGTCCCGAATGTGCGGTTCTAAGATCCGATATGAAAGGACATCGACTAAATAGCTGATTCTAGCATATTCATAAGAATAAATTGGTTAAAGCTCATAGGGTTGTGTAAGAAGAATCGGTTATCATTATGAATGTCATTGTTTAAACAAATACTGGTCACTGGCAAAAAGATATCAACAGTAATTAGTTCATGCTAAGCCAATGACTATAAGTAACCGAACTCCTTTATAAAAGAAACAGTTCATCATCATTCAACCATTTAATAGAAATAAATCTAATGAACATATTAGATCTCATCTATCGCTACGACCAGTGGGGCATGAGGTAGAATCATGCAGGCCATAGAAACAACAATAGACTCGACGACTCTAACTTATTACTAATATCAGTGGGGCATGAGGTAGAATCATGCAGGCTGTAATATAATAATAAGATCATGGGGCTAACATATCTTTCAACCTATCACTACTTCAACGATCTTATGATGCGAACTGTTCGTAAAAGCGCTCGATATCGGCTAAAATAGCCGATTCAGGCATAGCGCATAGTTAAGGTCATGCCCTCTCAAGAATAGATCTACCAAATAACAATCCCTACTCTACGGTGCTAATAGTGGGGTGTGAGGCAGAATCACACAGACCGTAATAACTGGCCACGGAACAGTTTTCGCTAACCAATAGATCTACTCAAGATCAAACACGCCTTAACCGCACGCTATGCACGATCAAGATTGATGTAAAACAACCAATAAAACATAACTCATCGCTTAAAGTATAGATTAGATTAGTTTTAGATTAACAAACGATGGGTTAAAAAGGATATAAGGCCGATCTAGATTAATCCCAATCGGGCGAAGTGATATTGCTGTAATTAAATAAATAATGAAAGCAATAAGCAATATCGGTAACTTAATGAATCTATCCAAAGGAACACCACCCTTAGATAGAGCCGATAACTTGACCTTAATCTAGTTCGAGCAATGGAGGTCGACCGGATCGATGCAGCCATACTTGAACTAGACAAGAGTCGATAACTAACTCATACCAGAGTCACAGTGGAGGTTGACCGGATTGATGCAGTCGTACGAACAGAGGTATGAGCCATGATGGTACTTATAGACAAGCAGTGGAGGTCAACCGGATCGATGCAGCCGTACTTGCTGAAGAACTCACCGAGATCTACTCTACTCCTACTCCTAAGGGTTGGCCGGAGCCAAAAAAGTAATTGACTTGTATTTGATTAATTGTGTGTCTTTTACAATAGCCGGGGTTTGATATTTATACCCGGGACCTGCGCATGACTCCTATCTAAGCATGACTTATCACAATTTTTGACCCTAGAGAAAACATTCCTAATTTAAGAAAACTTGGACTCTAATTTTTCCCTTTTTTTTAGAGTCCAACATGCCTCGTCCTGGCATCGATCATAGCCTTTGTCGTTATCCGCTGCCGCTATCTGAAGAAAGCCGATTCCAGTTTTGCATCTGAATCAGCTGGTTTCGATCTGCACGCAATTGATTCCTTGATGACATGATCTTGGGAACTTTCAAGTCCCTATGACTCTTCTTTCAAATTTTGGTGTAAACACAAATATATATATATAATTAATAAATAAACACCTAGGGATTTTATAACTAAAACATTGTGGGAAATTAGCACCTAGTTTGATAACTTGGATACGTGGTCTATTACGTTAGTCATCAGAGCTAGCTCGTTAGCTTGAGAGGCGTAATCGTATTTTAAGATTTGCGATCGCCGTTGATTATTTACGTCTCTGCGTTGCATCCACGAATATCATAATAGGGACAACAATGGATCGTGGAGTCGACCGAAGTAGCAGAGAAGATGGTGCCTTGATGATCGTGTCATCATGATGGAACATTAACTTTGGTTATATCTTACCCAGACAAGCCTCGGTGCATTACCCCTATTATTCTGCACTTTATTTTATGCTTGTGCATTAAGTTTAAGGAGTTGAATGAAACCCACTTGCATATATATATATATATATATATATATATATATATATATATATATATATCCTTATCCTATGAGTCTTACTAGTATGATAGGATTGTATAGATTGCTATACTACAGGACTCTGGTAGAAGTTGAGTGATTACCTGTCACTCGTGAGAGATAGGAAATATATTATTGTTACTATTATCATGTTACTATCACATGGAATATATATGGATAATAATTAGAGACCGGGCGGGACCATACTTTGGATTTGGATTTGGACTTGGTTAGGTGACCGAGCGAGGCTCTAGTTGCGTTTGTCCCGCCTATGTTGATTGAGTACCATCCGTTGCTGTGGATTTTACTTAGGTCACAGACTTATTATCCTAAGCACATACTTGCTTATGGGAGCGGGAAGGCTCGTTGCTCTCTTGTCATGGGTTCTGGCTCTTTCTAGACTGACTGATTGGAGGCAGGGATGGTGGAGGTCTAAGCACCACACTAAGTCTGGGACTCAGGAGTGGAGGCTTAGAGTCCAAGTTTGGATGGGGACCTAGACCCCTTGATAGGAGAGTAGTGGGTTGGTCTTGCTTGTGCCTGAGGTACAAGCGGGGTGTGTGTTTCAGGGTACCCAGCTAGAATACATTGGTTCATGAATCACCATGTGATACGGTACGACTTGGCTATGATCTAGCACCGTAGTAAGAACTAGAATATGAAAGATGGTAAAATGGTTCTGATTGCTTCCCACCTGCTTGAAAGTAGCACAGGTGCTTACCTAGAATGGTTAGATAATGGACTAATGGTGACTGCTAACAAAATTGAATATAAGGATACACGCTTAGTAATGCCTCCTGTAGATGCAATAAACCCACAAGCCAGATAACCTTGCATATCCTTAGAGTCTTTTCTTTCCTCCTGATGGGTAAGTCTTGTGGAGTACAATTATAGATGGCCATCGGGCCATGCCAGCTCGGCCCAGTTGCACAATGGGCTGTGCCAGCCAGACATGGCGTTGTGCCTCACCGGGCCACCATGACGGCCGTGCCATGCCTATGGCGTGCTCATGCCTAGCCTCCGGCACAAGGCACGGCCCGTGGGCCATTTGGCCATGCCGTGCCACCCGTTGGGCATGACCATTTTCATCGGGCCGTGCCGGCCCATAGCACGGCTACAAAAATAACTAAGTCTTTAAGGACTTGATCATTTTCAACATGATTTTACCACCAGATTCACAACTCAGAGATTCAAAACCACCAGATTCACATCAGATTCAAAACTCATATTCTCAGAATTCGAAACCACAGAATTCACATTTCACAATCACAATTCAAACTCACAAGACACAAGTCTCAAACTCACAACTCAGAACACAAGGACAAGGGACAAAAGGCAAGATTATAACTGCAACCGCCCGTGGATGAGCCGAACAGCCGTCCACGACCTCGACCTCCAGCAGCTCCAGCACCATCCCTCAACGGGCGCTTTGGCGGCCTAGCCATGTCTACTCTAGAGGAGGAAGACGCGACATTAGGCACCAACCTGCACGCAAAGATGAAGAAGAGTGAGAGATGACACTTGAGAGACAGAGATCAGAGAGAGACAGAGCAGAGAAGAGCAGATCTAGGGTTAGGGAAAGTGATGAACCTGCTTTCCCGGAGCCCGGTGCCAGAGATGAAGAAGCCAGCGAGCCAGCCAGAGGATGAGATAGACACCGATTAGAATCAACGGTGAGGTGGGGGAGGAGGGAGTGACATGAACATGAACTCACATGGTTCACTGATTCCAAGCGAGAGCGAGAGGAAATAGGAGAGGAAAAGGAGGGAGGAGACGGGGTTAGCGAACTCAGTGCGAGGTGGAGGATCCAGGAGCGTCGGCAAGGTCACCGGTGCTAGAGAGGATGGACGATGATGGTCGATGGAGAGCGGCGGCGGTGGTGGATCGCGAATGCGAGAGCGAGAGTGAGGCAGCGAGCGAGAGCAGACAGCGCGGCGAGGGAGGAATGGGGATTAGGGACTTAGGGTTAGGGATGGAGAGGGAGGCAGCGGGCAGCGGCTTATATATGCGGCGGGGTGGGCTGGTTCGTGGGCTGCCTCCCTTGCTGGGCCAAATGAAGTCGTTGGGGCACCGGGCCGCCTCTTTGCACTGGGCCATGCCCGTGCCGTGTCACAGGCTGGGGTGGCAGCCCAGGCATGGCCTGGTGCCTCGGGCCGTGCCAGGCCCGTGCCGGGCCAAAACGCCGGGCCACGGGCCGGGCCGGCGAGCCGCAGGCTGCATGGCCAACTTTAAGTACAATTGAGTACCTAGGGTTTGTTCTACCCTATTGTAGGTGATAGGTGGATGCTAGAGCTGACACTTGTGTGCGGGAACCTCCTAGTGGGCTCAGCGAGGATTTGCTTAACGTTGCGGACATAGAGTTTATTTGAAAATTCCACCCAAAATGTTTTACAATGGAAAAACTTATAACCTGTTATGATGTATATAACGGATCATCATGTTAATGTTTAACTTATCATTAAATGATTTTATTTCCGCTGAAACTCTGATAATATGGTTATATCCCACTGTTATAAACAATGGAAAAACTTATAACTTGTTATGTTGCATGAAAAGTGATGTAAGAAATGGCTAAAATGTTGTAAGCTTTATTCCCCCATTTATGATCCTGTTGAAAAATGTGGATTTTTGAGTTCTCCTATGGGATGTGCTCGATAGAACTGTTTAAATTAGCTCACTCTTGGGGTATTTAGTGTCTAATGGAAGACAAGCACCTCTAGAAGTGAGTTATTTTAGGTGGTTCTACCACACATAGTGACAGACGTAGAGAGCCGGAGCCCTTCAGAGCTACGCCAAACACGCCCTTAGTCTACACCCTCGCCATGACCTCACCGGCGTTATGCAGAGAGGTCTACCGCCACTTAGCAATCGACACTGCAGCTAAGCACAACAATGATATCATGTAGATATATGCTCAGCAGTGCCCTCCAAAAGATGATGCCACACGCATGGTCCTTCCAAAAGATGATGCCATGTGGCCAGGTGCTGCACCACAATATTGGCCACCCCCATGTCGTGGCTGTTCCTGTAAAGTAATATGTTGTTATCCCATCTCTATATGTGCCATAGGGGCAGGCACCAAAAGGGCTCCCCTGCTGTTGCACTATAGCTGCGGTAGGGGCAGGTGTCGAAAGGCTCCCTTGTCGCACTGTAGCCATAGCAAGGGTAGGCACCAAAGTTAGCCCTTCTATCACATCTAGTCACTATAGAAGCATGACAGCCTGACATGCTGTGTATTAGGATTAGATGGGTAGAGTTGTATATATAGCTTCCCACTGCAACTCAGTAAAGAGAGCGAGTTTAGTTTTGCCATCTCCTCTGTAGAGATTCGGCCAACACTAGTGCTTGTGCTGTGTGTGTGTGCGTGCTCTATTTTCCCTCCCTCTTTTACCTCTAGACATAGTGTGTGTGCGAGAACGCCGGTGACTGGCCGGCTAACCCAGTGACCGGTCGGCTCACCCATGGGGAGATCTCAGGCCCAACAAGTGGTATTAGAGCCGTACAAGCCCCGTCATCGGAATAACCGCTGGTGATGACAGACGGTTTGGAGATGGGTGATAGTAGCGGCGTTGCTGTGGCTGCCCAGCCATGATAGGAGGTCGCCGTGCGCATGGTGCGGGAGGTCAGCAGCACTAGTTGGCCGACGCTGACTAGCACTAACTATAGCGAGTGGGCGGTGACCATGAAGGTCAAGCTTAGAGCTCGATGGCTCTGGAATGCCATTGTCAACATTGGAGGCTATCCTTGCTACTGCTACCAACAGAGTACATGGAGCCATTAGGGGTGAAGAACTCTGTTAAGGAGGCATGGGAGGCCGTTGCTTCGATGCGCATTGGCTCCGACTGCACAAAGAAGGAGACGGCCCAGCTGCTAAAGCAGGAGTACACCACCCTCAAGTTTAAGGATGGTGAGTCAGTGGAGGACTTCTCTCTCCACCTGCAGTCGCTCATCAGCAAGCTAAGGAGCCATGGTGTCACCATCGACGAAGAAGAGGTGGTCTCCAAGTACCTCCACTTTGTGCCGGTGAAGTACATCTAGATCGCTCTCTCCATAGAGATGATGCTGGATTGTCCACCCTCACCATTGAGGATGTGATAGGCCATATGCAGGCGGTGGATGAGCGCATAGAGCAGGCCACAGCAACGACAGACAGTGGCAAGTTACTGCTGACAGAGGGGGATTGGGCTGCCTAGATGAAGAAGTCCGGGGAAGCCTCCTCCAGCAGCAGTGGTAATGGTAAGCACTGTGGCAAGGCTTCTTCGGAGAAGAAGAAGAAGAAGAATGTCGACCCCAATGCCTGCCAATGCTACGAGAAGATGGGCCATTGAGCAAAGGAGTGTCCAAATCACAAGCAGGAGAAGAAGGTTGAGGCTCATTTAGAGTAGGTTGATGATGATGACAAGATCACTCTCCTGATGGTGATGTTCTGTGCACTGCACGATGTTGAGGCGAAGGAGAAGGGAAGGGTGATGGCGGTGGAAGGGCATGGTAAGGCTCTGAAGGCTGTCAACCTCGACGAATCGCATGTCCAAGTCTACCTTGAACGTGTGGGCGATGAGCAGGAGCAGTGGTAGTACCTGGACTTCGGCGCCAGCAACCACATGATGGGCTCCAAGGAAGCCTTCTTCGAGCTCAACGGCAACGTGACTAGCACGGTGAAGTTCGGTGATGGCTCAAGGGTAGTGATCCAAAGGCGCAACACCATCATCTTTAGGTGCTAGAACGGTGAGCACCACGCGTTGACGGATGTATATTACATCCCACAGCTACGTTCAAGCATCATTAGCATTGGCTAGCTGGATGAGCGCAGCAGCGAGGTACTAATCAAGGACGGCATCCTCAGGATCAGGGACTAGGAGTAGTGCCTTCTTGCCAAGGTGAAGAGGTCCTGAAACTATCTGTACCTGCTCAACTTGAAGGTGGAGCAGTCGGTGTGCCTAGCAGCACAGCACACCGAGGAGCCATGGCTATGGCATGCTCGGTTCGGCCATCTTAGCTTCGACGCGTTTGGTCAGCTAGAGAAGATGGTCCAAGGGCTGTCCCACATCAGGCACGCAGGTGAGTTATGTGACAGTTGCCTGGCCAGGAAGTAGAGAAGGCTACTGTTCCCAAAGGTGGCCAAGTATCACATGGCGGACGCTCTCGAGCTCGTCCACGACGATCTCTATGGGCCAATCACGCCAGCCATAAATGGTGGTCGGCGGTACCTTCTCCTGCTCATGGATGATTGTAGTCACTATATGTGTCTGCAACTCCTAATGAGCAAGGATGAGGCAGTGGAGGTGATCAAGAAGTTCAAGGCACGCGCGGAGGCGGAAAGCGGCAAGAAGCTACGCGTGCTGCGGACCGATCGTGGTGGTGAATTCACTTCGGTGGAGTTCACTGTATACCGCGTGGGTCAGGGTGTGGTGCGACACCACATCGTGCTGTACTCACCATAGCAGAATGGCGTGGTGGAGTGGTGGAACCAGACAGTGGTTGGCATGGCTCGATCCATGATGAAGGCCAAGAGCATACCAACAAAGTTCTAGGGTGAGGTAGTGACCACGGCGGTATTCATCCTCAACCGCGCACCCATAAAGGCCCTGAAGGACGTGACGCCATTTGAAGCTTGGTATGGGCGTAATCCAAGCGCGTCCTTCCTCCAGACATTTGGTTGCATCGGCCACATCAGGAAGACAAAGCCGGTCCTCACCAAGCTGGAGGATAGGAGCACATCGATGGTGCTCCTAGGCTACGAGGAAGGTACCAAGGTGTACCGGCTCTACGACCCATGCGAAGGTAAGGTGGTTGTCTCACGTGACGTCGTGTACAATGAGAAGGCAGCCTAGGACTGGGACAGTCCAGGCATAGAAGAAGCTGGTGGCTTCACTAGCACCTTCGTTGTCGAGCACTTGGTCATCCACGATGGTGGAGACACTGGAGAGGAGGTGTCGACCACTCCAGCAACAGAGCCAAGCATTCTTGGCGTAGTGCCGAGCACTCCAAGAGGGGTGCCGAGCACACCAGGAGGGATACCGAGCACTCCAGGAGTGGTGCTGAGCAGTCCTACAGTAGTGCCGACCACTCTAGGATGGGTGCCGAATGCTCCCGTAGTAGAGCCGAGAGGTCTTGTAGTAGTGCCGACCACTCCAACACTGGTGCCGACCACTCCTACAGTGGTGCCAACCACTCTAGGAGTGGTGGCAAGTGGTCCAAAAGTAGTGCCGAGCACTACAGCCGGGGTGCCGAGCACTCCAGGTGTTGTGCCGATCACTCTAGCAGAACAGGGGACTCCATCGACTTCGATAGAGTTCACCTTACCTCCAAATGACATCACAGAGTTCGTGGATGCTTTCCACGACGGTGAGAAGGTGTCGTTCCATAGGCTGGACGACATCGTCGGTAACACAGGGTCCTCAGGCCTAGCGAGTCGACTACTCAATGACCCAGAGCTGCTTCTCGTTAGTGCAGAGGAACCACCCACGTTCACGCTGGCCGAGCATGATACAAATTGGCGATGGGCGATGCTGGAGGAGGTGAAGGTAATTGAGGAAAACAAGACTTCGGAGCTCGTCGATCCACCTCCACGATGCCATCCGATCAGCCTGAAGTGGGTATACAAGGTCAAGCAGGACGAGCGTGGCGCCATTGTCAAGCACAAGGCCCGCCTCATCGCCTGAGCTTTGTCCAGCGTGAGGGTATCGACTTCGAGGAAGTCTTTGCGCCGGTAGCGCGCATGGAGTCTATCCGACTGCTGCTGGCTTTGGTAGTAGTGAAGGACTGGCGCGTCCATCACCTGGACATAAAATTGGCCTACCTCAACTGCGAGCTGGTGGAGACGGTCTTCGTCAGGCAACCTCTGGGTTTCGCCATCAAGGGAGTGGAGCACAGGGTGCTTCAACTACGCAAGGCGCTCTACGGGCTACGGCAGGCCCTGCGAGCGTGGAACGCTAAGCTTGACACCATGCTGGGAGAGCTTAGGTTCACGTGGTGCACAACCAAGCACGTGCTCTACACACGGCGATGGGGGAAGAAGGAGCTCATCGTCAGCGTGTATGTGGACGACTTGATTGTCACCGACGCGCGTGCGGAGGACATCGATAGCTTCAAGTGCGAGATGACGACTTGTTTTCGAATGAGCAATCTCGGTGCGCTCTCCTACTACCTCGGCATCGAGGTGAGACAGGGGAAAGAGGCGCTCATGCTCGGTCAGAGTGCGTATGCCTCGAAGCTGTTGGAGCAGAGCGGTATGGCTGAGTGCAAGCCGTGCGTGACTCTGATGGAGGAGCAGCTGAAGCTGACGAAGGCTAGTACCACGGCGAAGGTAGATGCAACACTCTATCGGAGCATCGTCGGCGGTCTACGCTACCTAGTCCATATGAGGCCGTACATTGCGTTCGCCGTGGGCTACGTTAGCCGCTTCTTGGAGGATCCCCGAGAGGATCACTGAGCCACGGTGAAGTGGCTGCTGTGTTACGTCAAGGGGACGGTGGATCAGGGGATCGTGTTCCCCAAGACCGGTGGAAGTGGGCTACAACTCACTGTGTTCAGCGATACAAACATGGCGGGGGACATCGACGGACAGCGGAGCACCTCTAGAGTGCTTGTCTTCCTCGGGTCGACTACAATCTCATGGCTGTCGCTGAAACAGAAGGTGGTGCGCTATCCACGTGCGAGGCAGAGTACGTGGTGGCGGCCACAGTGGCGTGCCAAGCTGTGTGGCTGCGTCGGCTACTAGGCGAGCTGACCGGTGTAAAATGTCACCCGTCAGCACTGATGGTGGACAACTAGCCCGCCCTCGCCCTCGCTAAGAATCCGGTTCTCCACGATCGGAGCAAGCACATCAACATCAAGTTTCACTTTCTCAGGGACTGTGTCGATGGAGGGCAGATCGTCATCGAGTTCGTCGAAACTGGTCGGCAACTTGCAGACGTCCTCACCAAGCCGCCCCGTCGTCTTCGGTTCACGGAGCTGAAGAAGATGATCGACATGGTGGAGGTTTTAGGGTTAGCAGCAGGATTAGAAAAAGAATTGCAAAGTAATCTGCTACTCTCCCATCTCTATATGTGTGGCAGGGACAGACGCCGAAAGGGCTCCCCTGCTGTTGTACTGTAGCCACAGCAAGGGCAGTCACCAAAAGACTCTCCTACCGCACTGTAGCCATAGCAGGAGCAGGCGTCAAAGTCAGCCCTGCTGTTACATCTAGTCACTCTAGCAGCATGATAGCCTGGCATGTCTGTGTACTAGGATTAGATGGGTGGAGTTGTATATATATAGCTTCTCACTACAACTCAGTGAAGAGAGCAACTTCAGTTTTATCATCTCCTCTGCAGAGTTTCGACCAATACTGGTGTTTGTGCTGTATGTGTGCGCTCTGTTCTTCCTCCCTTTTCTACCTCTGGCCATAGTGTATACGAGAACGTCGGTGACCTATCAGCTCACCAGTGACCGGTCGGCTGCGGAAGACCCGGGCCCAACAGTTCCTGCGCCACTCCGCATGCACCTCCAGGTGGACGCCAAAGAAGCAATTCCCGTGGTCATCAAAGAAGTCTGCCAGTGCATGGGGACACAGCCGGCATACAGGACTGGAAGATGTAGAACTGCACGGTGGCCATCGGGCATCGGCCGTCTACGCGGCGCGAGACGGCGGGAGCTTCGATGCGCCCTCGTTGCCATCTGGAGTATATATAGCAGCACGATCCCTCCACATATAAACACGAAGCAGTAATGGTTCAGTTTCTTTCGCTTGTATTTTTTTGAATCAACCATTTGCATGCCAACGAGGTTCAATTCAAGCATTTATGGCGGCAGAGGAATCGCAGTGCGGGAAAGCTTTTGCTTTTTCTCAGAAGAGTGCGTGTTGCATGCTGTATTAATGCACTTATAGTTGATTATGGTAGGTACTAAAGCCCAGTTTAGATCGTTAGTCATGCACTTTTAGTCTATTTTTTTTCTATGGGGATCCAAACATGTGGATTAAAAGTGAGCAAATAGGCATAACTAAAGTTTAGTCCATTTACTTTACAAGAGGTCCTAAACTAGGCTAAAAGTGTATTGGGAGGCACACCGGACACCACATAACCCCCCCTCCCCCCCACACACACACCCCCACCCCCACCCCACACACACCCGCGCCTTTGCATGGCTTAATTTAGGGGCTAATCAGTTATTATAGGATGAAGAACTAAAGTTTAGCCTATGAATTAAATAGCCCAGCAGTAAACTTAATGGACTAGTGATCAAAACAGAGCTTAAATCAATAGAAAAGCATGTAGTACGTGATTGATGACCACGTTGTCAGGTTGGCCATGCGACAGGGAAGAGGGATCGCCAAGCGACGAAGGGAGAGAATCGTGCGATGTGAGAGGCCGTTTCAATGCGTTGCGAGTGCTTGGTTCGCTATACGTGAACGTGCGGATGATATGGCAAGAGTATATCCGGTGACGTGGCTGGCTGAGAAGCCAAAAAATATGCTAGTGGGATTTCCTATTTAGACTGTATAATATCCGTGCTAACGCCACGGTTTTATTTTGAGGATACACATGAAAATAACTAATATTTTTTTTCATAGTTCAACTTTTACACAATTGTATTTCATCATGTATACGATCCGGGAAACATTTTTGTATAAGAAGGCATAGTAAAGTTAGTGCGTGTTTTTTTCCTTCAAAATTTTGTGTTTTTTAGTGATACACAAGAAGACAAACAATTTCATTGAGTGACTTTTTTTATTATTGTGTAAACTGATACACAAGAAGACAAACAATGAGAGGGACAAAACTAAAGATCGATTCATGTTTCAGCATGGTGGTCCATATACACAATTTCACTACCAATCTATTAGCTGGAGCTGGAAGCCTGGAAAGAAAAAACAACACGATAGCTGGAAGAGCAAAGAAGAAATCAGGAGCCAAAACTGTTCTTCGCTAGTCATGCCACCGAATCAGCATAAGAATGAATCTCGAGGTAATATAGCTCCCTGAGGGTTTTGTCGAAGCCTTCTCTCCGTCTTAGTATTTTAGTTTTTGCTGATGGATGCAAATCAATACACAAATCAATGGCAATAAATTTTTTTGGTCAACTAATTAAATTGACAAGGATTATAGAGATTAAAAAAAAGTCATTTAGGACATTACTTACCACCTTGTCACCATTCTAGGACATCTTTATACACTATATCTATATTCTTGGTGCACTTCCCAGTTGGATCTAATTCCTTGTTTGGTTTAGCCAAAATTCTTGTTGTTTGCCTGGACACACCCCCTGACAATAGAGCTGCCCATGTGAGAGCACTGGCTCTAGAAGATAGATCCCAACATGTGGGATGGTTTGCCCCTGAGCTTTATTTATTGTCATCGCAAAGCTCAAACAAATTGGGAATTGCTCCTTTTCAACTTGAAAGGAAGTGAAATATCATCTGTTGGAGACATAGGGATCCTAGGTATGAACATCCTTTTCCCTGCATGTTGCCCACCAACTATTTCTGCGCCAATTGCATTGTCTCGGAATGTTCTAACAATTAGTCTTGTTCCATTGCACAAACCATTGTTAGGATCAAGATTGCAGAGAAGGATCACATGGTAGTTGGTTTTTATTTTGAGCTCATGCGGGGGGAGACCATTTGGAGTGATGGAGTTCAAGAAGTCAATAGGGCAGTTATTCCTTGAGTCGTCATCGACAGAGTCGAAGCTATGATAAACTTTTTCCTCACCTGAAAACTTATCAATCATACTTGCATTTAGCTGATCCACATGCTCATTTGTGGTAGATAGGATGGCGCGTGTGCTCATATAAGCTGATGATCTTGCGTTTTTCTCAAGTGACGAGAAGACTTCTTGAATGAGCTTGTTTATTGATTCTTCGTTGTCGGTATAGCCAATCAAAATATCATCTGGAAGGCGTACATAATCATCTTCAATTGTCTCTTTAGTTCCATTCCCAATTCTAAGGAGGTAATCTGCAAACCATGGGTCAAACCGAGCCCTCATGTTACGTGACAACCGTATCTTCCTTATTCTTTCCCACAAATAAGAGCGTTACAATGTAGCATCTGTTACCTGTGCTCTTGTCCCACGTGGTACCACAAATCTCCACCAAATACCATAACCTTTCCCCCAGATGGCAAACAAGAATTCATAATATCTTGGAGGGACCTATCAAGACACTCAACTGCTAGCCGCTTTGTCATTGCTACTTCATCCCAGATAATCAAGGATGCCATAGGCATTAACTCTGCAGTGCTACTTTGCTTTTGTGAAGCTGCATGTGCTATTGTTGGCAAGCTTAATTGGGATTTTGAACCTTGAGTGTGTTGTGCGTCCTCCAGGCAATATCGACACCGCAATACTCGAAGTTGCAGTTGCAATGGCAATTAATCCCTCTGAGCGCACTCTACCAAGAAGTGCCTTATATATGAATGTTTTCCTGTTCCTCCTAGACCATCCACGAAAAACACTCGGCTCTTCTTATTCAGTACATAATTTAATATTTCATCAAATCCTTCACGGTGTTCGTTGTTAAGAGATGCATACATATCCAAATGTTCTTGGTCGACAGGCACAGCCAGCTCCTCCCTAACCTCTTTCATAATGTCATTGTTAAATTCATCTGCTTGACACGAGAAAATGATAATGAAATTAATAAATAAATATGAAATAGTTACTGTATTGACATCCAAATATTAAACAATTAGAATTATGTATTGTACCAGACAATAAAATATTTTTTAGAATAATATTAGTGCTGAAAATATTACCGTATCATTTAGCTCAGGTAGATCATAATTCCTTATATCCTTTCCCATTAACTGAATTAAATCCTGAATGTCTCTTAGAACCATTTGTTCTCTACTACTGCTATGTTAGGATTGTTTCGGCTATAATCTTCAGAGAAAGATTCCTCGTGCTTGTCCCACAATCCATGGATGTTGGTGGCCTCACAAAACACAAGGATAGTTGCAAATAACCGTCACAGAGCTGCTGGCATCTGAAAAGTTATTGCCTCACTCAAGCAGTCATCAATAGTCTAATCTCTTTCTATGAGTCCTCTGTTCTCGCATGTTTCTCTGAAAGTAGGGTACAAGATTTCAGCAACTGTCCGTAAATTCTCAAATGAGATTGCACCTCGTACATGATTTAGAAGTACCCTCAAGAAATATCTTTCTCCTTCAGCCAGGTGTGCATACACAATACGCCCCACCTATCCCCTCTGTTTTCTTCTCTGCCATGCCTTCTTACCACTAATCCACCGGTAGTGTTTTGGAATCTCTCTATACAAAAATTTCCTTGCATAACTATCAGCACGGTTCAATGTGAAGTATTCCGTGAGTGTCGTCATAGTTGCAGATGGCTTTTTTACAACATCCTTGAGATTGGCTGTCTCCTCAATAATAATAGATTGTATATTAGGTAGATGATACTGGAGCTGCAAAACAGATGGACAAACTCAAAAAAGGTGGAAGCCAAAAATCCTATGTACAGCTTCTGGAGGTGATATGTATCTAGCATCCCTGTAATCATGGATCTCATCGATTAGTCCAGCAGGATGAACAGAGTATGATGCCCGATCGTGGCCTTTGTGTACGTACTTAAACAAGTACTTACAAGCTTTGATGCGTGAGCAAGCTTCAATATTTATGTGGCAAGTATATGTCATAAGCAGCCCAGGATTGTATGGAACCACCCATTTATTGTCCAACTCAGCACCTCTTACTTTCACACAACGTCCATCATCCCTCCACCTGTACAAAGGATATGAATCTTTGCCTTGCTGTGTTGCTACACAAAACTGTCTAGGATAGCGAAAGCTGCATTCTCCATTAACCATACAAGCACACTTTCTATTCAAAATCCCACATGGGCCATGCAGCATATGCTTGATGACCAGGCTATGCAACACAGGGTATTTATCCTTATCTGGTAGCTCTACAGAAATGACTTTATCATAAGCATCTGGGGTTGTTAAGTTACTACCTTTCTTCATAACTAGTAGGATGTGTTCATGTGGAAGCCCCCTCTTTTGGAATTCAGTGACATGGACATATGCTACCACCTCTCCAAAATACTTTTTCTTGATCAATAAATCCATCAAGGACCGTAGCTTGACCCTGTATACTCTTGAAACCAGCTCAGGCCTATCTTATGGTTCTTGGCTAGGCTCAAGATTTTGAGTAATCTCCTCCCAGTATGGATTGCAAGTCATGGTGATGAAGTAATCTGGTTTTCCAAAACGCTGGACTATAGCCATTGCATTAAGAAATCTTTGCATCATGTCACGATCGCCACCTAGGAAACTGCGAGGTAGCACTACTCTCTTGCCAACCTCTAAAGCCCTTGTCTCTCATGCAGAAATTACATCAACCAAACCCTACGTAAAAATAGAAAATATAGAGCATGCATGATTATTTTTAGTTTTGAATTGTTGTGTCATATTATATTGCAATAATAAAACATTGCATAACTCATCTGATATAGTTCCGCCCGTATGAGTTTCTGGTTATCAGGGTTAGAATACCAATCAAGCCTCATAGACTCAATCTTTACGTATATGTCAATGACCCATTGTTGGAAAAGTCATCCTCTAAATAGCATTATGTTAAAAAGCCCCTCTCTAACTTGCATCAAATAACAATAGTACTCACTTGCTGTCACAAATCTTCCGAAATGTCTTTCCTCCACCATGGTACTCATGTATTTACCTTGTTGATTGTCCACGTCATCCTCACCTTGCTCTATGTCAAACCAGAATTTATATATTAGTATGTACCCATGCGTTTTATTAAGGCATTGGAAGTTCAATCATTTTTGGTACCTATTGGATCTGCTACATCTGTAGGATCAACAGAGGTGTGTCCTTCCCTATCAGTCACTGTATCATTGTACGACATAAATTTATTCCAGCCAATTTCCCCCTTAGGGTTAAATAACGGATATGCCAATGGATCATAGCATCCATGATATGCTTTGATATAGCGCGGGCGATCCCCTCTGGCATACACAAGCACACTTCTATCAAAACATATTTGGGGATCATTGCCATCTGACCAGATAGCTAACACCTATGACGCCGTGGGTGCATTGTACCTTGTTTTTAGCAAAGGAACATATATTCAGTCTGTTCGCTTGTTGGTTTTAGTCAGAGCTTATCAGCTAGCCATAGTGTTTTTCTCTCATAATAAACCAGCACCAGCCGGGCTTATCAGTCCAGAAACCAACCAGCGAATAGGCTCATTATATACATTTAGTAATATAAAAAAATCAAATATTTTGTGTAGAATAAAAACATTTCGCAATACACAAACATATTTCTGAACATGTGTACCTTTGTTGGTCTGGCGTCACATTAATATTGAGCTCAATTACATAGTCATCAAGATTTGGAATAGCTCCAACTCTGTTAAAGGTCTCTACATATGGGTTGTCTTCCATGATTTGCAGCACAGTTCTGACAATATTGATATCTAGGTCAGGTGATCTCTTTTTTCTATGCGCCAAACTGTCATCCTCCATATCATAAAAGTAGAGTTGCAAGTGGCGAGGCCCTTTACAACCTAGAACCAAATGGTCCAGGTGATGGTACAAGACCCCATGCACACGAAATGTATATATACCAGTCCCTGCCGTGGTGGTAACTTCTCGATCCACGGTTACTGTCACACGCAATTTTAAGGATAAAATTGAATGCACTAAACTCATGTGTGCCCAGGGATCAGTCACACACATAAGTTGACAAATTACAAAAGTATCATCATGGTGTATCATACATCACGATTAATACCATAACATAGTCTTACACAACACAGCAGAAAATAAAAGAAAGTAGCTCTCTCGTGGAAGCTCCAACATAGGGACGGTCAACTGGTTGACCACAAGCCTAAAAGTTCTCTTGAAACTCCTTATACTCATTGACATTGTTACCCATCCAGGATTTTTATCCAAATATAGAAAGTAAACAAGCGTAAGTACTTTCCGTACTTAACAAGATAACATGGGGTTATGAAAGCTCAAAAAGGATGACTCAGGTTTACTGCGGTTAGCACCAGGATTTTATCATTAACTATTATCAAGTTATGCTTAAGTCCCAATTAAACCCACGTGATCAGATATTAGAATCAATTGTATCATATTATCATCATAGAACATCATAAAGGAGCAACAATAAATAACCAGTTATTCTGTGAGTTTTCTGGGCCGCTCGTGACCGTGAGCACGGCTGTTATAACAGTTGGTAACCCTCTACACAGGTTGTGCACATTCACCGTGAGTCATGATTCCCACATGCCCGGGTTAATTACTCCCATAACACTGCCAAGGTGAGCGGGCGGGGTACACTATGAAGCCATTTCATAGGTTTCTCTAACAAGTTAGGGCCTCTAGGTTTCCTTGGCAGGCAGATGTAGGAACCCCCCTTTCCTATGGCACAGATCCTTCGCGGCTATACACATAAGAACAGGGGCAGTCCTATACCCAACGTGGCAAGCCCCTTTTGCGCCATAAAGGTAACCTCTAACAAGCTAGAAAAGGTCCTATTACTAAGCTAAAGTCAGAGCCATGTGACCCTCACGGTTGCACTGTCAATCCTAGCTTTTGCCGATAGATAAGTCCTTATGGAGGGCCGAGAGCATCATGATCGAACGTCATTTGCTCCTTCGCCATATAATTTAGTTGTTTAAAAATAAATTTTACCTTTTCGTTCCATAGAACCATTATTCATTATTTGGATCATGTACAGTTACATTGAATGCTAGCAAACTACCCATATGCATATAACCCATAGGAGAACAAGGAACAGGATAATCAAACACTAGGATGTCCTTACGGGTATCAAAATTAGACACATGCAAATAAGTAATTAATAAATGGTGAATAGGACATCAAGGTAGATCCCATGCTATACTTGCCTTGGTTAACAAACTCCTGCTGGTCCTGCTAGTCGTTAAAGAACAATTGGTCACCAACGTTCTCCTCATCGTCTGAACACGACCAACACGGCAACATACAACATTTCAGGAACATTCATGCAAAGCAAACAATCCTATAGTTAGAACAGTATACTAGCAGTACAAAAAACAAATTAAAATGTTTATGAAAAGAATCTATGTCTCGCTACGATCACGTCAACGCGAAGTTCACGAAAATCAGAGCTAAAACGCGAAAGTTATGATTTATACAAGATTTCCTATATCAAATTAATTAAGTAAACCTAACCATTAAATTTAAAAGTTGCAAACTTGGTTAACAGTGATATTAACACGTAGATTATGCAATTACGAAACTAACGCAATTTGAACGGGTCGATTTGGAGCTAAAACAAAGTTTTTATGAGCAAAACAAATCCAGTGGCATTTCTGTAATTAGTATGAACTATTTTCGGATTTAAATCAAATCTGTGATTTTTAAATCGGCCGAGGACTGTGGGTTCAAAATCACAAAACCTAGGGGTCTCTTTAACAAAAGGACCCACGAAGGGGTATCGGCCATCGGTGGCCGTTGATCAAGCATTGGACGGTTCGGATTAGATCTGAGGGGGGGAGAGAGAAAGGTGGTCGCCGGAACAGTGGCAGCCACGGCGGGGCACCATGGCCGGCGGCAAGAATCTCACCGGCGAGTGGGAAACTTGGCCTACAAGCCATGGTTCGACGAACCGAGGGCACCGGGGAAGAGAGGGGGTGCACGCGACCTCGCCCAGGCCGAGATTGCGGTCGGAGGACACGGCCGGCGAGGTGGTCGCCATGGCTGGCAGCGGGAAGGTCCTCAGCGCACGCGGCTAGGGCCCTAGAGGCCATAAACTCGAAAATAACAGCACGGGGAGAAAGAGGGGAGCAAGGGGGTCTCACCGCGGAGGAAAACGAGGACGGAGACGGCTCGGGGACGACGGACCGCGCGGGAGGGGGGGTGGACGGCGGACCTTGGCGCTACGGTTGTGGTTTCCTCGTGCACGGGTGAACACAAAAGAGGAGTGGGGGAGACACCAAGGAGGGTAGTGACGGCTCGGCTCCGTTTTATAGAGGCTGGGCACGGGGGAGGGATGCTCCCACGACGCGAGACGTGGGCGCGGAGGCGGTTGTGGCTTGACTGGCACGGCGCACGGGAGGTTGGGGATGGCACCGACGCATGGGCCCTAGCTGTCAGCGGGGAGGGAAGAAGGGAGGGAGCAGCGGCAACGGTTCCGCCCAAGCTGGGCCGGCCCAGGAAGGAAACGGGAGGAGGGGAGAGGGAAGGCGAGCGGGCCGGCTCGAGGAGTTGAGCCAGTAAGCCTGAATTGAGGAAGAGAGGGGGAGAAAAGAAGAAAGCCCTTTTCTTTTTATTTTCTAGAGTTTTAGCAAACCATTTTCGAATTGGTTTTGTATTCAATTCAAATTTGATCAAAACCAATCATTACAAAAATAAAAGTGCAGCAGCATGTATGGGTCAAGAGGTTACTAACCTTATATTTGATTTTAATTTCACAAAATTTATTAATTTTCTATATTTGAATGCACACATAATAACATAAATAAATCGAATTTAACTATTTTGAAAGAATGAAATTTTTAGGGTGTTACAATTCTACCCCCCCTTAAGATGAATCTCGTCCTCGAGATTCGAATGATTGCTTACTCAAACAGTTGGGGATAAGACTTTCGCAAATCCTCTTCTCTTTTCCAAGTAGCCTCATCCTCTGTATATCGATTCCACTATACCTTGCACATCTTTATAACTCAGCTCCTTGTAACTCTTTCTGCTATCTGTAAGATCTTTATTGGATACTCTTCATATGTGAGATCTTCCTTAATAGCAAGTTCTTCTAAAGGAATATGCTCTTCTGGTACTCGCAAACACTTCTTTAATTGAGAAACATGAAACACATCGTGCACACCTGATAAACTCTCAGGCAGTTCTAACTAATAGGCTACTTCTCCATGTCTCTCTAGGATCTTGAAAGGTCCAATATACCTCGGTGCCAACTTTCCTTTCATATTGAATCTTTTCACACTTATCATTGGTGACACCTTCAGGTACACATAATCTCAAACTTCGAAAGTTAGCTCTCTTCTGTGAGTATCAACATAACTCTTCTATCGGGACTGAGCCACTCTTAAGTTGTCTCTAATCATTCTCACTTGTTCTTCTATGTCTCAAAGGACATCGGGTCCAAACACTTGAGTTTCACCAGCCTGATTCCAGAACAAAGGTGTTCTACATTTACGCCCATACAGTGCCTCAAAAGGTGACATCTTGAGACTCTTTTGGTAACTGTTGTTGTACGAGAACTCAGCATATGGCAGACTCTTATCCCAGCTTGTACCATATTGTAGTGCATAAGCTCTCAACATATCTTCCAAAATCTAGTTGATCCTTTTAGTCTGTCCATCAGATTGTGGGTGGTAAGCAGAACTGAAATTCAACTTTGTCCCCAAAGATCTATGTACTTTCTGCCAGAACTGCGATGTAAACTGAGTGCCTCTATCAGACACAATTTTCTTGGGAACACCATGTAAGCATACTATCATTTCCATGTACAACTCTGCTAGCCTTGCACCTATATAGGTAGTCTTGACTGGTAAAAAATGAGCAACCTTGGTGAGTCAATCCACTATTATCCATATTGAATCATAACCTCTTTGAGTGCGGGGCAAACCTACGATAAAATCCATACCAACTTCTTCCCATTTCTATTCAGGAATCTTCATTGGTTGTAGCAACCCTGTAGGTCTTTGATGCTCAGCTTTCACTCTTTGACAAGTGTCACACAAAGCCACATACTCTTCCACATCTCTCTTCAAACCATACCACCAATACTTCTCTTTAAGATTCAAATACATCTTGGTGCTTCTGGGATGTATAGAATAAGCAGACTCATGTGCCTCTTGTAGAACTGCATCATGGATAGCCTTCACTTCAGGTACACATATCCTTTTCCTGAACCAAAGAGTACCATTCTCATCCATCCTGAATCCTGGTGCCTTTCCAAGCACTATATTCTCCGCTATCTCCATAAGTTTTTCATCCTCCAGTTGACCTTTGCGTATTTCTTGCTCTAGAGTAGGCTCTATCACCAATTCCATTGCATTAGTGACGAAGCTCAAGTTGAGATGCTCCATTTCAGCACACAACTCCGCTGGCAAAAATGTCATCCGAAACCCATTGGCATAACTCTTCCTGCTAAGTGCATCAGCTATGACATTTGCTTTTCCTAGATGATAATGCACTTCCAAATCATAGTCTTTGATCAATTCTAACCAACGACGTTGTCTCAGATTCAGATCTGATTGGGTAAAGATATACTTCAAACTCTTATGATCTGTATAGATATCACTCTTATGCCCAATTAGATAATGTCTCTAGATTTTCAAAGCATGAACCATAGCTGCCAATTCCAAGTCATGAGTGGGGTAGTTCAACTCATGCTTCCTCAATTGTCTAGATGCATATGCCACCACTCTTCATTCTTGCATAAGAACACATCCAAGGCCCAAATGAGATGCATCACAATATATAGAGAAACTCAGAAACTCTTGCTTAAATCTAGCAAAATCAACACTGGAGCTGTAGTCAATCTCTTCTTTAGCTCATCAAAGTTTACCTGGCATTTATCAGACCATACAAATTTAGCATTCTTTTCCAATAGAGCTGTCATAGGCTTAGCAAGCTTAGAAAAACCTTCAATGAACCTCCTATAGTATCCAACCAATCCCAAAAAGCTATGAATCTCACTTACATTGTTTGGTGGTTTCCAATTCAATACATCTTGCACTTTGCCTGGATCCACTGCTATTCCACCATTGGAGACAACACGACCCAGAAAAGAGACCTCCTTCAACCAAAACTCACACTTGCTCTGCTTAACGTACAACTTATGTTCTCTAAGCTTTTGCAAGACCAACCTTATATGTTCAACATGTTTTTCTTTAGTTTTGGAGAATATCAGTATGTCATCAATGAATACCACCACAAATTTATCAAGAAACTCCATGAACGTCGTTGATCAAGCATTGGACGGTTCAGATTAGATCTGAGGGGGAGAGAGAGAAAGGTGGCGGCCGGAACAGTGGCGGCCGCGGCGGGGCACCATGGCCGACGGCAAGAATCTCGCCGACGAGCGGGAAACTCGGCCTACGGGCCACGGTTCGACGAACCAAGGGCACCGGGGAAGAGAGGGGGTGCACGCGACCTTGCCCAGGTCGAGATTGTGGCCGGAGGACACGGTCGGCGGGGTGGTCGCCATGGCCGACGGCGGGAAGCTCCCCGGCGCACGCGACTAGGGCCCTAGAGGCCATGAAACTTGAAAATAACGGCACGAGGAGAAAGAGGGGAGCAAGGGGGTCTCACCGTGGAGGAAAACGAGGACGGAGATGGCTCGGGGACGACGGACCGTGCGTGGGGGGGGGGACGGTGGACCTCGGCACTGCGGTTGCAGCTTCCTCGTGCACAGGCAAACGCGAAAGAGGAGCGGGGGAGACAACAGGGAGGGCGGCGACGGCTCGGCTCCGTTTTATAGAGGCCGGGCGCTGGGGAGGGATGCTCCCACAATGCGAGACGTGGGCGCGGAGGCGGTTGCGGCTTGACTGGCACGGGGCGCGGGAGGTTGGGGACGGCGCCGACGCGTGGGCCCTGGTTGTCAGTGGGGAGGGAAGGAGGGAGGGAGCGGCGGCAACAGTTCCGCCCGAGCTGGGCCAGCCCAGGAAGGAAACGGGAGGAGGGGAGGGGGAAGGCAAGAGGGCCGGCTCAGGGAGTTGGGCCAGCAGGCCAGAATTGAGGAAGGGAGGGGGAGAAAAGAAGAAAGCCTTTTTCTTTTTATTTTCTAGAGTTTTAGCAAACCATTTTTGAATTGGTTTTGTATTCAATTCAAATTTGATCAAAACCAATCATTACAAAAATAAAAGTGCAGCAGCATGTATGCGTCAAGAGGTTACTAACCTTATATTTGATTTTAATTTCACAAAATTTATTAATTTCCTATATTTGAATGCACACATAATAACATAAATAAATCAAATTTAACTATTTTTAAAGAATGAAATTTTTAGCGTGTTATAGTTACTCCAAGGCTCGTGAAAGAGAAATGAGAGTTGAAGTACCGGATGTTTTGCCTAAAATATTTTACATCATTATCTGCCTGACTTGTGAATAATATTTTTAACTCATCCGGCACTTGTGGAACATGTACTTTTATCTTTCCTTTCCAGCAACAGAATGTTCATATTGAAATCTCATTGCTCCACAGTACAAGCAGTTAGGCACCTTTCACAGAACATGGTGCCTATCAGGCAAATTTTGGTAGACATAATCGTAAGGATCTTCATTGTTATTCAGATCAACACCATTGACACTTACACGATAGGACTCGAAGGCACCATCTGCTATGAAAGCAAGCACTGGCCGTCATTACACAACATTAATAAAATTTACCTTCACCAAAATTAATTTACTCGAAGGCGCCACACAAAATAAATGTACCTTCACCAACGTACTGCCTGGTCTCTTCATCGTCAAAAAGATCATCAATATCCAAAGCACGAGGTGCCTCCAAATGGTCCTCTGCATGATGTTTGGTCCAACAATTAGGTATAGAACACATTGATTGAGTGTGTTATCAAAATAAAATAAAATAAACATGCTTTTTTGTTAAAAAAAGAAAATAAACACACCTTCATCAGATTGATTGTTTATAGGTTCGAACAAGGCACCATCATATTCAATATCATTTTGTACTGTAAACAATGTTTCCTTTGCCAAGTCACCGGATGATTGGGTTCTCATCTTTTTCTTGTAGTCCCTATTTCTCTGCAACATGTTTTCCTTGTTGTGTTCATCCATATTATTGTACCTCTCTCATTTTGCGAGGGCCCTTTGCCTATTTGAGTTGGTAACTGGTCACCATTGGGCGGAAAACATTGTCATTGTCGAAGTTGCAACATGGATTACAGAAATGAAAAAAATACAAAGATGGCATCTGGAGTTGCCGTTGCATTGAACAGACTGTGGCTTGTCAGGCTGTTGGGCACACAAGAAGTATCAGAGGTCAGTTGTCTTGTACGGACATAATTATGATTTTTATGTAGCCAATCCGTGTTGTTTTCCGAGCACACATTTTCCTTGTCCTCAGCATCTGACGCTTGGAGAATACCTGAACACACTCCATATGATGCTTGTTGACCCATCATCAATCAAGGAGTAAGATCAACATTGAAAAAAAGAAAGGAAACATTATTAAAAAAAAGCAATACCATGATCAAGCCCTATAGTATGCATCGATGACTCTGTCCTCTTCAATACTCGTTGTTCCCGACGCCTTTTATTCCTCTCTTCTCTCTGCTCGTCAGTTTCGTTAGCCTTTATCCTTGCTCGGTATTCTCGTTGTTTTCTATTCCTCTCTTCCCTCTTCCGCTAAGCCTCATCCACGGGTGATCAAACTAAAACTGAGAAGGTTATAAAAATATCGAAAGTAACTCCGCCACATCCCAGGAAGCGTCCTACCTATGTTGTTGTTTGTTATGTCATCTAAAGCACTGTGATATGCTTTCTGGTTTGACATGGCCTTTTTTTTGTTTTTAATTAACCACGATAAAATTCATGTAGATCCGTAGGAATCTGAAAGATGCAAATATCAGGACGTTGCATTGCTATCTCTATCCAGCTACCACATCCGCATCGCTACCTTCTCTATGCAGTTTCAAATATTATAGAATAAATTTTTTCTTAATCAATTAATCTAACATGGGATGACATTTGTGAGAGGAATCGACAGCTGACGGCAATGCATTGCATGTGTGTTAGTTTCCCCAGCAAGCAAGTACCTGGATGCTGAAGATGAGGGCCAGGATGTACGCCCAGCCGAAGACGGAGATGATGCCGATGCTAGAGAGGATAGCGATGGGACCGTTCTTGTCGGCGTTTTTTGTCTCCTCCGTCAGGTGCGCCACCGTGTCGTACCCATTCAGCGAGGTTTAGGGTTCAGGCCTGTCGCCGACGTCATCGTCCGTTACCGAGCACTGGGCGGCAACGTCCTCCGCTCCTGGCCGCTGCCTGCGATCTCTGCCGCAATACGGCGCTGCCGCTGAGGTATTTCGGCCGTTCGCCGCCAACGGCCTGCCTGCGCTGCCGCGGAACCTGCAAGGGTATAGGCTTCGGGCGTCGCGGCCTTTCTTTCACCGCCGATATCGTCCACTCCCGGGCGCTGGGCGACAACGTCCTCCGCTCCCGGGCGTTGTTGGCCACGATCTCTGCCGCGCGATCGTGAGAGCTGCCGTGAGCGTGAGCGCGATCGAGAGAGAGGGGACGCAAGCGTGAGGGTCGCGGTCTCACGGTGGTCTCGCGCTGTCGCTAGGGCAGGGCGGTGCCGCGGTCTCGCGGGCGGTCGCTGGGGGCAAGGCACATCCAAAGGAGGACCGTTGGATGTGGTTGAGTAAGGAGAGAGAATGAGTGAGAGTTAATCTGGTGCGCACGTTTTTAATGTCGTCTTTTTCTGTGTGCGTTTTGTGGGGTGGACGTAGTTTAGGTTGTTTCTGTAGAGGTAGGATTTATTTGGTGGTTGTAGGATAATTTGAAGTGGTGTATCACAGGGGTAGGAATAGAGAGAGATATAGGAAAAAGAGATGATGAAACTGCCTTGAAAACGACCGTGGGTCGATTTGTCTAGTTTTTTTTTTTCTCCCTTCGGCCTTCCCCATTCACTGTATTATCATTGCGGCCCAAGCTTACCTCCAAATAAACCTTCAACATCTGGGAATGATGGGCTAACCTCCTTTGGAGGCCGGAGAATGGGCCGAGCGGATCAGGTGGGGTGGCCATCACACTCTTCCACCCGCCGGCGCAAACATTAGGCTCTTGGGCCCAGCGGCTGTCGGTACCGCTCGCGGCCGGGCTCGTAACCGGAAGGAGCTCCGCGCCTCTCTCCGATCCCTCGGCCGCCGCCGGCCACTCGATTTGACGTCCAAATCAGGCAGCCGGTGGGGCCTGGAGGTGTGGCAGCCGGCGCTTGATCCCCTTGACAGATCGACACATTTGGCATCGGCAGTTCAGTTCATTGTCGGCCTTGGCAAGGTATCCACTCTCTCTCCGGCAACCCGGACATCCGGTCGCTCCATTCTCGTCGCGATGACAATTAATTCACCCGCTCATGACAGTCTAGCTTGTCCTCCTGATTCCACAAAACAAACATGTCTTTGATTACGTGTTAACCTATCTTTTGTTAGTTTCCTGCAGCTGCAAACCAGCAATGGTGGATATCTGAATTCTGACCACTGCAATGCTACCAACCTCGCTCAAGCAGTGAAACTCTGAGACCCAAAGCCAGCAGGAATCTTTTTTGCTGCTACTAGCCGTGTGCTTGCGCTTATATGGAAACGCGCGCGCGCTAAGTCCAGTCGTTTGTACGCTTATGTGTTTCAGGAGGCTACTCCCGGGAATGGGCCTTATTCTTCAGGTCGACAGAACTTGCCATCAGTTCGGTCGTCATCTTGGGGCTTCTTGCATTGGTCCGGTCACGACCGAACGAAGCAAGCAAGCATTAGATATGCGGCGTCCCCATTCCGCGTTCCTCTATATGGAGGAGAATCTTAGCTTTCTTAGCCAATTGAATTGCTTGCGATTGCAAGCACAGCGGGATAACAGATACACTCGCGTCACATTTGCACCTCAGCACCTCTGAAAGTGGGGTGCGCAACAAGAAGTGCCACCCACTGAATTGAGACTGAAAAGCTTCAGCAACTTTCAGAAAACAGTGGGGGAAGCGTCGTTTCAGACACATTCCTCCCGTGGTGGCGTGGTCTCTTTCTCCACATCATCCACAGAGCACAAGGCTACCTAGCGCATCTCACCTGCACTGCACTGCACCTTTTAGTTGTCTTCGGCCTGCAACAGTATTATTTTGCGCTAGCTTAAGCTATATATCCCGGAGAAACAGGATACCGGAGAAACGGACAGCTCTATTTGTTCCTGCGTGCCACAGTAGCGTAGCGCCCCACCTCACCTCACGTATGTCATGTTCACTTGGCTGATAAGTCATGGCTGAAAATACTGTTGGCTGATTTATTGCGAGAGAAAATTACTGTTTATTAGTTGAAAAAGTACGGCTTATAAGCACCCGTGATCATTGGTCAGGTCAGGAAGTGGACAATCGCGCTGGTGCTTCCTGATCTGGAAGTGAAATGAGCACCAAACTGCATGCTTCCAGAGATGGAGATGGAACGTGTGCAGCAGGCAGCATTAGTAATGGCTTGTTCCTTTCCCCATGGTTTCGTTTCTACTCTCTAAGGCCCTGTTTAGATCCAAAATTTTTTGGATTTTGGCTACTGTAGTATTTTTGTTTGTATTAGGCAATTAGTGTCTAATTATGGACTAATTAGGTTCAAAAGTTTCGTCTCGCGATTTTTTACCTAACTGTGCAATTAGTTTTTTTTTTGTCTACATTTAGTACTCCATGCATGTGCCGCAAGATTCGATGTGACGGGTACTGTGCAAAATTTTTTGGAATCTAAATAGGGCCTAAGACTAGGAGTAGGTTCTAGCTACCAGTGGGCTAGGAACATACAACATTGCATGGTTTTTGGTTTTTGGTTTATGGTTACTGGATAGCTAGGTTAGGACAGTAGAATGCTGGAGTCGTCACGGGAGATTTTTACCTGTCCGCTCCGTAGGTCGTCGCTAGCATATGCAATGATGAGTTGTTAGTAGAGGTTGCAACTCACAAGAATCTGTAGAATCCCCGATCTGTTAATAAGTTATAAACTGCGAGTTGTTGTCTGAACAGTGATTCTGACTGGCGCAAGTAACTGTCCCTGGACCACGGACGGCGTCGTCTCTTCTCGGCTTCTCGCCTCCGTCCGACACCATCCTACCCGGCCCTGCTGTTTATCGATGCGATGAGATTGCGAGCTGAGTTGCTGTCAAAATTATTGCAAGAAGGTAGCTGAACCACCGTAGGTGTTCCTGTGACCCCG
This sequence comes from Miscanthus floridulus, assembly GCF_019320115.1. NCBI lineage: Eukaryota > Viridiplantae > Streptophyta > Magnoliopsida > Poales > Poaceae > Miscanthus > Miscanthus floridulus. Next base: position 130,753,889 of record NC_089586.1, read on the forward strand.
ATCGATCGCAACCGCCTTCACTGTCCGGTGTCCCTGCCGATACATACCATATCCCGTCCAGCAGGCCGGCCGCGATCCCCCTCTGAGACCGAGCCCTCAGCTGCCGCTGGCCACGGCGCGGCACGTACGGCGCCCTGGCGGCAGGCCACATTCCCGCGCGAGCGCAACGAACAAGGACAGCGTTGCGCGCCCGGCCGCTGCCTGACATGATGCGCCCCCGGCCGCTGGCTGCGTTGCGCGCCGCGCCGGACAGCAGCGCATTCCGTGAGCGAGCGAGCGAGGGATAGACAGGCAGCGTTGGCAGCATCTCGACGGCGACGTTGCCCGCAACACAACTCCGCCCCGTGAACCGCGCCTTGTTCGTATCAAACGTACCCTGCTCGGCTGTTCGGCTGTCCGGCTCCGGCAATCAATCTAGCGTGATGCTCATTGCAGGCCAGCAGAATCCAGATGCTGCTGCTGCTAGCCAGTCATGCTGCTAGCAACTCCCGACTCCTGCCTGTGAGCTGTGATGGGCGCGGGTTATAATAATGCAGCCCTGCCCCTAGGTACATGAGGCATGGCCAAGTGCGTGCCCAAGTGGACGGTGGCAGTGGCAGCTGCCGTCGTTGTCCTCCTCACTCGATACTGGATACTCTGTCACAGTGGGTGTGTGAGCCCTTGTTTAGTTCGCGAAATTTGGATTTTGGGGCTACTGTAGCACCTTCGTTTTTATTTGGCAAATAGTGTCCAAACATTGACTAATTAGGCTTAAAACGTTCGTCTCGCAATTTCCCACCAAACTGTGCAATTAGTTTTTCTTTTCGTCTACATTTAATGCTCCATGCATGGATCGTAAACATTCGATGTGACAGGTATTGTAGCAACTTTTTGGATTTTGGAGTCCAACTAAACATGGGCTGAGTTCCTTAAAAGCAAAAACGCATTGAATACACAGGGGAGCAGAGGGGGCAAGGGTAAAAGCAGGGACAGGGACATGCGCTCTCTGTCTGGGAGTGGGATCGGTCCAGTCCAATGAGGCCGGCCGGATCGAGCCCTAGATCTCCGCCGCTGCTTTGGCAGTACTGCCCTGCACCGATCAGATCACGTTCTTTGTCTCCGTGTGACGTTGCGTCCGTCCCAGTAGCAGTGCCAATGCTTCGGTATGTATCTTGCTCCCAGAAGCAACAGCTAGCAGCTAGCGATGGTCGCTACCACCAACAGTAACAGCATGCAATGCACGCATTGCTGCCGCGAGCCGCTACCTCTACCTGCCTGTGGATATCTACTAGTATCTATGTATCTAGTCCAATCTATATGGCGCGCGCGCGCGATGCCGCACGGCCGTCGCCCCGGTGCCCGGGTCCTCCGTCCCTTCCTTGCTGGGCCAGGCACCGCAGCGCGTGCAGCTCCGAAGTCGACGCGTGCTAGGCTAGGCTAGCTCCATGGGACGGACGGACACGGCCGGGCGGGCGGCCACAGCCACGCGCGCGTACGCGGCGCCCGCCGACACATGGCCTGGTTCCCGGGCCGCCCGGGAGAGTAGCCAACATTAGAATACGGTGGCAGCCACTGTTGCCGACGACGACGGCTTGGATCTAGTCGGAGTCGGAACTAGGCACAGGCGATGGCGAATTGGCGATCGATCGAGTCCTCTTGTCGCGTTCACGTCGCGGCGGGCCGGGGTCCGATCGTTGGTTCTCTCCGAGCCAGGTAGCCATCGCCCACCGGTGGCGCCGTGTGGAGGTGGATGCGTCGTCAGCGTACGTGGCATGCCGCATGCGTAGGCCGTCCGGGGCGGGCCGGAACGGGATCGGAAGCAACATAAGGCAAGCAAGAGTCAAGCGCCCGTACAGTACAGGCTGCGTCGTATGGCGTACGCGTGCGATACGTACATACCGTGTCCGGCCAGGGACTTGAGGAGGTCGCGTCGCGTCAGTGTCCAGCCCGCCAAGCCACCGGAGCTTACTTGCAGGCAACCGTTTTCCCACCCGCCCAAGCCACCTCCGTCCATAGCCCCAGCCCCGCGCGTAGCGCAGGCGCGGCCACGCGCACGCCCTGCCTGCCCACCAGCCGCAGATGGATGAGCTGCTGCCTGCAGATCGCCCGCGGCGAGCGGGGGTCGCTGTCGCCGAGGGAATATATGCTGACGACGCCCCGCCGGGGGTCCATCAATCATTGGCGCTGCCGCTGCGGCTGTGCTGCCACGGCGGCCGCCTCCGATCCCAATGTCACTGACGCATGCATGCTCCGGCCGGATCGCCAGCGCCACGCCGCCCCTCCGCATGCGTGCAGACCCCGGCTAGCTAGCTGCCACGGTGTATATATAGCACTATAAATATAGTATACACCATGTTTAGATTGCAAAAAATTTTAAACCGGTGAATAGTAGCACTTTCGTCTTATTTGGTAAATATTGTCCAATCGTGGACCAACTAAGCTCAAAAGATTCATCTCGTGATTTCGAACTAAACTGTGCAATTAGTTATTTTTTTTACCTACATTTAATACTCCATGCAAGCGGCTAAAAATTGATGTGATATAGAGAGAGTGAAAAAACTTAGAATTTAGAGGTGATCTAAACGAGGCCTAGTATAGCAGCAAAGCAAATTAAGCTAATCTGTGCTCTGACCCTAGCTTGTTCAGTACACCATGGCATTCAGATCGAGTTTGCTTGCTTGTTTTAACATATATGAATGATCCATCAACTAGCCCAAACTTGTCTTGTGACGACCCTCAAAGCAAAACAATTGAACAGTGGGCATCTCTTATCGCCTAGGCTGATCTGCTGAAAATGACCACACGCCTACAGGTACAGGGAGCTAGTGCTGCCTCTATGCAGTATGCACGAGCCTGATTTCTGTATATGGATGGTAATATGGGGAACAGGTCGAGCCCACTCGCGGAAATGCATGCCTTGCCTCATGTGTTCATCTTTCCCCGGCCGGTGAGTTGTTGTACCTCTCTGGTTGTCTGGTTACAGGGGTTTAGAGCATCTCCCGCAGTCTCCCTTTCCTAACCCCAATGAGAAAAAACTGTTATTTTGGAGATCTTGTAGCTCCAGCAGTTCCCTAAATCCAACCCTAATGAAAAAATAAATTCTAAGTCCCTCAAATCATAGCCTCCCATCCCTCAAATAAAGGGGAGACCTCTCCTCTCCCAATATACTATTTTTCTCATTGGGGATTTGATTTTCTCGTTCTGCTGGAGAGAAGACCTTCAAAATTCTAAAACACGTTTTGTATCTCCCCCAGTAACTAGTTTTTGGGTTGGAGTTTTATCCTACTGCTGGAGATGCTCTTTGGTCCGGTTTCCCCAAAAAACTAGGTAAACTCTTGTTTTTATTTTCTCCTTCTAATATATATTAGAAATCACCTAAAAAGGCAAATTTTGCCATCGCACACTTGAAAAAAAAGTATAATTGGCCAGTTCACACCACAAACGGCGGAATTTGCTAGGTACCATAACAAATTCGAGGTTCTTTGTCGAGACACGCCGCGTCGATTATTTTATTTATTTCTCAGATTTAAGGAGAAGGAAGGTTAAGGAAATGTCTTGTTTGCCCTTAGTCTTCAACCCCCAGCTCTTTCTTGATTATTTGTCGTAACACACTGCCGCCACCGATTCATCGCTGTCCTCCTCCGACCACCCGCCCTTGCCCAGACCATTGGTTCACCCTCTGTTTCCGCCTTCCGGTGGGGATCCCAGGCTGGGCCCATGAGGACGGATGCGAAGTGGTTCTTTGACACCGCAGAGCAATGTTGAGTCCGTCCAGGTGGTTCTTGCTGTCGGAAAAATGGCGACGGCAGCTTCTTTGGCCGAGCAACGCAAACAAGGGAGAGAGGATCGAAGTGGTGCGACGCTTCTTGACGGGATCTGGTGTGGTCCATGGACCAGACGGAGGGAGGCATGGGCCTCGAGTAGAGTACCTTGCGCTTGATCTCGTGGATGGGCTCCCGGCATCCTCGACGTCGGGCACGAAGGACGCCGGCACGCGGCCCGGGTCACGCGATACGACAATGGCGTAGGTAGCGACGCAGGCGGCGGCGAGCGCGGTGAAGACCGCGGCGTTGGCGAGCCCGACCGCCGTGGAGAGCCGCAGCCACGCGGGTATCGCCAGGAACACCGTGGTGTAGTAGACATAGCCGATCGCGGCGAGCACGAAGAGTATCGGCACCGTGGTGTACCCCGGGTGCGCCCCATCCGAGCCGGCGCCTAGTGCTCCTCTTCCGCCCGAACGGCTGAGCATTCCGAGGAAAAAGGAATCCCCGACGGCATCGGCCGGGAGAGGCGCGGCCATGGTGTTGCGCGCGTGCGCTTGCGGGCTGTAAACCAGGCGGTGCGGATCCTGCTCGGTCGGAGGAAGGGCCCGGACGGCGAGCAGACCTCTGCCGCCGATGAGCTGGGCCTGGGCCTGGAGAGGGCGTGGGCCGATCAGGCCCAGGTGCGGCAGCGAGAGGTCACTGGAGGAGTAGATCGGAGGAGGGGGGACCCGGGCATCTAGTCAGGATCTTGTCGGCCAACGATCGACCAAATCGGCAGCGGTGGTGTGTTACGGCAAGTAATCAGTGAAGGGCCAGAGGTTGAAGATAAGGGCAAAGAAGACGGTTTCCTAACCTTCTCTCTCCTAAAATTTGAGAAATGAATAAAATAATCGACACGGTGTGTCTCAGCAAATAACCATGAATTTGTAATAGTATCCAACAAATTCCGCCTTTTGCGGTGTGAACCGGCCAATTATACTTACGGCAAGTAATCAGCGAAGAGCCAGAGGTTGAAGATAAGGGCAAAGAAGACAGTTTCCTAACCTTCTCTCTCCTGAAATTTGAGAAATGAATAAAATAATCGACGCGGTGTGCAGCAAAGAACCATGAATTTGTAATGGTACCCAGCAAATTCCGCCGTTTGCGGTGTGAACCGGCCAGTTATACTTTTATCCAGTGTTCCACGGCAAAATTTGCCTTCAAAAAAAAGTGTTCATCTATCCAGCAGCTACATATATACATGCACCTGCGAGTCGCACCCAAAGGCTGTGTGTACTTAGCTTCAGCAGGATCATCATATATACATATATATATGTATCTCCAGCAAAAGAACGGTAGTGGACACAGTGGAGAAGGTCTTCTTTCGCACAGGGAATGGCATGATTAACAGAGATCAAGTAGCCTTGTAAGGAATAGTGTTAGTAGACGGATGTTTTAGCTACTACCTTCAATTCATCACCAACTACACACCGTCGCTGTCTCGATCTGTATCACTGTATGATAGAGTACTGGATCTATGCACACAGTAGGTCAGTAGCTTCCTTTGCAAATACACCATCTAATTAAGAACAAAATGGAAATAATATATGAATGTACGTACAGATGAGAGACGACAAAGGCTACAAGCAGTTATAAGCTAGTAATGTCATAACGAGAAGCAAAAGCACAAATTAAGGCAGACTGATAACATACACCCGGCCATGCAGATGCAGCTAGCTAGTAGTTCGCTCTTGCATGCACTTCACTTTACTGGTAACATACAAATTACAACACCATCCTTTCTCATGCTACCTGTTGTATATATATTGGTGACATGCATGGTTTTTTTATCAGAGGGCTTATCAGCCATGGTAGTTTTCCTCTGACAACAAACCAGCACCAGTCGAACTTATCAGTCTAGAAATTAACCAGCGAACAGGCTGTATGATGGATCGTCAATGCTCCGATGGAATGCTAGTTAATTCATATTACCTGAGATATTATACTAGTGAATGAGTAGGATGCAAACGAGGATTTTTGGAGTGTTCTTATATATGGTTCCAGTCGCTTTCTTAGGATTGAAAAAGGCACTGTGTAGGGTCTCAGTAGTATAGGAAAGCATAGGTGGAGGGGAAATGGAGTGTGGAGCCGTCACTCTTCCTATAAACAACAGGAGAAAAAATCTCCCTGGAATTAGGAGCGGAAAATGCCACATGCCATCTCCGCATGATTGTCGTGTCCCCAGCTGCATTCTTCTTTTGCATGAAAGGGATAAGAGGCAGTTTCATTTAAGAAGCCTGATTAATTATGTAGATATGTGTATTTATTACTTACACTCAGCTCATCCTCTAATGCTCTCATTTAAGAGCAATTATCCATGTCACTCTTGAAATAAATCACATTCACAACCATGGGATATGGGTTGGTCATTGCCCCTGCTGGATGCATGTCACTAGCAGGTTTGGTTTCCAGCGGCCAGCGCCCATACACACGACAAGAATTCTGCCAACTTTTGGACATATCGATGAGGCGTTCAAGCCTGCCTGGATGCCTGGTAGCCTGATCCATGCTGTGACCTTGCAGGAACAAGCAACCGGCATATTCTTCTGGCGGCCTGACACCTTGGATCATGGGCAACGAGCAGCATGCATGCATGCATGAATCTGATCGCAGGCACGTACTACCTGCAACTGCAATGCAACACACTGTTCTTAAAGAGAGGCCTGCGCCTTTCTCCACTCGAATGAAATGTTGGTGCCTCATCAGACCAGATATATTTCTCTCCTGCACTTGATGGCGTGGTGCCCATGACCATTCTTTGGGTGATGGAACACACACATGCATGCAGCTGCAGCATGGCCATGTATATGTACGTATGGAGATTGGAGACGTACTACTTTGCATCAACCAGATTCTTCTCCTTTCTCAACCACACACACCTTTCTTTAATTTATTGGAGACGATTTTGTTGTTTCTGGTGTACCCCTGCTGCTAACTAAAGCTAGCTAGGACTTGTTTGTTTATGTTATGCGTGCACATGCTGCTGCACATTTCATTCATTATCATTCCCGTTTGCATCATCGGAATCCTGAAATTTTCAGCAATTGGCACAACAACACAGATGGAGAGCTCATCTCGCTACTGTACCACGATATATACTCTTGTTTGCTCTATGTATATTTATTTCTCTGCCTTTTAATTTCTCTCCCGCCTTCTTGGACAAAGATCGAGAGATGTGGTTAACAATGGCTGGATCGGATCGGAGACGACGTCGATCGGAGCATAGCACAGCCGGTTGATCTTCAGAGCTATCGACGAATCATCGCAGATCGATTGATGGAATGCCTGATGATGCATGGACCAGCAGCAGACAGCTACCGTTAATGAGCTAGCTTTGCAATTGCTTCCGATCCTCTCCATCCCAGCCCAGCAGATCCGGCAGAGGTATCGCTGTCTGGAGTGATTGGGATTGGACACCTTATTAGCTTCAAGAGCTGTGGCTATACAATGCAATCAGGATTCAGTTCTAGCTAACTAGCGCTGCACTACTAAATCTTTTTTATGCTATATGTATTTGTCATTCCATCAATCAATGCTTTTTGGATAGCTTATGTGTGTTAATAATCGCCCGGCATGATTAGTTCCGACGTTTGTTCCTCTGATCCAATGATCAGGTCTTTTAAATTCCCTTTTCCTGCCTTGTACCGGTGTTGCATGACGTGTGATCACCTGGTCTATCCGAGCGAGTTAGTTATCCCAATTCCAACCGCCATGGAATGAAAACTCCAGCCTGCTTACCCGTTTACTATTCCTGAATCAAGTTTAACTACCACATACGTGTATACTACTACTTGCAACTAGCGAGCTTTAACTAACAACCGTAACTTGAACAGGATATGCATGTTTATTATGCTGATTAATATCCTAATGCAGTACCCTACCAACTTGCATCACCGACCCTTGCCTACTTAATTCCGATACTCCGGCTTGATTTGTACTTGGATGGCCAGTACATGCATATGTATATATATATGTATATATCAACTTGCAGGTAGGTAGCTTCAACTGAATTCTTTCTCTTGCTGCCCGTAATTGGATATTTATCTGCACAGATAGATGGCCGGAATTGAGCGAGTACTGCAAATTAATTAACCTTTCTCGAGGGGATCGGACGATGTTCGCCATGTTTGCTTGGGTTATAAGCCGTACTTTTTCAGTCAACAAACAATATTTTTCTCTCATAACAAATCAACCGACAGTACTTTCAGCCATGACTTATCAGTCAAGCGAACAGGGGCAGTTAAGCTCCCAAGCTGTATGTATGCATGTACTCGGGTCGTACTATGATGAACACTGATCACTGGGACACCTACTGTACCTGATCGCCCTTCCTTGTATTCTGACGGATATGTCGGGGGGCCACTGTTGTGGGATAGCAACATGCAACGGCAAAGCAAACTGCCCTAAATCCTCTCCGATCCCTTTATTTGTACTGCACCGTACCCGCTGCATTGATGATGGCACTTCAATTCCGCGTGCAATTAATCCAACTGCGGGCCGGCGTGATGGATCGACTAGCAGGAAGTACCAAGAACACACATGTGCTAACACGCCGGCGAGAGAAATGCGAACTTTCTGTTATTAATTAGGGGATATCGCCAGTGCAAACTTTATCAGTTTTTTGTTGAATTTGAATTTTTCAAATCGGAATTACACATTAGCTTATGGAGCAAGAGCTAGCCAAGAGGATATCTCCATCGGTGGTACGTACTACATTCTGAATTATTGCTGCCGGTGCTAACAGTGGCGGATGCAGGATGGGAACAAATGAGGGCTAAATAATGAAGATTTAGGGCTAGGGCTAGAAATTAATAATGAATTGAGGCTAAGTAACCATGATTTAATGAAGAAATCAGACTCACTAGGGGGCTGTAGCCCCGGCAGCCCCCTCTTTGGATCCGCCCCTGGCTGCTGACAGCATGCATATTGCACTTGCAACAAGCTAGCTAGGTTCCTTTGTTCATGCGCCCTCTTAGAGGTTATATATTCCAATTAATCATCTTCTCGATCGATCGATCGTTTCCCATATATACTCTTTGAAGTAGAAGAAAATTCCTCCTGGTAGCTAGCTAGGATTGTTTTATTTATTTAATTAGTCTTTCCTATCCTTTTCATCGCCCGTTTGAACATGCGTCCAAAACCGCAGTATAATCGGTAGACGCCAAGTCCGTAGATCTTTAATTCCGGTATATTCAGTCAGTCAGACTATCTTGAAAAGAACAAGAGTATAGATATGTACGTGGAGAGAGGATCACAGACGGGGAGCTAGACGAATATCCAAACACACGCGAGTAGAAATGACAGTGACCAGCAGCTGGACCTTATCATATCGATATTTTATTAATACTCAGCAATATATATAATCTAGTACAAAGATGCTTTGCTTAAGTTACACTTCTAGTAATTGACCGTCTAACTGTAATGCCGTGTGATTTAAATCTATCCTCCCAAAATAAGTAACTTCAACCGCATCTTGATATTTTTGTTGGCTTTGCATAATTACCATAATTTAATTTGTGTTGCCAGCATTTTAGGGTGTATCATTTAGTATAGCGTCTCTCCCAGCTTCACAAATCTGTTTTCAGCTTCTCCTAATACGAAACAGGTTTGTATGAAACAACTTCTCACTAGAAGCTGATTTTTAGCTCCTCTCACATTCACAGTTCTCTAGTTGAAGTTTAATGGAGCTGAAAATACTAGCCTCTCCTAGCTTTCTCTCTACTACTTTCCCTGAGAAGCTGTTTTACCAAACATTTATAAAAATCGATTCAGCTCTACCGGTAAAACTGCTTTTAGAGCTACAACCAACAAAGGCTGATTTAGTAGTGAAGTTGAGTTGTACCAAATAGCCCCTTAGTTTAGTAGCATAGTATCTCTCCGAGTGAATCTAACAAGCACACTTACTGCTAAGCAGATTTAAGTATTTAACTGATAGGAAGCCGGCTAGAGCATCATCCAACTCCGATCGTACGGTGCAGGGCATATGCCTCCATGTGCATTATACACACATACTGTACACATACCCCCATGTATATCTAACAACGATGTATTTGGGCCATATGCTACTACAGAAAAGCTTTGCAGAGGTAGCTGGGATGTCTCTCTATAGAGGTTGCGGCCTGGCCGCCTCTAGAAATCAGATCTCTAGGGTTGGCCGGGAACAAGAGCCACCTCTATAAATCGATTTGTAGATGCGGCTATATTTCAAGCCACCTCTATGAATCATTGTCCAAAAATCACAAATCTAGACCCAAAAAATAGCAAAAAACTCTCAAAGAGACCCCACTAGTAAGTCACAAAGTCACAACTTTTTGCGTGCTTCTTGGTCGTGGGGGCTTAAACCTACAAACTCAGGCCTCACTGTTCCTCCCTTAACCACTCCAACTATAAAGACACATGTGTCCAATTGGGATATCTCTCCTCCTCATTTTATCTTCAAAGCTCTATAACTTTTCGAGTATTTGGGAACCTAAAAGAATTTAAATAAAAAAGTTGTAAAATACAAAGCTCTATAACTTTTCGAGATCAACAACTTTGGTTTTGGTTGTTTCTCCATCCGTGGTCGTTTCTCCATCCGAGGTCGTTTAAAAATTTTGAATTTTAAATATGAGAAATTCAAATGTAATTTTTCTCGCATAGATGATTTTAGATGAAAAATTATCAACTACAAAGTTGCATAACTCTTCGATGTCTATAAATTTTGCTTTATCGTTTCTCTATCCAAGGTCGTTTTAATTTTTTTTTACAATGCAACTCGTATTTTTAGAGGCGGCTCTATTTCTAAAAACGGCTGGAAATAGAGCTGCCTCTATAAACCGAGTTCTTGAGACGGCTGAAAATAGAGCCAGCTCTATAGATTGGTTTTTAGAGAGCCACTTTTAAAAAAATGATTTGTAGAGACGGCAAAAAATAGAACTGTCTCTATAAATACATTTCTGGAGATAGTTGGGTTCACACGTCACTGTAGAGGGTTCTGAAGATTGAACCTCCTCTATAAAAAAAACTCATGTTAGTAAAAATCAATTTTGTAGTAACGATATGCCCTTGAGGATTAGCAACCCTGTTTGCATGATGGGAGATTGAGAGTAGCCAGATGGGGGGAGGATCAGCAACCATGTACGCCAAATGTGTTCTCTAGTGACAGTGCAATATATGCTGCCGTTGGCTGCACATCCTATCTATCATCGTGTGCACATCAAGTGGTGGGGGACTGGGGGCGGCAGCTAGTTTCTCTTTCTCCAGCCAACAACAAGTTTCTTGCGAGCCTGGGTCTCCTCCTCTCCTCTCCTCTCCTCGATCGGTCCCTTCTCTTCTAGAGCTCCACCACTTCTTCCTCCTCCTTCCCCGCCCACCTATCGGCTGTCTCTCGAGTTCTTGCTGCGCAAGCATCCAATCTCGGCGAATGCGACAGGCGCGCACGCACGCACGCGTCCCCTCAGCTCCCCTCTTCTCCCCTCCCTACCCATCTCCGGCCCGGCCGCTGCCCCTGCGTCCGTCGCGCGGCGACAGCGACGTCAATCAAGGAACAACAGTGCGCGCGTCTGATCTCTCTCCTCCCTCTCCGCCGTATATAGCTGTACACCGATATGATGGAACCATGTAGCACTCGCCGTCGAACCCGGCGGCGTCGTCTTCTCCCTTATTAGCTTCTCATCCTGCATCGTACGCACACATCGGTCGATCACTCGATCCTAGAGATCACACCGACGGCGTACGTCGGCCGATCGAGCTAGCCAGCGGGTAGCCATAGGTACCAAGCTATTGATCGCTAGCTTCACGCCCGGCCTCCTCCTCTCTTCTCCGTCCTCCATCTCGGCCCTTGGCCCGGCCCGGCCCTGTAGTACTAGACCAGTACCAGCACCACCCTCCGATCTCCGTCGTCCGGCCCTTTGTTGTTGCTTGCTTCCCTACACTTCTTGTTTATTTCCTTCTCTTCCTCTCTGTATATCTAATAGCTACATATAATGATTAAATAGTCCCGGCACCAAGCTATATATACTCCCATCCTTCCTACCAGCCAGAGGCCGGCCACACAAACTCATCCGGCTACAGCGGCAAGCAACCATAGCAGTAGTATATGTGTGCAGTGCAGCCAGTTCTTTCTTACTCCTCATCTGTCCCCTCTCTCTCATCACTCTCCTCTTCTCTTCGTGCTGCAGCCTGCATATATAGGTTCATTTGTCTCTTTCGTCGTTCTTCCAGCTCCATACATAAAGATTACTGTGCAGATATAGACAAGTTAGCTAGGACGAGAACGAATTGAAGATATATATAGGTAGACAGGAAATAAGGTAGAGTACGTAGTAGTAGCTGGAGCAGGAGCTAGGTAGCTAGCCATGGGGCTGAGGGACATCGAGCTGACGCTGCCGCCGGGGTTCCGGTTCTACCCCAGCGACGAGGAGCTGGTGTGCCACTACCTGCACGGCAAGGTCGCCAACGAGCGGCTCGCCGGCACCGGCGCCGCCATGGTGGAGGTGGATCTGCACACCCACGAACCGTGGGAGCTCCCTGGTACGTACTTGGTAATTTATTGGTTAATTTAGTTAGTCCCTCTCTCCCTCTCCCTCTCTAGCAAGCAAGCTGCTGCTGCTGCCTTCTGCTGGGTTGGCTAATTTTAACTCGATTCCGTGTCATGGAATGAGTAATTACGCACGCAACCTCGGTTTATTGGTTCAGCGCTAGCCATATATATACACTAGGTTCGTGCCCGTACGTTGCTACGAGACAACTAATTTTTTTTACTAAAAACACACGGATCGCACGATAAGATAACAATACTGTAAAATTAAATACCGATGTTATAGTGACATTTAATCCAAAAGGCAAAGGTCACGAAGTGCGCAGTGTCGCAAGCTCGCAAACTGTACTGTATAGATCTTTCCATGACGCGGCTAAAATAATATTTTATATCAGCAGAAGAAATCTCCGAAATCTTTTTTTTTTACGCCAAATAAATCCACGAATAAGTTTTGCCACATCTCCATACCATCCTGTATAGTATATATGTAAATATTAGTGCCTGTCACATGAGTAATATTGCGTGTCTTAAAAAATCTCTCATAAAACATTAAAACAAAGTATGTTATACTCATCGTATAAATATGTGTGGCTTAGGTCTATTCCACGTAGACATATGCTGTAAAATAAAGTATCCACTCAAGTGTCTATGGCAAAATTGAGCATCAGCAATATATAGATAATTAAATCATAGGTATTATTATTGCAAGCGATGGTGACTTTGAGTTAGTAATAGTTAAATATAGTAATGTTTTTTTTTACTGATGAATTTCAATTTGAAGATATCCTAGTTCCATCCAGAAATATTATTGCAAGCGACAGTGAACATATTTTTTACATGTTAATGACAACATCAACTGAACAAAGTTAGTCTCACGTCATTTGGAGGCATATTTATTTTCTATATGAATTTCACAAGATCTAGAAAAATATATGCACTATCTTATTTTCAGATTGATAGCTTCTTCATTGTACCTCACGTCTCTTTCATAAAGCTTTTAGCCCTTCAGCCCACGCAGGACACAGACGGTGAGGCATCCAGGCGTGGTCTCCTGGAAACGCGCGATTCCTGCATGCGCGGGGCCGGTGCACTGCATGCGGCGGGCGAGCGCAGGAGCGTGCGTTTTTTCGCACGTCCATCGACGATCCCCATCGCTAATTTTTAGTTGTAGAGATGTTTGTTTTGTTCTTGTTTGTTTATTAGTTATTGGAATAAGATGCTGCTCATGCATGATCATATCAATTCTTCACGCATATTTATGATCGTCTCTGAGACGACGTAGCAGCTAGCTTACGTTAATCTCATCCCAACTGTGTTTCTTACTTCTAATACAAGTCTTCATCCTAGCTAGTTTCAACTTCGATAATCCAGAGGGGGGCTAATAGCCTAATACGACTACTATTGGATTCAGTCATTGGATCCACGTGTTCAATTCGAGGGTAAATACACGGAATGCTAAAATTGTCATGTGTGTGATTGTTTCTTAGCTTTGAGGAAAAGAGAAGCTAGGAAGAAACGGCTGCTGCATCTAATCCCTATCAGCATTTTCCCCCTTTTCAATATACTTCACCCCTCTCTAATTTGGTTTGCATCTCATCAAAATTACAAATTAATTTCCAGCCCCTCTTAAGCTAGGTTCACAACCGATAAATTGCTCTATATATTTGAATTTGAAGTTGTTTTTACTGATGAATCCATGCAATTATATTGCAGACGTTGCGAAGCTGAGCACGAACGAGTGGTACTTCTTCAGCTTCCGCGACCGCAAGTACGCGACGGGGCTGCGCACCAACCGCGCCACCAAATCCGGCTACTGGAAGGCCACCGGCAAGGACCGCGTCATCCACAACCCCAGGGCCGCCGCCGGCCACCACCACGCCATCGTCGGCATGCGCAAGACCCTCGTCTTCCACCGCGGCCGCGCCCCCAACGGCATCAAGACCAGCTGGGTGATGCATGAATTCCGGATGGAGAATCCCCACACCCCGCCCAAGGAGGACTGGGTTCTGTGCAGGGTTTTCTACAAGAAGAAGGCCGACGCCATGGACTACGCCATGGCCGACAGGGAGCAAGACGTCGGCATGCATATGCCTCGTGGCGGCGGCGGCGACGGTGCTGACCCGAGCAGCTACTCGCCTCCTCCGTTCCCCGCGCTCGGCGGCAGCCACTTCCACCACCATCTGACACCTCTGGCAGACCACCACGGCACGGCCGCTGGCGGCGGCTCCCTCAACGACTTCCCCGGCTTGGCGCTGCTGCAGCAGCACAACGGCATGTTCGACCCCCACGTCGTGCAGCCTCACCTTCACGACAGCGTCGTCCTTGCTGGGCCGGCTGCTGCCGCGGCGGTGCCGGGGTCAAGAGACGGCGGCGACCAGTGTGGCAGCGGCGTGCTCATGGACCTAGGACTCGACGAGCACTACACCTACAACAGCTACAACAGCCTGCTGCAGATGTGAAAGTATATGGATATATCAGTGCTGCAAGCTAGCTAGCTAGCTAGCTGCTCCCTTGCGTTACGTTGCTAATGGCCATGTAGCTTCGATCTCGTCATCTGATTTTATTATTCGTTCGTGATCTCTCTCTGCGCAGATCAATTCTGTTTGTGGTTGACTGCTTGTGCATGTGTGCTGCACTCGTACGTGTAGTTAATCTACATATCTGTAGTGCTGTCAATTTGTGTAGTGTTCGATTTAAATTTGCTGGATTGATCATTAGGATGTGGTTGAGGTGCTGTGACTAATGTACATATATGTATTTGTGGATCAGTTTCTGTTGCTGGGGAGCTGAAAGTTTGGAACCTTTTTGTTGTTGTTTTTACATATCTCGGTATATACATGTTATTGTTACCTGTTGTAACCATATATATCATTCAGAATTAACACTGTATATACTACTTTCTCCATTACTAACTATAAGTCCTCTCCAAATTCTTGCCAATCAAACATGCATGTTTAGCTTTGACAATACAATCAAATATAAAAAGTTTGGTATATATGTAAAGATCGTTGTTACTACGAATATATAGATATATACAAAGGGCATGCAAGTGAAGGTTATTCTCTCCCCGTGCCGATGTGTCCTGATAATAATTAATTAAACGACGACCTATATTTGTTTTCAGAGGGGCATGCAGTATATAGTTACCATACATGTGATCAACCACCTTGCATCTGTCATCTAGTAACAGTTTGAGACGACAGTGACAAGTGACGACGATGCCTAAAAAAAGTAACTGTCTTGTAAGATACCAGCTAGCACACTTTTCTGTTTTGCACGCACGCGTCGTCCACGCGTGAATGAATGATTTGATGTCACCATGAGTAAAAATCTAGCTGACAGAGCAATATAATGCAAATTAAAGCAGGATGGTTACGTACGTTAAAGTGTTAAACACGGTGATACGTACTCTAGCTATCTGCCAAAACCAGATTAGGGGCAGTAACTTGTTTAGTTGTTTTGCCGCAGTCGTTGCAGTCATATTTTTACACTAGCCACTGTTGCATAACTAATAATTGTCTCGGCCATGAGAATGTGGTATATGGCTATGTCTATGTGTCCGGATTCCTGATCACACAACATTCCTTCCACACACACAATAATGCTGACATGCATGTAAGTATGATGCTGCAAACATGAGTGCAGATACTTAATTATATATGACTCCACTACTGGAAACAGAGACTTTGCCGAGTGCAAAATTCTTTGCTGAGTGTCAAAAATCGAGCACTCGGCAAAGAATTGCACTCGACAAAGATTTCTTTGCCGAGTGCCGGGCACTCGGCAAAGGACTTCTTTGCCGAGTGCCAGACTCTCGGCAAAATCTCTACACTCGGCATAAGCTGCCCGTGAAACGGCGTTCGGTCACGGCCTTCTTTGCCGAGCGCCTACAGTTAGGCACTCGGCAAAGATTTGATTTTTTTTTAATTTCTTTGCCGAGTGCCCCAGATCTGGCACTCGGCAAAGATTTAATTTTTTTTTAAATTCTTTGCCGAGCGTCTCAGATCCGGCGCTCGGCAAAGAATTTTTTTTTAAAAAAATACTTTGCCGAGTGCCCCCGGGACGGCACTCGGCAAAGATTTAATTTTTTTATTATTTCTTTGCCGAGTGCTCCTGTGGATGCACTCGACAAAGAGGAAATTTTAAAAAAAAAATTTAAAACACTTTTTGCCGAGTGCCTGATGGCTGGCACTCGGCAAAGACACCCTTTGCCGAGTGCCATGCCCGGCACTCGGCAAATTTTTTTTTGTTTTTTTGTTTTTGGCCTCCAATTTTTTTGTGCAGTCCTTTTAAAGCACCAGGAACTCCTAGTTACAATTTGGGGATTTTTTGTGGCTTTTTGATATATTTAGTTACTTTATTTCATTTACTTGAATTTTTCCAGAAATTAGAAATTTGAACTGCACGTGGTACGAATAATGGAGTTTAATGATTCGAAAATTGATAGTCATGTTAGTGAGTGTTGTGAGAGGCCGTATCCAGGAACGGACCCGAAATTTCGGACATCTTGTTCACGAAACATGTCCGCGAAATTGCGTGTGAAGTGTTTTTTAATTCTATAAAAAGCAAACGAAGTCCGAAAATCATGAAACCTGTTGAGATGTCGTGATATCATATGTGGAGGCTATGATAAAAATTTCAGAAGATTTTGTGCACGTTGTCACGTACGATGCTTACAAACCTAAGATGTCCCCGACTCCGCCCGATCCCGACGCCGCCCGCCCCTACCCCGTCGCCCGTCAGGTATGCCTTCTCACTTATTATTGTCGAGGTAGTGGTAGTTGTAGTAGTATTAGTTGTACTAGTGGTAGTAGTAGTACAACTAGTGGTAGTATTAGTAGTAGAATTAGTGGTAGTAGTAGTAGAAGTAGTGGTAGTAGTAGTAGTACAACTAATGGTAGTAGTTGTAGCAATAGTGGTAGTTGTAGTAGAACCAATGGTAGTAGTAGTAGCAATAGTGAAAGTAGTAGTACAAGTAGTGGTACTACTTGGATATATTCTTCTGCATGGATTGATATCCAAACTACATGGCTTCTGTTGAGCTATATGTGCTTGTCGGCCATCGTGCCGTTGTTTTTTGCAGGTTTTGGAAACCTCACCGTGCAGGGGAGGTTCTGCCGAATTTTTTTTGTAAATGACAGTATTTTATTCCATTTTTGTAGAGAAGAGCCCGTTGGAGTTGAGTCGGAGTTCTCGCCATCGCACCGACCTGCCACGGCCCCGCTAGCCTGACTCCGCCGCCACCCTAGGTATAACCCATCTTTTCGTATCATTGTCGTAGATTGCGTAACCCAGTTAGGCGTCTCCCGTTCGAAAGAGATACGGTTGGAGGTATGCAGATCTTTGCATATCTATGACCGTATCTATTTCAGATTGTCCACGCTTTTTCGACAGCCCGCAGATGCGTAGATGGGTTAGTTCCCATGTTCTGCTCTGGTCCGAGACAGAGTTTCGGCATCACCTCCCTGTTGTTCTCCGGATACACACTCTTCTTTGGCAGGACGTGTATCTGGAGAACAGCGGGGAGGTGCTGCCGAAATTCTGTCTCGGATAGGAGTAGAGCATGGAAACTAACCTCATCTACGCATCTGCGGGTAGGATTAGGACCTATCCTCACCTATTAGACAGTAGGAACACCATGTAGATGCAATTGATGGTTACATTACTCGCTGATACATATGTTAGAGGATGGATGACCGTCAGTGGATGTACACGGGCTGGAGAAGTCAGAGTGATTACACCACGGAATGGATGAACAAGACCGATGCTTTCTTGAACAGTGCATTTGGCAACGCTGCTAAAGGACATTGCCTAGTTTTGTGTCCCTGCAGCAAATGTGGAAACAGGAGAAGGGCAAACAAGGTGGAAATGGGTAAACATCTTGTGAAGAATGGATTTACGCCGGACTACACCCGGTGGGTCCACCATGGTGAAGCCCATCGTATGAGAGAGGAGGTGGTGAGACCACGGGTGGAGGCTTTTGATGCTGATGCCAGGGTAGCAGACATGTTAGATGACTTTCACCAAGGACAGTTCGATGAAGGACGTGAGAAGGAGGAGATGGAGGCAGCCGCATAGGCGTTCTACGATATGATGGACTCGGCACAGAAACCCCTTCACGATCGGTCAATGGTGTCTCAACTGGATGCCATTAGACGCTTAATGGGGTTGAAGTCCGAGTTAAACTTGAGTCGACCTAGCTTCGATAAGATGTTGGCCGTGATTGGCACCCTGCTTCCGGAGGGCCACATTCTGCCAAAGAGCATGTACGAGTCACAGAAACTCATTCGAGCACTTAAGATGCCGTATGAGCAGATATATGCTTGTTCGAAAGGGTGCGTCCTATTTAGGAAAGAACGTGAGCATGCAAAGTTCTGTCCAAAGTGTAAATCCTCTAGGTACCTAGAGGTAGACTCTAATGATGGCCAGAAGAGGCAACTTACGATCCCCATAAAAATCCTACGGTACCTTCCGTTCCTACCGAGGATCCAACGGCTATACATGACCGAGGAATCCGCGAAACAGATGACATGGCACAAAAATGGCAAACGGTACAATCCTGACAAGATGGTACATCCATCCGACGGTGAAGCTTGGATCCGCTTTAATGATAAACATCGTGACAAAGCAGATGAGGCTCGTAATGTACGTGTCGTGTTGGCAATAGATGGGTTCAATCCTTATGGAATGATGGCTACCCCATACACATGTTGGCCCATCTTTGTTATCCCCTTAATCTCCCCCCGGTGTCTCCTTTCAACGACATAACGTATTCTTGTCGGTGATAATTCCTGGACACCCAGGGAGTAATATGGGTGTGTTCATGGAGCCCGTGTTTGATGAATTGGTCCGTGCTTGGGACGAAGGGGTATGGACATACGATCGAGCTACAAAGACAACCTTCAAAATGCACGTTTGGTACCACTACTCCCTGCATGACTTCCTGGCGTATGGGATATTCTACGCCTGGTGTGTTCACGGGAAGTTTCCATACCCAATATGCAAGGAAGGTGTGAGGTTTATTTGGTTGCAGAAGGGTGGCATGTATTCGTCGTTCGACAGACATCGTCAATTCCTACCTCTTGACCATCCATTCAGACAAGACATCAAGAACTTTACGAAAGGTGTCATAGTGACAAACCCTACACCACGGATGATGAATGGTGCCGAGGTTCATGCTCAGATAGGTGCTCTCGTGCCTAATGAAGAAGGTGGTTTTGTGGGATATGGTGAGCAGCATATGTGGACTCATATCTTGGGCATGACGAGGCTCCCCTATTTCGATGACCTTCTTCTACCACATAACATTGATGTAATGCACACTGAAAAGAATGTTGCCGAGGCACTTTGGGCAACACTCATGGACACTGAAAAGTCTAAGGACAACCCAAAGGCTAGAGTAGACCTGGCAACGTTGTGCGATAGACCAAATCAAGAGATGCAACCTCCTACTCATGGCAAGACCTGGAGAAGGCCTAAGGCCGATTTCGTCTTGAAAAAGGACCAAAGGAGGGAAGTACTTGAATGGATCAAGAAGTTAATGTTCCCTGATGGGTATGCAGCGAATCTAAAGAGGGGAGTTAACTTAGGCACTCTACGAGTCAACGGGATGAAGAGTCATGACTACCACATATGGATTGAGCGACTTCTTCAGGTGATGGTTCGAGGCTATGTCCCAGAGCATGTCTGGCAAGTGCTGGCAGAGTAGAGCTACTTATTCCGCCAGCTTTGTGCCAAGGAGCTCTCTCGGACCATCATTGATGACTTGGAAAAAGCGGCACCCGTGTTACTCTGTAAGTTGGAGAAGATCTTTCCACCCGCCTGCTTCTTGTCAATGCATCATTTGATTGTGCACCTCCCATATGAGGCACGGATGGGGGGGCCCGTGCAGAACCGTTGGTGCTATCCAATCAAGAGATGTCTAAAAACTCTTCGCAAAAAATGTAGAAATAAAGTTAGAATTGAGGCTTCCATTGCAGAGGCATACATTCTAGAGGAGGTGTCGAACTTCATAGAGAAATACTACACTGAGAAACTTCCTAACGTTCATAATCCACCCCCTCGTTACAATGCTGGCGAAAATGAATCGAACCTCAGCCTTTTCTAAGGGCAACTCAGAAGCGCAAGTGCATCGACCACTAAGCAATTGAAAATGAAGAGTGGCGCAGTATCATGCTATATGTGTTGACCAACCTTGTCGAGGTGCAACCGTTCATTCGGTAAGTTCTGAACGAACTTGTTTCATTTCGCCGTATGTCTTTGTTTCGTCGTCCAACCCCCTTGTTTCTCGTTGGTACAGGGAATTTCTTTGTCAATCCTGGCATGGATCAAGGCAACCTACCCCGCAAGAAAATGATACCCTTCTTTCACGGGGTGCGGGACCAGGGAGCCCCGATTTCATTTGTTGGTTCAAACAGAAAGCCCAAACTGATGCGCCTATAAGTGATGAGTTGAGACAGGTTGCAAACGGCTGTGCCGTTAGGGTCAAGTCATTTACCGGTTATGACGTGAATGGATATCGTTTTCACACAGCAAGCTACGAGCAGAGTCGGCCCAATCAACAAACCACAAACAGCGGAGTTGTTACGCCCGGCACTGATGGACTCGACTATTATGGAAGAATTGAAGAAATCTATGAACTATCATTTTATGGTTCCAAACCTCTTACTCCTGTCATATTCAAATGCCACTGGTTTCGGTGTAACGAGACGGACCCCTAAGCTTGGGCTAGTCGAGATTTGACAGGATTCCGTCTATCCAGGAAAAGATGTCTACATTGTGGCTCAACAGGCCGTCCAGGTTTATTATACGTCATACGCATGCAAAGACGCCGAGCATCTTAAGGGTTGGTCTATTGTGCACAAGGTATCGCCACACGGTAAACTACCTGTCCCAAACGATGAAGATTACAACTTCAACCCAAACACATATGATGGAGAGTTCTATCAAGAAGAGGGGCTACAAGGGAGGTTTGACATAGACTTAACCGAAGAGATAGGAATGGAAGTAGACAATGAAAGGGATGATGACGAGGACGCTGGAGATGAGGTGCGAAATCTGAAGGACATACAAATGCTTGAGCGATTACATTTGGGCAATGACAATGAAGACAACATTCCTCCTTCGGATAGTGTTGATGAGTTGGACAATGTTGATAGTGATGACGAGACCTATGATCCATCTAATTTCAATCATGAAGATTATTTCTAATACATGTAATACTATGTTTTTTGTAATTATGTTTTGTTCATTTTTGCATATATTTCTAATACATGTATTACTATGTTTTTTGTAATTATGTTTTGTTTACTTTTGCACCTATTTCTAATTACGTCTTGTTTTTCTTTTTTATTGCAGGTGATTGAACAAAGATGGCGGGCGACCGTCATAGGTCTGTGAACTCGATTTACCAAAGACCACGCCGGTCGCAGGAGGGGGCGGAGGGGGCGGCAGAGGGATCGAACAGGAGGAGGAGGACCGCTAGCTGCATGAGGGGGCCGTCTCCTCCCACGCCACGTGAGGAGGACCGCCAGCCGCAGGAGGAGGTGGCACCCGTGGACGAGTCAGACGAGGAGCTGGTTCGGCAGACGGAGGAGGAGGAGGAGGAGGAGGGGGGAGGCGGTAGGCATGGGTTCCGCTTCCTCCAACTCCTCTTCGAGTGTCTACTTGCAAGGTCCCGTGAGCCTCCCACAGGTTCCGCTTCCTCACCAACGCCCAGTGATTCGCCCCGAAGGACAAAAGTAAGTAACTGTATATGTTATCACCACTACTTCATAGGATATGATGAAAAAACTAATATTTTTTCTTAATCACTTGTGCAGGATCTGGGTGGTTGTGTCGGGTGGTAGCGCACGGCTAGTCAACGGCATCCTGGGTCTTCTGTGCAGGCAACACTTCCCCGGCATTGTCACGTACGCATCGAAGACGGAGCCAGCCTACTCGTTTGACCACTACGTCGTCGCCTCCGATGCGTAGTACCCCAACAAGGCGGCGCGGGTGAAGGCAGAGTTTTGGGTAAGTCTCCCTTGCACAACATTGCTCAATACATCGCATTCATTAAACTTTTCTTGAAATAATGAATGGATACATCGCTTTTGTATGCAGACTTATTACAGATGCGAGGAGGGATTGAGGCCAGGGCGGAGCAGGCGACTACCAAAGCCTGTAAAAAACTTGTCACCGACATGCATCACGAGGTGCGCATTCAGGCCATCGTAACCTACTACGGGTCGAAGCTTGGAGAGAGGAAAACCAAGAAAGACGCAAGAGAGATGCGGCTGACCCGGGAGCAGTACCTTGAGGTAAATGAAGAACATCAATATTGATTCATTTTGAGATTAAGTTGGTTTAATTTGATCTCCTTATATGTCCAATACTTGATGACGTGTAGATGATTCCCTGGTGGTGCCAAGCATATCCCGAGTGCTGGGCGATGATGGTGGACAGGTGGTTCACGGAGGAGTACCTCAAGATGCACAGGGATGCCCGGGACCGTTGTTTGCTGATGCAAGGTCCAGCACACCATCAAGGCAGCCGCAACCTCGCCAGATACAAACAAGCATGGGTACGCGAATTGATTTATCTATTGTCACGCTCAGTTTTGTCTGATTTCTAATCATCGTGCTGTCTTTCTCGCAGTCGGCGTCACATAGTGACCAGTCTTGCTCGGACTTTCAGGCATGGTGTATGGCCCACAAGGGCAAGGCGACGTCCGACGTCTCCTTCAACCTAGAGGACCCGCCCGAGGCATACACGAACCCGAGCGTCCACTCCCGCATCAGTGAGTACACTGAGGTGGCGAGGTCGCTCCATGGGTCAGACCACGATCCGAGCACCTAGGACTTCGATGGAGAGGCCGTCATGAGGGCGGGGCAAGGCAAGAAGCATGGGCGGTTCTGGCTTGGCGACGGCGTCATCGACACGGCCTCTACTCCCTCTCTCTCCCAGATCCGAGCACGGAGCACGAGCGAGAGCCCGGCCATTCGCACACGGTCGACCGCTGCACAGCACCAGGTCGACGCACTCGAGGTTATTCCTGTTTTACTCGTCATACATTGATCTTTACACACCTTAATTAGCTTTGCATTACTAAAACATTGGAGTGAAATATTGCAGGCCCGGCTGGAACAAGAAATGAAGGAACGTCAGGAGCTGGGGGCCCAGCTGGAGGCCGAGCGGGCCGAGCGGCAGGCCCAGGCGCAGAGGCTGATGGACATTACGGATTTCCTACAAGGGCTTAGGCAACGTATGGGCTTGTCTCTACCACCTGGGCTGTTGGTTCCACCTCTGCCTCCACGTCTTGCAGCTGCAGCTACTCCTGTGAGTATCAAAGTTTTTTACTTTCGCTTGTGCTTTGCTTATATGGCCTCTATCGTCCTAGATTAGCTATCAAAATAATCTTATCTCACATGCAATCTTTTCTCCTTTGTGCAGTCTCTATCTGACGGTGGTTCGAATAATCCACCTCATGCACCTACGAATGATGCATCTGGGCCTTCACCACAGTCGCAGTGGCCGAGATGAGTGCATGTTGTATTTTTTACATTTGTTGTTCACTTGGTGATGGACTTGTGATATACTTGTGATGCACTTGTGGACTTTGATGGACTTGTGGACTTATTTGGATGGACTTGAGCACTTATTATTATATATTGTGATGGATGTGATATGGGCGGATGGATGTGTGGATGGATGAGATATATATGTGATGGATGAGATATATATGCGATGGATGAGATATATATGTGATGGATGAGATATATATGTGATATATGTTTGTATGAATGTATTTGTCATGATGGAATGCAAAAAAAAATTTGCCGTTTTGGGTCACTTTGTCGAGTGTTGCACTCGGCAAAGGACCCTTTGCCGAGTGCAATGGTCACAACACTCGGCAAAGCTGGCAAAATGGGCGACCAGAAATCAGATTTTCCAGCTTTGCCGAGTGCTGTGACTATAACACTCGGCAAAGAAATTAAAAAAAATTAAACTTTGCCGAGTGCCTGGTAGGTTGGCACTCGGCAAAGAAAATTTTCAAAAAAAAATAAAAGCTCTTTGCCGAGTGCCTTCCAGGTTGGCACTCGGCAAAGAATTTTTTTAAAAAAAATAAAAAATCTTTGCCGAGTGCCTGGCGGGTTGGCACTCGGCAAAGAAAATTTTCAAAAAAAAAAATAAAAACTCTTTGCCGAGTGCCTTACTGGTTGGCACTTGGCAAAGAAAT